>NC_081560.1:17709495-18029313 GCF_022355385.1 Mustela nigripes
AGAGAGAGAGAGAGAGAGGGAAGCAGACTCCCCACTGAGCAGAGAGCCCGATGTGGGGCTCGATCCCAGGACCCCAAGATCATGACCTGAGCTGAAGGCAGTGGCTTAACCCACTGAGCCACCCAGGTGCCCTGAAAAGACACTTCTTGATAGCAGGAGACACAAGATGACATTACAAAAGGTGAAGATACATGGATGAAGAATCGTGGCTATTTTTTTTTTTTAAGATTCTATTTATTTATTTGACAGATCACAAGTACGCAGAGCAGCAGGCAGAGAGAGGGGGGGAAACAGGCTCTCCATTGAGCAGAGAGCCTGATGTGGGACTCAATCCCAGGACCCTGAAATCATGACCTGAGCCAAAGGCAGAGGCTTAACCCATTGAGCCACCCAGGCACCCCTGTGGCTATTTTTTTAAATTTAGTTAAATTTACATATTACATATAATGCAATGTACAGATCTTAACTGTACGTTCAATGAGTTTTGACAAATACATAGATGTATATTTTCTTTTATTAAAAAGAAAACATAGTGCTGTACCTTTTTTTGAAGTGGTTTTACAGTTTTATACTCATGCCAACAATGTGTTAGGGTTCCAGGTGTTCCACATTTTAATATTTGGAGTTATCAGCTTTTAAAATTTTTAAAAATTTTGCCATTCTAGTATCAAGTGGTATCTCACTGTAATTTTTTATTTTCATTTCCCATGTTTAACACTTTTCCTCATTTATTAGCCATTATATGTCTTCCTTTGAGCAATGTAATGTCTGTTCAACTCTTTTGCCCATTTCTAGTTAGTTTTCTTTTTATTATTGGTTTGAGGAATTATTCATGTAGTTTGCATACAAGTTCTTTGTCAGATATGTGCTGGGAATATTAGACTGTGGTCTGCCTTTTCATTTTGTTAATTATGTCTTTTGATGAGAAATTTTAAATTTTGATGAAGTCAAACTTATTTTCATTATTTCTTTTTTCTTTCTGGGTCCTCTCTAGAACTGTTCTTATCCTGATTGTGAAGATACTGTCCTTTGTTTTCTTCAAGGAATATTATGATGTTAACTTTTACGCTTAGTCCTGTGATCTATCTTGAATTAATTTTTTTGTGTGCTGAGAAAGGTAAAGGTCAAGGTTTATTTTTTCTACATGGACACCAGGTTGCTATAGCACCAATTATTAAAAAGACTTATCCCACTAGATTGCTTTGGTGACTGTATCAAAAATAATTTGGTCTTAAATGTGTTAGTCTAGTTCCAGATTCTATTCTGAATTGGCCAATTACTTGTGCTCATTTTAAAAATCTACTGAAACATACTTCTACCCATAATTCACATGCCCAGAAATAAACCAAATGTTTAAACAAAATGTTTATGAGGAATTATACTTAGGAGAAGTACAAAACTGAAGAACAAAGAAATACAGTTCTGTGCTTTATCACAAAGTATCTATCACTTAGATCAAGATTACACTGCCAGCCCAACTCATACCCCCTTCTAATCACTTGCTCCTCCTTCCCCTTGAACTATAACCATTAACCTTATCATAACATAATCGCTTCTTCATCTGCCTTTATAATTTTATAATCTGCATATTCACATATATGCATAAATATATTGACATGAAACCATAGCTTTGTTTTGCCTGTTTTAATACCTACATAAGTTGAATTCCATAATACACATTCTTCTCTTTTTTCACATATTTGTGAAATCAATCCATTTTGTGAAGCGTTGCTGTAATTTGTTCATTTTTCATTGCTATGCAATATGTTACTACATAAAAAACGCTATAACTTATTTATCTACTTCTTCTTATAATGGACATTCAGGTCGTTTCAGGTTGATGCCATTATGAACAATGGTTCTGTGAAAAGTGTTATGCGTGTTCCTTGGAACACATGTGCCCACATTCCTCTTGGTTGTAGATCCTGAGGTAGGAATTCTAAATTTTCAGACATACATAGCTTCTGTTTTAGTTGACAATGCAAAGCTGTGAACCAATGTTACATCCATCGGTAGCTTATGCTCTACGCTGTCATCATTGCTTAGTGCTTAGTTTAAGTTCAAATGTAAAATGTAGTCTTTTGGCTATTTGGAATAACGTTGCTATATTAACACTTACATGTAAGTTTTTGGGGGACATATGTTTAATTTCTTATCAACATGCGTTACCAGATTTCAACCCCCGTTATGCCAGTATGTGTAAAGTGGGATTTTGATGTGGTATGAATTTGCATTTCCCAGGTGGCCACATCATCCAGCAGTCCAACCACTAGGTATTTACCCAAAAGAACTGAAATTAGGATCTTGAAGAGATATTAGATACTGGCACTCCCACATTCACTGTAGTACTGTGCACAATAGCTAAGATGTGGAGACAATCTGAATGTCCATCAAGGTATAAATGATACAAAGAGAATGTGCTACACACACAGGGAGAGGGCGGCAGGGAGGGAGAGAAGGCATAGAGAGGGAGAGAGAGAGAGAGAGAGAGAGAGAGAGAAATATTATTCAGTCATAAAAAAGGAAATCCTGCGATATGCAACAACACGGATGAACCCTGAGGACATGTGGCTAAATGAAGTTAGTCTGTACAGAAGGACAAATACCACACGATTCTACTTTATATAAAATATCTAAAATAGTCAAACTCAGAATCAGAAAGCGCAACGGTGGTCACGGGGCCAGGAGCCAAGTGGGAGGGGAAAATGAGGAGCTTCTCATCAACACATTCAAAGCTTCAGTAATGCAGGATGGGGGTGCCTGGGTGGTCAGTCGTTGAGAGACCCTCAGCCCAAGTCATGACCCCAGGGTCCTGGGATCGAGCCCCGTGTCAGGGGCCCTGCTTAGCAGGAAGCCTGCTTCTCCCTCTCCCCCACCTCCTGCTTGTGTTCCCTCTCTTGATGTATCTATGTCAAATAAATAAAATCTTATAAAAAAATGCAGGATGAATAAACTCTGTAACAACTCTGTGCCTCTAGCTGACAGTACTGCATCGCACACTTAAACATCTGCTGAGGGTAGCCCTCATGTTAAGTGTTTTTACCATAATAAAATAAATATAAAAACTAAAACAGTCAATACATATATGTAAAGATTTCCAATGTCACTCATAAATAAAGAATATACATGTTAAAAAACAACATATATGAAACAGTATCAGACTGCTGCAAATCAGGTTTAACTAAACAGTGTTTGTGAGTCTGTGGGCACACAGGCCCTCTCATTGCATAGTAAAGGATTAATTCAACAAGCCTGGGTTGTCCAAACTCTGTATTCACCAAAGAAAGGTTTCACCCTTGTGAAACTCCTAGAAGGTAACTTCTCAGACTTTGGAATATCCTGCTTAATAAGAATTTATCTGTCTACCTGGGGCTTTGGGTCATACCAGATAATTAATAATGTGACTTATGGTAAAGGGACTTAACACCATATGCTATCCACCTTAACAGGAAAGGCTAAAGACTGAATAACTAAGGTCGGCCATATGGGTACTCCATGGAGATAGGACTAGCCCCTAAAAGACATCATAGACACCAAAGCTTGGATGACCTTTCTTGACTGGCAAAACTTCATGTGTGTTATCACATCATGGCTGGGAGTTTTTTTTTTTTTTTTTAATGATTTTATTTATTTATTTGACAGACAGAGATCACAAGTAGGCAGAGAGGCAGGCAGAGAGAGAGGAGGAAGCAGGCTCCCTGCTGAGCAGAGAGCCCGATGTGGGGCTCGATCCCATGACCCTGAGATCATGACCTGAGCCGAAAGCAGAGGCTTTAACCCACTGAGCCACCCAGGCGCCCCATGGCTGGGAGTATTAAACACTGTCTATAAGATTCCATTGCGGGGGACAACTGGAAGCTTGTACCTGATCTCTCCTAGACTCTAGTCTATGTCCCTTTTGCATTTGCTGATTTTTTTTAACCTTTGATGATTTTAATATGTATCATTTCAATGTAATAAACCAAAACCATGAGTTTAACAGCTTTTTTTTTTTTTTTTTTTTTTGAGTTCTAGGAGTCCTTCTATAATCATTGAACCTGAGGGTAATCTTGAAGACCACCAACCACACTCATACAAAAATTTTTTATGACTGTACATTGTTAAAGTTCCTTTTGAAGGGCAATTTGGTAGTATCCTTTTAACCAGAAACTCCAGAAATTTACTCTACAACTGTCATACACACACACACACACACACACACGGACACATATAAAAGAATGTTTATGAAGTTCTCTTTGTCAGAGCCAAAAACTGGAAACCTCTAAAACTCACTGATAAGAGACCAGTTAAAAAAAGTATTGTTTATAAGGAACTAATTTATGAAAAAAAGAGACTGGTATATATGAGCTAATATGGAAAGACTTTCAAGATATATGATTGTGTAGGACAGCGTTCATTTGTAGCTGAACTGGAAAAGTTCTTTTTATAGCTGGGAAAGTCTGGATATCTAGCTTTGACAGTTGGCCAAGATAAAGAGAGTAAGATTTATAATGTGCTATTTAAAGTCTGAAAGTCCCCTGGTACCCACCATGGGCAGTTTGTTTACTGCTGGCTTTCATTTGGCAGAATCAGACAGCCTGACTTGACCGTATGGCCAGAGGGGCATAAACCACCAGCTGAGAACTTTTGACCTGAAGTCTTCTGAAGCATATGTATGTGGAGAGGGGGAGAGGGAACGGGAGGGAGGCACTTCTCTTTTCCCCTCTTTCTCTGTTTACTAGGTAATATAAAGAGATAACTTAGTTTATAAGAATGCCCAAGTAGCATCTGATTTAAGTAAGCAATATAGTAAATACAATTAGAGCAAGTATAGCTGTTTTTTAATTTTGTTCGCTAGTGAATGTCTAAGAAGATCTCCACCCAGCAATCACATATGTGCTACAATCAACACAAAGTGAAAAACAGTGGCACTGAGGAGGTGACGGGCAATGGGAAGGTTTCTGTTATTTGGGTGTGAGGACTGGGAAGACAAGGCTGAAACACACTGAATGAAAACTGAATTTGGGACTGCATATATACCGAAACACAAAAATAGTCACTAAACGATGCCCTCTTTGGGTCCATAAAACATACATTAAAGGAAAGAAGCAGAAAGAAGGTAAGGAGAGAAAAAAAGACAGAGACATAAAGATATAAAAAATAAGAGAGGAAGAGAAGCGGAAAAATGGGAGGAAGAAAGGCAAAAGAGGATAAAGATGAACAGAAGAGAAGAAAGATATTCAGCGGGGGTAGCGGGGAGCAAGAGACAGGGAGCAAACAGGAGCAAGACTGCACCGCCATCTGGCATGCTCTGTCCGTGACCTCACTTCATACAGGACTTTGGATGTGACCGGAACAGTCACGCTATTTCGAATTGTTTAGAATTACAAAATTCTGGCACATGTTTTAAGTCCCTCTTTCAAGCACATGTGGCTTCTGAACACTTGAAATGTGGCTGATCTGAGCTAAATTGCAAGTGTAAATGCACGCCAGATTTCAAAGACTTCATATGAAAAAAAAGAATGTAAAATATTTTGGATAAATTTGGGTTAAATAAAATATATATTTGAAATCAATTTCACGTGTTGCTTTTTCCTTTTTTAAATGTGGCCACTAGAAAATTTTAAACGACACTTATAGCTCATGTTATATTCCTCTTAGAATGCACCATGAGTCTCCTCATTAAAATTAAGGTTGGAAAGTTCATTTGCTAATATTTGAATTCCAAAAACTGCTAAGAACATACCGATATGCTGGACCTTTTCATCAATGACCTCACAGTGGTATGGCCACCGTGTTGGGCTCAGCGGACCAGAAGAAGAGACACCATATAAATCTCGTGGTTCACGAAGACGTGGCACCCATCTCCCTAGTTGATATTCCAATAGTATCTGAGTAGTTCGGGGGAAAAATGGGTCACTAATAGAGTCAGCTGAAAAAAGATTCAAACACAATCATGAGAGATAAGGAGCAAAATGCCAATTCCTTTAATTTTTAAATATATTCCTTTTCCCCTTCCAATACCATTAATTCGTGAGTATTTATGAATATCATTTTATAAGTCAAGCCATTAAAAAAAATAAAATTACTATTGAAGGGACGCCTGGGTAGCTCAGTCGGTTAAGCTGCTGCCTTTGGCTTGGGTCATGATCCCGGGGTCCTAGGATCAAGTCCCACATCGGGCTCCTTGCTTGGCAGGAAGCCTGCTTCTCTCTCTGCCTCTGCCTGCCACTCTGCCTGCTTGTGCACGCGCTTTCTCTCTCTTTCTCTCTGACAAATAAATAAATAAATAAATAAAATCTTAAAAAAGATTACTATTAAAATTTTGTAACAGTTGATCTTCACAATAGCTAAAAAGTAGTTGCTGATCTCAGATATTATTAATTTATGCTAAATTCTAGATGCTAATCCAAAACCATTTTATTTCTTGTAGCTTTTCTAGCAAACAGTCTACTGTTGAGTCTTTTTTTTTTTTTTTTAAATATTTTATTTATTTGAAACAGAGACTGAAAGAGCACAAGCTAGGGAAGGGGCAGAGGGAGAGGCAGTTGGACAAGCAAACTCCCTGCTGAGCATGTAGCCTGATGTGGGGCTGGACCCAAGGACCCTGAGACCCAGGACCCCCCCAGATAATGACCTACGCTGGAGTCAGACGCAAACTGACTGAGCCACCCTGGCACCCCTACTGTAGTCTTCTTAAACTTAATCATACTGAGGCAACCATCGGTCCAACAGGTTAATATACCCCATGACCATAATTCCTCACCACCATTTCTTATTCTCAAAGGTTGCTTGTGCATTCTCAGTCACAACTTTCTCTCAGTTCTCATTCTAGGGTCACTGTGTGACACAACACCAAGATATTAACATACATATAATATAATGGGGTCGCCCCAAGTATGTAGTGCAGAGGCCCTATCTCTTTCAATGGGATAGCTGTGGGTTATCAAATTGATGAGGATAACCTCCCCTCCCTAAGCTCACATACCTTGTCTTTTACGATGCTACACTTTCTGGTTTTCTCCCTAGCTTTCACATACTTGGTTTTCCACTTGTCTCACTGACTCCTCTTGTTCTACTACCTCCAAACATGGCTTTTTACCTAGATTTAGTTTTGATCTATTTTTGTATAATAGCAGATAGAGCAAGTTGGACTAGGAATCAGACAAACTGAGTTCTACCACTTTGTTTCTGTACGATTTTGCTTGGCTAATGCAGCCTTGCTGAACATAAATTTTACTATATGTGAATAAGGAATAATAACATCTTACCTTGCTATTCCTCAGAATTGTTATTTAAATCCATTTATGTAACAGTTTTAAGCATCTACTATTTCAATATGTGAACAGACCACATTCTGTCTAATTTATGGTATGACTCAAAAATGGCAAGGCAGCTAGGAGTTAGGAAATAAAATTAGATCTATATCTCTTATTATTCAAAACTTAGATGATATATTGATGACTTTGGGGTAGGGAAGCTTAACAGATTTAAAAATAAAGAACCATAAATAAATGATAAATTTAACATCAAAATAATTCTAAATAATGGAAGCAACATTAAAAAAGGATTACTATGAACAGGCAATTCATTATAAGAGCGACTATAGGGGCACCTGGGTGGCTCAGTGGGTTAAAGCCTCTGCCTTCAGCTCAGGTCATGATCTCAGGGTCCTAGGATTAAGCCCCGCATCAGGCTCTCTGTCTCTGCCTGCCTCTCTGCCTACTTGTGATCTCTGTCTGTCAAATAAATAAATAAAAGCTTAAAAAAAAAAGAGTGACTATAGACAAGCATATAAAATAGTTCTCAATTTCTTCAGCAATAAAGGAAACGTTAGTTGAAAACAGTGAGTTACTTCATTTCTTCCAACAGACTGGCAAAATTTTAAAAAGAAAAAATGGATGGCAAGAAGTCCATAAACTAGTACTAAAATTTTCTATGAGTATGGATATAGATATGTATACAAATGCAAAGAAAAAGGTCTAGAAGGATACATACCAAACTGAGAATAGTAGGTATCTCAAAAGATTTGTTTTAGGATGATGGTTAAAAAGAAAGAAAGAAACAAACAAACAAAGGCAGAAAGAGAAAAAGTAAAGAAAAAGAAGAAAAAAAGAAAAATTAAAGCCTTATCTCCAATTTCAGATTATTTGGGATACATATGTGAATATTTAGAAGAAATAGTTTAGATACACACTAAAAAAAACTCTAAACACAACTCTAAATGTATAAATTTTAAAAATCAAGTATACATCAAGAGTCCACATATATGTGCATTTGCAAATGAACCACTTACTAAGGAAACTCTTTAAAGGGGCATACTTCATTTAAATAAACTGTACTTCAAAAACACTGTGCCCATTATAACGAGTCATACGGTAAATTTAAAGAGCTAGTTATTTAAAGAAATGCCTGTGTAAATCCTTATGTTAAGAGTATTCCTTTATAAAGTAGTAACCACTTTTATTTAGTTTCAACCACTTTTATTTAGTTTCATTAAATATATTAGGTTTACCTAAAACCTGAAAAGTTTGAGCTCCAAAGAGTCTTACAAAAATGGATACATTTTCTTTCCTTATCCAATATCAGAATACACTTCTGTATTATTCAATCTGAATTTTTTCTAGTTTCTTAATTTCCTTATTTTTCACTGACCTTGAGTGAACACTCAAGGTCTTACCCTAAAGAGAAAGGAGAATATATGGATAAGTTCAAACCTGTTAAAAGTGCACACTGGTGGATATCTTCGCTTACGAATTTCATGAAGTTATCCTCATCCTAAAACAGGAGAGTTTTAAGATATTTTTAAGAGTTTTAAGATATTTAAAAAAAACCCAACAGTTTCCAGAAATTTTTTACATCTATTTTAGTACTTAGAATTGAGCACATCTTTCTATTCTTTAATGAATGAAAAAAATCAAAGGACTATTATGGGCTACTGGTCTCGAAGTGTGAAATACTTCAAATACCCCCAAATCTTCAAGTTTTCATCTTTCATCCCCCTTCTTTCATTGGGTAAGGTCATATTAATGACTATACAGAGGGAATAAAGTTTAAAGATTCTCAGTAAACCTGGCAAAACAATTTAAACTATGAATAAAGTTAACCAAAAGAAAAAGAAAAGCAGCATAGAAAGCCATGGACTTAAAGAGTGATACATTATTTGAAGGAGCTTATTTTGGGACCTTAAGTTATATACCTGATAATTTATATCTTATAAAAATCTGAAGGAAATCTCTCATAAATATGTAATAGAACTAAACTATTTTGAGGGGCGCCTGGGTGGCTCAGTGGGTTACAGCCTCTGCCTTTGGCTCAGGCCATGATCCCAGGGTCCTGGAATGGAGCCCTGCGTCGGGCTCTTTGCTCAGCAGGGAGCCTGCTTCCTCCTCTCTCTCTCCCTGGCTACTTGTGATCTCTGTCAAATAAATTAAAAAAATCTTAAAAAAATATATTTTGAAATACTGCATTTTGTTTTGCCCTTTTTCTTCCTCCATGTCCTTTCCTTTCTTACATCAGAGCCACATTAAACCTATTATGATGATACACAGTAGGTTTAGAACATAGGGGATCCACTATTATGATACCTGTTATGATGTAACAGAATTAATACATCTAACTGAACATGAGTTATAAAAACCTTAGTAATGATTTAAAACACAGGTAAGTAAAACTCAGAAGAACCTTAGCCAAAATATTTCCCCCAAAATATCAATATAGTTTCTCTTTCTAGATAAGGCATACCACACATAGTAATGTCTAGGCCTTAAAATTATTTTCCAACCTCAGTGACAAGTGATTTAAACATCTAATTGATTTTTACATCCAACTGATTTTATTGGGAATTTGTAACACAAGTTTTATCTGAAATTAAGTGGGATAAAATTGAGAAAAACTTACTGATTCATCATCACTGATCGTTCTGTCTGAATAGTCTTCCTTTTCTGAATCTTCTGACATTTCTTCCAATGTCTGGCTTGAAATTTATTATGTAGGTAGGCTGTAAAACAATTTCTAAGGAACTTATTTTCTATTTAACCTGAAGGTGTTTATTACATTAAATGAGTAACCCCCACCCTATATAATTGTATTTAACAGTGACAACAGGCTTCTCTAAAAGCTAAATTAGGACACAGCTAATTAAACATTCATTTTCAAATATTTGAAGAAATTTTCCATTTTCATGAAAAAGAGAAAAAATCACAATAAAAGACTAATCAAATAAATAATTGAAAAAAGAAATCTCCAGGCTACACAGCCAAATCATTTACATCCTGTATTTACATTGCCACAGGGCATAGCAAGTTAAGAATGATCCCAAGCCATTTAAAAAGATCATGAATCACAAAAAATCTATAGTTAGTTACTCATGCAATGAAATCTAACAATATAGCAAAGGAAACAGTCAACTAAACAAAAAGGCAACCTTCAGAATACTAGAAGATAATTGCAAATGACATTACAGATAAAGGCTGGTATCCAAGGTCTATAAAGAACTTCTCAAATGTAACACCCAAAAAACAAATAAGTCAAAAAATGGGCAGAACACATGAACAGACACTTTTCCAAAGAAGACATACAAATGGCTAACAGACACATGAAAAATGTTCAACATCATTAGCCATCATGGAAATTCAAACCAAAACCACATTGAGATACCACCTTGCCCCACTCAGAACAGCTTAATATTGACAAGGCAAGAAACAGCAAATGTTCGAGAGGCTGTGGAGAAAGGGGAACCCTCTTACACTGTTGGTGGGAATACGAGCTGGTGCAACCATTTTGGAAAACAGTGTGGAGGTTCCTCAAAAAGTTAAAAATAGAGCTACCCTATGACCCAGCAATTGCACTACTGGGTATTTGCCCCAAAGATACAGTTGTAGTGAAAAGAAGGGCCAGTCCACTCCAGTGTTCATAGCAGCAATCTTCACAATAGCCAAACTGTGGAAAGGGCCGAGATGCCCTTCAACAGACGAATGGATAAAGAAGATGTGGTCCATACATACAATGGAATATTACTCAGCCATCAGAAAGGATAAATACCCTCCATTTGCATCAACATGGATGGAACTGGAGGGGACAGTTATCATGGTTTCACTTATTTGTGGAACATAAGTAACAGCATGGAGGACATTAGGTGAATGAAGGAAAAAATGAAGGTGGGGGGGAAATCAAAGGGAAGATGAACCATGAGAGACTGTGGACTCCGTGAAACAAACTGAGGGTTTTAGACCGGAGGGGGTGGGGGAATGAGTTGACCCGGTGATGGGTATTAAGGAGGGCACGTATATTGCACCGAGCACTGGGTATCATATGCAAACAAGGAGTCACGGAACACTACATCAAAAACTAATGATGTACTAAAGGATGACTAACATAATAAAAAATTAAAAAAAAAAGAAATCTAATATCACATTTTTCCTGCTTAATTTGACCAAAGGTCAAATTACCACAATACACTTTTCTCTTTATATTTGAGTTAATATTCTGTAGATGTTCTCTGTTCTAATATTCCATTATTCTTACTTAAATCTCAATAGCGATCAGGTCCTACTGGCCATGACCAGGACTCCTCCCAGGCAAGCATCCTCCAAAGTGGTTATTAAGACAATGGAGAAACAGAAATTCCTTGCTAAGATTCTATTATTTTTTTGAGAGACCAAAGGAACTTGCCAATTTCAAGTCTACCGGTTTATGCTCCTCTCCACCGAGAGCGAATACCTACTCAGGCAACAGAGAAGACACCTCCTCCAGTATTAAGAGACTTCAGTCTCAACCCGGGGATCACCACAACCCCAAGTCTGGAAAACTTGGCTTTAAGCCTGACTCGGCTTCCTTCCGCGGCACAGCCGCGCGCTGACCTGCTGTCATGGAGAAGCTGGGCTTCAGGAGAGCCGCGCGCACACATTGGCTAACGGGCGCTTCCCGGGTAGCTTCCACGTCTGCGGCAGAAGACGCTTCCAAGCCCAGCCGCGCGGGGCAGGCGTGCGGCCAGGCACGGTCACTTTCTCGGTGGGGAGGACTGAGCACTTTCAAGCCGCAAGTCGGGTCGGGAAGCTGCTGCTCCCACCCTCACTTCTGGAGCCGGCACTATGGGGAGGAGCTCATTTTCTGGAACGCGCGGTCGCTTCGGGCAAGGGGCGTCGGGTGTGCGACGTCTTCTCCCTCTCCACCGCCTGGGCCGGGCCCTCGCCCCCGCCCCGAGTCCTCTGGCCTGGCCGGTCGTCCCCGCAGCGGTCCTACCGGAGATACCCAGAGTCTAGCCGCTCCAAGGAACGCCGCTCTAGTTAACAGCCTCAGCCACGCCCTTCCCCGAGAGGCGACGCCTACTCGTTTCTAGGGCAACGGTACACCCTCCCTCGCGAGACTCCCGACAGCCCTCGGGAATCACCTAGCGACCGGGGCCGAGGAGAACAGCTCGCGCGGGATTTGGGGCGAGGAAGGGGAGAGCCCAGGGGATGACGGGAACTAGGGGCTGAGTTGCTAGGGGCGGAGAATCCCCAGCTGCGGTAGGGTCGTGGCGGGGTAATTTAGGAGCGCAGAAGGCGAAGCCGCGGTTTGTCTCCGCTTCTGCATGTCGGTTGTTTGCCATGTCCTTTCTCCGAGGAGGCAGTAGAGCGGACTGGTTAAGACTTACACTTTGGTGGTCTTTCTGCCCACACCAAGCTGCATTCTGCAGGGTCGTGTGACTAATCATCTTTATTCCGAAAGCGAGACTTCTTTCTAAATACTCGATAGAGGAGTGACAGACAATACTCAAAACTCTGACCAGCTCAAAGATTCTTTAAGGAGCATCACTGTTAGCAAATGTACACAAATCCCTGTATTGTCTTAATCTAACGAAATACGTTCATTTCATAGCAGATTTAGACATTCTGGTCCATAAGAGATAAAGACGTTATTCCTGAAATCATCTTGAATTCCCCTTGGCCTTTACGTCTGGTGGATAATTTAGTATACTTGAAACAGTTTTGCAAGTGTAGCTAAAAAAAAGAAAAAAAAAAAAAAAAAAAAAAGTCTTCAGATGTTTGGTGTGTATGGGAGGGAAAATTTTTACTCTAAGTTATTTTGGCTGGTATATTAATTAAATGGATATGAAATTAATAGGAGACAAGTATGTTTCATTTCTTATGTACGGACACCTCACCGGGATAGGAGAACCTCCGAGACAGGGAACTGAGGCTCCTATGCCACCATGAACTAAGGAGAAGGTGGGGTCTGGGGCTTCACAGGAGGATGGGAAGAACAAATGTTTGGGAAACAAATGTTTGCCATGCCAAGCAGAGACAGGGGACACAGAGAGGGATTTGAACAGACATGCCCTGCCAAGCTCCTTCTGGCTTTCTACACCTAGCCCATACTCTTTGTAGTGCTCTCTGGTGATAGCTGTTTTCCTGGAGCAGGCCATCTTTCTAAATTGTTAGAGGCAGTTCAGGGGGGCAGAGAAAAAGCTTTTCCTGAGTCTCTGGGCCTAGATTGTCTTCAGCTTCAAATAATCTGCATGCCAAGTGGCACATTTTGTGGATACTAATTCTGAACCCCATCAGGTGCCTTTTAGAGTTGTACCTTGTTTTCTGCCGTACATATGCAACTAAAGGTGACATGTACAGAGAATGTTTAAATATGGAATCTATTTTTGTTGGATTTTAGAATCAGGGTTGCAAGCCACAAGGTGTCTTGCAAGATGAAAAAGCTCCAAGAAACGAGCTAACCAGATTACAAAAGAAATCAAAGGGAGAGCTGGGGCTTAAGTCTCATGATTTTTAGTTTGAATCTTTACATGATCATATTTCAAGTAGTCCTATAGAGAAAAATTATTTTAGTGCAGAAATACTTAGGAATTCAACAGAACTTTGAAAATCATTTTTTTCTTTCATTAATTCAACTAATTTTTATTGAATGTCTGCTACTTGTCAGGGATTGTTCTCCTGTAAGGTATTTGGAGGAAACCACATAGACATTCCTCAGGGAGGTTATGGGAGAAGACAGATGAATCAATGGAAAACAAACAAACCAATCCCCAAACCCATTCAGGTGATGGCAATTGGTATGGAGAGAAATAAAGCAGAGAAAAATAAAGAGCCTGGGAAGTACTCCAGGTGGGTGGGCCTTGGTAGTGGTAGTGCTTATTCTCCCTCCACTCTTTTTTTTTTTTTTTTTTTAAAGATTTATTTATTTATTCAAGGGAGGGGAGGGAGGAGAGAGAAGGAGAGAGAAACTCAAGGAGACTCTGCATTGAGTGTGGAGCCTGATGTGGGGCTCAATCCCACGACCCTGAGATCATGACCTGAACTGAAACCAAGAGTCAGATGCTTCACCCGATTGAGCCACGGAGGCACCTGCCCTTCTCTCTTTTTAAAGTAAACTCTAGGGACGCCTGGGTGGCTCAGTTGGTTAAGCAGCTGCCTTTGGCTTGGGTCATGATCCCAGCGTCCTGGAATCAAGTCCCACATTGGACTCCTTGCTCGGTGGGGAGCCTGCTTCTCCCTCTGTCTCTGCCTGCCATTCTGTCTGCCTGTGCTCGCTCTCTCTCCCTCTCTCTGACAAATAAATAAAATCTTAAAAAAAAAAATAAATAGACTCTACACCCAACATGGGGCTTCAACTTACAGCCCGAGATCAAGAGTCACATGTTCTACTGAGCTAGCCAGGTGTCCCAGGGTAGCCTCTGTGACCAGGAAGCATTTGAGCAGAGACCAGAAGCAAAGGCAGGAGCCATGTTGATGTGGAGGGAAGACCTTGCCAGGCAGGGAAAGCAGCAGGTACAAAGGCCCTGAGAGACCTGGACTGTTTCGGTGAAGCTTAACTTGAGTCAATATCATTTTTAGGCAAGAGATTTCTTTAGGATTTCCTCCTTAAGTAAATTTTAAATGGTTTTGTTAAGTACTTGCTTCTTTTTAACTTTTTAAAAAAAACTTACTCTATTTCAGACGTAGTGGAAATTCTTTGTCTTTAAGTTAGAGTGGAAGGAAGGCCTGGAGTAAGCTTCTGAGGACTTTCAGGCTGAATTTCTGCTTCCCTTCTCTACGATCTTCTCTGAGACGCTCATAGGACAGACTCCTTATACAGGTAGCTTCGGCTTCTTGGCAAAGCAGCTCTACTTCTGCAGCAACTTTCCCCCCTCCTATTTTTTGGTGAACTTATTTAGTCTAAGCCTGCAGTATAAAAGGCATTACAATAAGAGTAAGAAAGGGGGGAAAGGGAAGCCAAAACAACACTCCAAAGAGCACAATGACTAATGTGGGAATCAGGAGGAAAATTCACTTTAGGAACATGCCCAAATGTAAATTGTGTTAGGAATGTAATTTATTCTTTATAATTTATTCTTGCTTGGTCTTTGTTGAGCAGAGACTTAAATACAGTGACTAGGGCAAGCGGAGTTATTTATGACATCACAGAAGTTAGTGGTTATGTGTCTGTCGAGGTCTTGTCACAGTTTGGCAGAGGAAGCCACACTAGGTCCTGGGGTCCCTGTGGTTCTCTAGTACCCATCTTGGCTTTTCCTCAGACTAGCTGGGTCTAGAATGTTCTGCTATAGGGTCAAGCCTCTCAAACTCTTTCGAAGTTTAAACCTTGAGGTTTTCAAAGAAGATTATTTATTTTGAAAGAGAGAGAAAGAGAATGTGCGTGGGGTTTGGGGGACCAGAGAGGGGCAGAAGGAGAGTGAGAAAAGAATCCCAAGTAGACTCCCCACTGAGCTTGGAACCCAACAGAGGAGTTTGACCCCAGGACCCTGAGATCATGATGTGAGCCCAAATCAAGAGTCGATGCTTAACTGGGCCACCCAGGAACCACTCAAACCTTGAGACTTGTCCCAGATAATTAACTAACCACAAGACTTGGCTCAAGGGTCATCCCCACAGTGAAGTCCTTCTATCTGGTACCAGTATCACTGGTACCAGTAGTTTGTGTCATTAGTTTGTATAGTGTGTCTAAATCGAGGGACTATAGTGAATCATTATTCTCCTGAACACTTGGAAATGGGGTTAGTAAGAATGTCCCCTGCTGCTCAACAAATAATGGAAAGGATAAATCACCTCGAAAGAGAAAGAATGCTCAGTGTGAAGTCTCATGACAAAAACCATGACATGGTCCCTCCCCGCCATCCTGCCCCAGACCTGCCCCTGAATGGTGCAACAGTGAAATCCCCTTTTCGGCAGAGGACAAACATGCCAGATTCCACAACTGTCTACCCACTTTGAGCTACTGAAACACTAAAACTTTTGGTTTTTAAGATTTTACTCTGAAATTTGGTATTAAATACATTATAAATGTTAGTTTCAAACTGGAATCAAACCCTTCTTCTTCCTTACCCCCCAGACAGCCTAGATCTATCCCTAGCTCTGGTGCCGTGGGAAGGGGGCATGAGTTGGTGTTTTGCTATTTACATTCATCCTGGCTTCCTTTTAAGTGCCAGGTCCTTGTTATGTTAGGATGAACTGGGAAGAAGAGGGGAAATGTCTCTTTAACTGGGCCAAATTGCGGTCTACACAGCTGGTGTCAAGTGCTAGTCTTGGTCTTTTTGGGCTTCATGAGGGTGGTGACTTGGAACTGCCCGCTGACAAGAGGCTTTCTTTAAGGCAATGACAATCTCTTCTGAGAGACTATGGGCTCAGAGGCCAACTGGCTGGGCTCAAATACTCTGCCACTTAATAGCTATATGATCTTGACCATAGACTTTATTTTATTTTTAATTCTTTTTGAGAGAGAGAGAGAGAGAGAGAGAGAGAGAGCATGTGCATGGGGGAAGGGACAGAGAGAGAGTGAGAGACAGACAGACAGACAGACAATCCCAAGCAAGCTCCAACACGGGACTTGATCTCATGACCTTGAGATCATGATCTGTGCTGAAATCAAAAGTCAGATGCTTCACCAACTGAGCCCCCCAGGCACCCCTTGAGCAAATTCTTTAACTTCTCTGTGTCTCAGTTTATTTACATGTAGGATGTGGTAATACAGTACTACGGAAAGTCCCTAACCTATGATGGTTCAACTTATGATTTTTCAGTTTTACAATGGTATGAAAGTGATATGAATTCAGCAGAAACCAGACCTTGGATTTTGAATTTGGGTCTTTTCCTGGGTTAGCCATAATGCAGGGTGATCCTCTTCTGGAATGCTGGACAGTGACATGGAGCCACAGCAGAGGCTTTCATCCACTGAGCCACTCAGGAGCCCTGAAATGCATTTTTGACTTAGGATCTTTTCAACTTACAGTGTGTTTATTGGGGCGTGACCCTATCAAAAGTCAAGAGAGATGTATAATGCCTATCTTGTAGGGTAGTGGTGAGGCTTAAATGAGTGAATAACATATGAAGTGCTTAGAAAGTGCCTGGAATATGGGAAGGACCCAATAAAATGTTAGTTGTCATTGTCATTTGACCGGCGGACCTCCAACTGGTGACAATGACACCTATCACTCTGATACCTGGGCATCTACTTGCCTTGCTGTGGTGATCCCTGCGTGATGATACAGTGTCACCACTGACCCAGTGATGAGCAACTCTAGGACTGGTGGGCACATATGTGACCTTTCTTCTCTACACTGGCATAGTACTGTCCTGTCTGGCCTGTTCTTTACAATTCCCTTTTCTATGAGCTCAGGTAGCATAGAGACAAATTAGCCAACTCCTGGCTCGCCAGCAATCCAACAGGAAAAAGTGCCAGCCTTCCCTTCAACCAGACACCTCTAGTCCTCCGTGATTCTCTTGGATGCCCCCCTCTCCCAGAAATAGCGCCTTAGTTCACAAAAAGATAATGCTGCTCACAGAAGCCCAGTGTTCCCATGAGGGCAATTTCTCACTGCAAATGAGTGTGTTGCCATTCTGACTTTATACAATATATTGGGTTTCTGAGCTTGGTTAATTTACTGGTACATCCATAAAAGAAAAAAAAATAGATTCCTTCTCTGGATGCTGACCAAGTCGTTTTTCAGGCTGTAAAGCTCAATAGCAGAACTTGAACTGAGGCAAGTTAATGCCACCCACTTAGCCTTCTTAGCAGCTGCTGGCCACCTTCGTCCTGGAAGTACCCTTTTGAGTTTCTTT
This sequence comes from Mustela nigripes, assembly GCF_022355385.1. NCBI lineage: Eukaryota > Metazoa > Chordata > Mammalia > Carnivora > Mustelidae > Mustela > Mustela nigripes. The sequence goes on from NC_081560.1 coordinate 17,727,522, forward strand.
TAGGCAACTCTGTCCTCTGGGCCTCTGTTACGCCCATTAACCCACTCCTGTCATAACATCAACACTTTACTGCATTTAACTTACCCAATTCTGTTTCTTGCTACTTAATACCAAAGCCCATTAAGGTCAGGGGGCTGGGATTTGAGCTTATTTTTTTACCTCTAGTGCTAATGTTGATGGGTAGCTGTAGGTCTTCAGTAAATACGGATAAAAAAATGTGCTGAGTGTTTGGCATGTGAAAAGTACGATGCTAAGAGCTAAGGGTGCAAGGTGGTGTAAGACTTGGTTGTTACCAACAAGGGATGTGTGCTCTGGGAGCAGGCAGGCTGTCTGGAGTAGAGGTTTCTTCTGCTGTGAACCTATGGCACTTGGTGTAAATCTCTGCTTAGGATTCCCAGAGAGTAATGTCAACATCTGGTTTTCTCTAATAGCCTTTAGAAGGGAAGGTCTGAGGTTCCCCTTTCCATTCTGGTTGCCTAGTCCAGTGCCTGCTGGTCACAAGGCAGGCACGCTATGGGTGTACTAAATCACTAACAAGAATAAAGGCTCAGATAAAAGTGAGTGTGCTAGGGTAAGTTTTCTTAGATGAGGTGGACTCAAACTTGGTTTCAGAGAACGTAGAAAGGGAAAAAAATTAAAGCTGATGTATTAGGTAAGGGACAACATGTGAGCATAGATCGGAATAGTATTTTCTGGGGAGATTTTGGGGGAATATATTCAACAAGTAATAGGAAACAAAGACCTGGTGGTCATGAGGGACGTCAGTTTCCAAGATGTATTCTTGGGAAAAATGGAACCTGCCTAAATCAGCTAGTGCTGCTGACCTATGGGATGCGCAGTGTTAGCATCATGTGAGAATTCGTTAGAAAATGCAAATTATCAGGCCTGAATCAGAAATTCTGGGGTAGAGCAATCTGTGCTCGAACAAGCTCCCCACTAGGGTAAGGGGTTAAGAGTATGGACTCTGGAACCAGAATACTTAGCTGTACGACCTTAGGTAAGTTACTTAACTTCTGTGGGTCTCAGTTTCTTTATAAAATGGAGATAGTGATGGCACCTATCTGCTAAAAGTGATGTTAAGGATTAAGGCAGTTTATATATAAAGTGTTGTATCACAGCAAGTGATCTCATTCTGTTGTGAATGAGATCACAACGGTGATAATCTTTGCAGTGAGAATCTTTGGAGCGTGCATTTCCACACAGAGCCTAGAGCGAGATCTCGCTCCTTGAAATGTGTTGCCCAAAGCAGCTGCAGCCACTGGCAAGGCATCTGGGAACCTATTGAAATGCAGAATCTCAGGCCCTCCCAACTCCTTCTGTGTCAAAATCTGCATTTTACAATTAGGTATTTGAAAAGCAAAGGGGTATTATACAACTCACCTCTAGACCCTATGATAAGAATCTCCTGGGACTGGAACCTATATAGTTCCATGATTTCTACCATTGATTCTGATGTTCACCAAGGCTTGCGAAACCCCAGTGCACTTAGGACAGCTGATTTCCATCATCGGAAAAAACCTCAAAGCACCTGTGTTGCTAACCTCGGCAGGCACTAGACATACAAGACACACCATTTGTTCTAAGAAAAGTAGGTTTGGGTGGAAGAAAGCCAGGTAAGGTTAAAAAGGACCTAAGAAATTAATCTTGTGTTCTGTATGATTATAGTTCTTTCACTTTTTTAAATATTAGTACATTCCATAAGAGTTTATTGAATGAAGTTTCTTTATCTGACCAGTTGGGCCATCTACAACCTATTTTAATGAGACATTTTTTGGAAATCCTATTTCAGGGTAGCAAAAGCCAACATCACTAAAAGCCTTGGCAAAACTCTGGTATCAGATCTGTATTAGAGTAAAGCAAGAGGCCAACCATCCTCATGAAGCTGAAATGCAGGGCTGAGTAATTACAAATGTGCGAGCAAAAATGTTATAAAGCAAATTAACCTATCAGAACTCTAAAAATCCTCCTACAGAACTTGACAGGAGTACATCTGGCAGAGAGTTTATAAATTGGGTTGCTCATGAAATCATCATATCACTTATCCAGCACCATTATGTGTGGTGCACTGGGTATATACTGCTGGGGGTACAAAAGAAATACAAGGCAAATATATTTTTTTTCTCTGATTACCCCAAGCTGAAATATTTTTTCCTCCCTCTAAACATTACAATCAGGTACTACATAATTTTTTGACAGTTATGTACTAGAGTCTTATGATATTTTCTCTTAAGCTCTTGAATTCTTCCTCAGTATTTTGTAACTTTTCATGTCTATCACTTATCTCCCCAATGGAATAATGCAGTTGTTCCCCAAATTAAGGAAGGTCCCAATTCATGTAAGGACCAATTACTTCAAGCTCACGCTTACTTTCAGGAGTCAGCTCTTTGTAGTCGCATAAGGAGGAAGTAGTTTAACAAAGCCTCATCTTTGACAGAATATTCTTTTTTTTCCTCTAGCCTCATTGGGTTGCCAAAAGTCTAGCTCAGCCTCTCAGCTGCCTCTTGTAGATCACTGATGTTCTGAAGCAGAAATAGGTCTGGTGTAAAAGCAAGAGAGAAAAGGTACATCGAACAGGTGGCACATAACTAGGATGCTACGTAAATAAGAGAATATCAGTAATTATATTAAATATAAAAGGACTAAATATTCCTTCAGATAAAACTCAGAGATGATCAGAAAGGATTAAAACCTGATGATTATAAGATGTCTGATTTTCAAAAACATGCATCTAAAACTAAAGGCTACATAAAGCTTGAAAGTAAAGGGATGAAAAAAGTTATGTCATGCCAAGTGTTAACCAAAAGAAAGCCACTGTAGCAATATTAAGAATAGAAAAAATAAACTCTAAGGAAAAAAGATTTGCTGTGCAAATAGAGGATTACTTTGTAATGTTAAAACATTCAGTTTACTAGGAAGCTTTAATGATTCTAGACTTGTACATGCACCTAAAACATCTTAAAATATGAAAAGCAAAATTATTTAATTAAAAATTAATTCCAGAATTATAAGAAAAATAGACAAATCCATAATCATACAGGGAGATTTTCACATGCCTTTCTTAATAGTAGATATGGATAAAAAAAATCAGTAAGGATACAGAACGTTTGGACATGACTAATAAGCTTGACCCAAACACACAAAGCACTCAGATCAAGACCTTGTTGGTCTTCTCCTTGGTCCTGGGGAAGAACACATATTTGGGATCATGAGATTTTTTTAAAAATCCATTCTTCCATTTCGAGAACTCATACAAGCAAGAGTAGGAAAAAACTTGAAATACAGACCTGTTTCTACATCATACAAAAGACTGTAACATCTTTAACCTCATAACCTGAATACACATATTGTAAAATTAAGTTTTGTCCATCCCTAACCTAATCCTATCAGTTTGGTAGCAGCACTGTAGATGGCATTCTTTTCATTGTTTAATTCTGTGCATTAACATTGAGGACAATTAGCTTGTTGCCTAAACTGTTAGGACGGTGAAGTAAATGGTACTATTTTTTTAAGCTGCAGTAACTTAGCTAATTCTGTCCAATCTGCTGGGCAGGAATTAGGGAACTGTTCAGGGGCTCTGGGCTGACAGTTTAAACCATTATGAGGAGAACCTCATATATTCAACCAGTGTTACATAAATATGCAAAATTACTACCAAAAAAAATCTGTGGATGTAAATGTAGTCTCCAGTGCCTTGAAAATAGTCGGTATTCTGCAAATGAAGGGTATATATTAAATGATCACTTCTACTATAAAAGACACTACCTTTGGGAAAATAGTACTTCCATCTTAGGAGCAAGAGGAGTGGTGTGCAATAAGATGGGGAATGAGAGGGAGGATGGAGGAAGATACAATTTTTTTTTTTTGGAAGGAGAATTTCTTTTTAATCCCTCTTTTCAACCTTTTCCATACATGTTTGATGAGTGGTCCATATCAGAGCAATTTTTGTTTAGAAATTGCCAGTAAGAAGAATAATTTAAAAATGAAATGGCTTTTCTTCTTAAAAAAGAGTGAAACCATAAATAAAATCTTTAAAAAAAATTAAAAAAGGGCGCCTGGGTGGCTTGGTGGGTTAAGCTTCTGCCTTCAGCTCAGGTCATGATCTCAGGGTTCTGGGATCGAGTCCCGCATCAGGCTCCATGCTCAGCAGGGAACCTGCTTCCCCCGCCTCTTCTCTCTCTCTGCCTACTTGTGATCTCTCTCTGACAAGTAAATAAATAAAATCTTAAAAAAAAAAAAAAAAGAAGAGTGAAACCAATACTCAATCTGAAATACAAATTTTGCTATGCCACCATCTTTATTAAAACAGATATAACTCTTATTTGTAATCAATACAGTGCATAAAAAATAAGCAAGGCAGAGACATTGGAGGAATTCCATTTATTGTGGATGCATTTTCACAATATATATTTATTGCAGCGATCAATTATCAGTGAAAAATATCAAGTGTTTATAAAATTTTTAGGAATGGCAGATTCACAGAACATGCTAGTCACCTTGCAGTCTTACCTCTTAAAGATAACAAAGAGAATTGTAATCAGACAAGTAAACAAGGAATTTATTTTTTAAAAGATTAAATCCAAACTGAACAAAATTCTACCCTAAAACTTATTCCATCCAATATTGGAATAAAAGTCAGGATCGATATAGTCTCTTCTCAACTTAAGACTTTCTAGGAAAAAAAAAATAATAGTGATCAGGAGAAACTCTTATTCAAAAATACAACAAAGCAACATTGCTTCACCATGGGCCTTAATTCAAACTTTGATCCATTTCACTCCAATTACGGGAGTGAATGCTAAAATCAGGAACTACGTGCGAATTCTAGTTCACTTTATCATAGACTCATGTTTATTCTGTCATGGATAGATGACCAGTGCAGTCCTCGTGGCTTTCCTTCCTTTGGTCCAGGTGTGCTAAAGCTAGAGGATTCAACAATTCTTTACTGATTTATGAGGAAAATAGACTTCAGAAGGCAGTGGTCACTCTGCATGCCAGCCTTGCCCTGGCTAGCTCTTCTAGGGCAGTACTGTAGATTAGAAAAGAGTCATCTGAGAGACTCCCTTAATGTGGTAGGAGTTGAGACTAAGACAATTTTGGTTAAGTCAAATGAGGTATAAGTTTATAGAATTAAACTACATGTATATTTCTATGCTAGAACATACTGCAAGACACTGGAAGACTCTTTTATCATCTATTGTGGAGAATAGATGAGCCCTAGTAAGCTAAAATAAGACGTGATATCTAGATTGTGTGTGCAAAATGTAAAAATGACAAGTCAATAGACTCTTGGGGGAAAAGGCAGGACTAAGTCACACATTTTTTTTTTTTTTTGAAAATTCAACATGTTGTCAGCTACAAGTACCAATGACTAATAAAAGTAGAAAAGTTTAATTTAAAATATGTTTCAGTCTATGAAGAATGGAAATACTGTCATGACTCCTAAATACTGGCTTTTGCTCACTTTTCTTCTCTGCCTCCAAACATTAGCCAAAGTTGGTCTTAGGATACCCACATGTGGAATTCCAATCTGTACGATTTTGTGACAAAAATGCTGGTCTTCAAATTTTGGAGATGGAAGAGACCTCATTTATCATCTAAGCCAACCTACCGTGGACTTGATTTTAAGAAGAGAATAGAGTTCTGAGCAAGCTTTGTGTTTGACTGAGACGGTAGCTTTAGGACAAATTCCCACCGGACTTCAAGATTGTTTTTAATTATAAACTAAATACTATGTTTTATAGAAAATGTCAACTAATTTTGACACTTTTCTCTTTTCTTCTTACAGGTTATTGGGCATTGGAAACATATCAATACCTATTCTGCCATGTATCTATTGGCAAATATGAAATATTAATATAATAGTGTGATTTTTAATTTTTAAAAAGCTGTGATATTGGCTAGTTACAAGGACATACTGCTAAATATAATAGTCTAGCACATAAAAAAGCTTTCTACCATTAGTGTGTTTGTATACGTGTATGCACATACATACATGATCGGGTCATCTAAAATGTGGTTCGCTATCACTACCAAAGAAATCCACAAAGCAACCAACCTAACGAATCAGTACCAATGTCACCTAACATCATTATCCAATTTAGATACTCATCAGCATGAAAAAAGCAATACCTTAACAGCACATCTTTTTTTGTTTGTTTTAAGACAATCATGATTGCAGTATCTCAAATCTGAAACGGGTTACTTTCAGAAAGTGTTACAATTGCCTAGAGTAAGATAATTTCTTCCATGCTTTATGCTAAAGTGCAGAAACAACATGACTTTTGTATTTAAAATAAAAACCAAACCAAACCAAACCACTAGGATTTGTTTTTCTGGACACTGCACACATTTCTCAGGCAATTTTCAATGTGAGGCTCCTTTAGCTGACTTCCGGTGTGGCTGGTGTCACTGCTCAGACAGAGTTAGGCTGATCAGTAGGCAAGTCTCTATTTCACAGCATGGGTTTCTTTAGAAACAGGCTCCTGTGCAAAGGCAGTACTTTTACCATGAACATCTCTAGACTGTGATTATTAAATATAGTGATAATATACATGGGTTTACTGGGATAATGAAAAATAAAACAAGAGGAAATGAACTCAATTTAGTAAATCAACATAAATATAAAACAGAGCAAACTAGCCCTCTCCAACTGAGCTGGTCCAGCATCTTGAGCGGCTACTTTGGGTTCTTTCTTGAACTCTCTCAAACCTGCTAAGAGAAGAGAGCTTTAAATCTGCAGGCCATGGCGTTTCAGCCAGATGTTTTGTGTCATAAGAAGAAAAAAAAATAATTGAAATATGGCAGGAATAAATATTTAAGAAAGGGAGGATTATTGTTGGTATTCTGTTCAAATATGTTCCTGATCTTCCCGTCTGCCCTCTTTTCTGCTGATTTTACCCCTTCCTTTTTCCTTTCCTTTTCCCTCTCTCTTCCTCTCTCCCCCTTCCTCTCTTCCTGCCTTTCTTTCCTCCCTTCTTTCTTCTTTCTTTTCTCTCTCTCTTTGTTTCTTTCTTCTTTATATTCCCCCTTCCCCATCTTGGTCTTTAGCCATGCTTGTGGTGTTCACAGTCAAGGAACATTTAAAAAACAAAAAACAAAAAACAAAACAAAAGACCTCCACTCGAAGGGCCAGGAATCCCTAGTGCGCTTTCCAAAACAGGCACACATGGCGAGTGGTTCAGTCTTGGCCACATCAAGGACAATGACAAAATGGAATGTGCTTATCTTTAGTTTTCTCCTATTTTTTTTTGGGGGGGGGGTTTAATTTCTTCCCTCCTATTCTTACACCCTGATCCTTGAAACTTATCTGGCCCACACTCTTCTTTGTATACCATTTCTACAACTAACTTCTAGAATTCCTCGCTGATGTATTCACAAGCCTTGGTGTTGTGAATCTGCATTTCCGAGGAATGACGGCCTGACGTGTAGTGAGTCTGACATCTTGCAGCAGAGTTGCTGCCTGCTCTGCTACCTTGTAAACTCAGTTCTGGGCCTCATGGCTGTATTATTATTACTGTACAGAGAGTTCTGTGGTATGACCGAGGACGAGGGGGTGGTACTTGTGGAGACTACCCCATCACCTTCCCACCTTGTATCACCACACAGCCCAGTTCCAAGGAGCACCAGTCATGTTGCGATGAACATGAGTGGTGTTCTCTGGAGTGTTACCATTCCAGATCGTCTCTGTACTCCACTTCCCAGGACCCTGGCTCAGAGGAATGTTTTCCTGAGAGGCTCTATGAAACCTGTGCGGACGGGCTAGGACAGCTGGCACCCTCCACTCAGAAAGCAGACTATATACACATTCGACTGCCATTTTCAAGAGGTTGGAGATGGATGCTAGAGGGGCCATGATGGCTTAGGCCAACAAAAGTACATTCTTTGTCTTCAAAAAGAAACAATAAACAATCCCCTTACCCTTCCTCCACCAGGAGAAAATTGTGCAAGGAACTTTCAAGATTTCTATTTTCTGCTAACTATGCAACCCTCCAACGAAAGGGGCATGCATAGTGGTTAAGATCGTAGGCTCAGACCAGACGGCCCGAGTTTGGATGCAGGCTTTGCTAACATATTGTTGGGTCGTTGGGGAAAGTTCATGTCCCTGTGCTTTGCTTCCCTCAGCTCTAGACAAAGGTGATAATAAGACCACTTCACAGGGTGGTTGGAAGGTCAAAGGAGATACTGTAGCTTAAGAAGGTGGAACAGTTCCTTGCATAGGGCGGATAAAGTGGTTTGTAGTGGTGATAATTATTACCAGGTACTTAATATATTTAGAAAAGTTATTTAAAAACCACCTTAAATAGAGAGACTGGGCCATTGGATTTTGCTGGAATGTAGAGCAATCAGTAACTAATCAAGACGGAAGAGCACATTAGGCAGCTGTGCCAGACTGAGGAACATATCGAAGTAGGAAAGGGCAAGTGATTCCCTGACGTCACGGACCTGTAGAGAACCTCTGGTTGCCTTTGAGGGGTTCCCCAGCCCTGGGTTTGCTTGAAAAGTGCTTCTAAATCGACCTGTAAGCAGACTGCTCTAATCCTGCTTATGGCTGCTCTCTCTTCAATTTTCCCTCTGTTAAAGGAAAAAACTGGGCTTATTGCTTGAAGTGGGGAAGGGCTACAATCAGAAGTTGAATTAGCTCCTTGGACAACAGACAGTCCTATTTTCAGTTGGAGTATCATTTAGATATTGTCTAGAGCCTCCTTTATGACGAAATGAGCATACCCATTGATGGGAAGACCAAAAAAAGACAAATCCAAGCACTCTTAGCCATTGGTTTTCTTAGGGTAGCTAGTTTTGTCTGACTTTTAAATATTATTTTAATTTTTTTTTCCACAGCAACCTAGGGTCCTAGACTCCTGACAATGTAATGGGTCTAGAAAGCAGCTTTGGGGCCACTCAGGGAGACAGATGTTTCCCCCCTAGGTGATGGTCACGGTCCAAGCCTGGACCGTGTAAGGAAGTATAGAGCATGCTTATTTGTACCATACTACCTCTGTGGTTAACACTCCTACCACGATGGTGCTTCTAGAATGTCTTATTGCGGACCACTCCACAGGTCCGGACTATTTATGTCGCATGACTGACAAGCCGACAATGCAGCAGGCTCTGTGAGCTTTAACTTCTCACTGTACCACATGCAACTTTTCAGAAGCTGATGGTCACCTAGACAAGGCTCTGTGGATCAGCGATATTTCTCATTTGACCCTGAGACATCATACTGCACGATACAGCAGGAAAAGAACCTATGAAAAGCAAATCTTCCCAGGAGATTACCTTAGTGGGAGAAGTGACCTTATCCACAGATTGCTTTTCCCAGAGGTTCCGCTTGCCAGATACGTCTCCTGGCCTCAAATCCTAATGATGAAAAAGAAGAAGAAGTTGATAGGTGGCCATTTATATTTTCTGGCCAGCTCTAAATAAATCCCCACTTCTGTAGTTTGTTTGAATTAATTTCTTATTTAATACACTTTATCCTGGTGATTCGAAATGGATGGAATCAAAAGGATCATCAGCCACTGTTTGTTTTTATATAGACCTTGGTCTATGTTATGATAGGAGAATGGGCTGGAATGATCCAGCCTCCACCGAGGGCTTCCTGTTTATTGATCAGTAGAATTGGAATATAAGCACATTTAAAATAATGCTCTTAGAAGTGAATAGAATGTACGTTAGTTTTAACTCTTTTGGGGTTGGATAAGCAGGTCACCTCTTGCAGATCAGCCTTCTTTCAGCATTCTGGTGGATTCCCTACACCTTTAGGACTTCAGTGCAGACCAGCCTGACTTCCAAACGCCAACACTCCCATTTCTTGGCCTGGGGTCTTTCTCTGGGCACCGATGCCTACTCTGCCCACCCAGGAGGTAGGCTGGAAGTTCAGAGAGTTAACACCCCCAGGGGCAGTCCTCAATTCCTCACTGGTGAGATTTAGTGCAAGAGTATTTCTCAGGCTCACGCACGCCTCAGGTGGGAAAACTGGGAAGTGTGTGTTCTATGGTGGTTTCCAGGGTGCCTCAGTGGGATTAAGCTTTGATAGCCCATGTGGTGACTTTAAATAGCATTACTGGCTTTGTTCTTTGCCCTGACTCACTTCCTATAGTGTTTTCTTTGCTTCCCCAGTAAAGTATTTGCATTCAAATTACTATCTTAGAGTCTGGCCCTGGGCAGCTCAACTAACTGCACTTCCGTCAGACTAAAATCATGTTGTTTTCTAAGGAGCAAGTGTACAGCAGTACAGGCTAGCCCACAAAACGAAACATGTACCACAGGGTGTACCCGTAAGAGAAGGTGAGTTGATGATATGTGTGAGAGCATGCGGAAATCTTGGGAAGAAAACACTGAAATAATGATCGGCAACAGTCACATAGCTTTGATTCATTATTTACTACCTCAGAATGAATCCGGTTTGGAAAGGGATCCAAATTTCTGTTTCCATGTACTTTTCTTCCAGCATTTGCTTATACTAGAATTTGGCAAAGGTGGTTTGTAGAAAATAAATGTGTTTTACTGAAATAGTAATGTTTATTTTGGCAAAACCTTTTCTCATTAGGAAGGCAAAGCTAATAACGATTGCGTTTATCCACAGACACTGGTCTAAATGGACACAGTTTTGATAGATACTATTGAAATCTTGACACTGAAAATTCACTGGGTAAATGGTACCAAGTGAAGCATTTCAGATTTACCTTAATCTTACTGAGTTTCTAGATTTCCGTTGTGGCCTGGATTCCTGATATTCCATTAGAGAGTTATACCTATTTAACTTGGAACCAGAAGCAACACATCAGGTTGTTTTTGAAGAATTCCACTACATTTGCCAATGTAGGTAGAAGCTGCCAAATTGTCTGGACGACTGTTTTAAAATTTGGGAAACTATAATTAGGAACATACTAATGGAAGCTCTGGAAAGTGGCTATTATTACTTTATTTATTTGATTCATATAAAACAATTATTATTCTTTCATATGAATGTTCTTTTACTGAAGAAAGTGAATTGTAGTTCCCTTAAATCCTGACTAGTAACCTTTTGAGAGCACTTGCAGAGTTTAAAGAGTCCATCTCAAGAAAATATGAACATCCAGGTGATAAGCTGGCATGTTAAATCAAAGGGGAAATATAAATGCAGTTACCTGGCCAGACTACATTCTAGAGAAAGACCCAATCCAGAAGAAGAGGGAGAAATGAAGTCAGGAGAAGCAGGTTTCCAGTCAACCAGAGATCAGAGAATGAAGAAGAGAATTCAGCTGAGAAATACATTGTTGGGACTTTTTAAACAAAAAGAAAGACAAATTAGCACTTAAATTGCTGTATATAACATGCAGGTTAGACACAAAGAACAGTCAAGCCAGATAAAGCAGACATACTCAGAAATGAATTCTAGTTATAAAGTTATACCCAAATCCTATAAATTCTGCCCACAAATAGCAGGAGGTGTCCCAGTAAAGAATCAGGTATAGATACTGTTTAATTCTGAGTAAGTTAATTTTCAGACACCCTAAAAATACTGGTTGACAAACTACTTTGAACACCTTTGATTTTTAGCATATATGAAAATTACTATGTAACTCGTGGTAAAGGGTCGTTTTTCTCTCTGGGGAGTTGTAGAACAGAACTCTAATCCTGTGGATTGCTCCTTCCCTGCTTGAGGCTTCACTGGGTGAGGACTGTTTTGGGAAAGAATTTTCCTCTGATTTTTTTTCTTTAGTGGACATATGCTGCACACTTGCCAAAACAAACCCAGGCTTTCCCCTCCACTCGTGTATACCAAGGACTATAAAAAAGGAGCTGAGGATAAATCACCTCTGATCCCAAATCAGAAGGCCCCTTTGGGGGTCTCCCACTGGCTGCTATCTTTAGGTAATCCTCTGACATCCTGGGCTGGGGCTCAGAGTCCCAAGGGTGTCAAACTTAGATGCCTAGACGAAGGACCAGGCTAGAAACATAAATGCCCAAAGAGACCTGATATAAGAAACTCCAAAAAAAAAAAAAAAAAAAAAAAGTTGGGGCACCTGGTGGGTCAGTGGGTTAAAGCCTCTGCCTTCAGCTTAGGTCATGATCCTAGGGTCCTGGGATTGAGCCCCATATTGGGCTCTCTGCTTGGCGGGGAGCCTCCTTTCTCTCTCTCTCTCTCTCTCTGCCTGCCTCCCTGCCTGCTTGTGATCACTGTCAAATAAATAAATAAAATCTTTTTTTTTTTTTTAAGAGGGAATCAACAAATTCAGGACTGTATACCTCTGCACCTCAATACGGTGTTCAAATTACAATTTTAAAAAGGGAAATAAAGCGGCTCAAACAACACAGATCTTAGCTCACCAGTGTGAGAACCCCCTGGATAAAACTTGAATAAGTTCCTTGCTTGATCTGTCTATGCTGCTCTCCCAGACTTAATGTTTTCCTGACAAGTTTTATGCAAGATTTCATCTCTTTTCTGCTAGATCCATTTTGTCTCTGAGTTACCATCTTGCCCTTGCTGGGCTCCAAGTCATGTCCCCTCCCAAAGAGACTACCATGTTGCTTCTTCAGACTTCAACATGGCACCAGGTGCACTACACCTGGGATGTGCACAAAGCTTAAATCTGCTTACCAAGCACATTCAAACAAGCCGTTATTGACAACAAATTACATTTGTTTTCTTCCAGTCTGACCTTCATCTAGGAAGTCACACTAGTGTACCAAATCCAATGAGACATGGGAAAAAGGTATCACCCCAATCTATACTAATTGATGCATTTCCTTCCTTTCCTCTCCATCCTCTCGGAGATGGTCTGCAAATTGCTTACTAAATCACAGGTAAGGCAGGCAATGGCTTTGTAATTTCCCTGTAATACCTTTTGGTCCTTCCAGAAAATCTGCAGTTATTATACCTGTTGTAGTAATAACTAAGTTAAATCTCTTAACCCTCCCATTAGGACAACATGGATGAAGATAACTTATCAGTTATGGTACTGTTAAAAGAGTAAGGTCAAGTCCTACACCAAATACAGGGGTATAATATGGTTTAGAAATGAGTGGGATCGCCAAACTGTAAATGTGAAAAAGTAACCATCTCGTCTAGTGATGTGCTATACTCATCAAAGAAGAAAAAACATATACCTTTCTCTCTTTAGCCTTTCTATCTCGTGAGACCTTCAGGGGGTCTATGAACTTGCTCAATTAGTATCACATGTGTATTTGAGGGGAGAGTGCCCTTTGATTTCACTGGGTTTTCAAAAGGGCCCAAAATTCAGAAAAGTTAATAATCACTCGTCTGTACACACAAAACTTATATAAGTTACCATTTAAAAAAGTAATTCCTACTCTTTATGTCACCTTTGGTGCTTGGGAAATTTGAGGCACTAAAGAGAATATACCTTTTGGGTATGATCGCTTGCCTAAACTGTCTCCAGTTACAGACCCCTCTTTCCGTATCTACTTGGATGGGGGAAAGATTTTTTTTCCAATATATTGACTTTTCAGTTTTAACTTGGGTTTACATTAGTTTTATACCTCCCGTGAGCCCTAGTGCAAACAATCTCAGGCTGAAAATTACTTGATTACAAGGAGTTGTACCCATGAAACGTATGGAAATATTTCCATTTTTTCTTTTTAAGTTGGAAAAGTGATAAACTTTACTGACTACTTTGGAGATTAAATGTGGATGGAGATTAAATGGATGCAATTAAATGCTCAACAATGCAGAGGCCAGTGATTGAGAAGGTTTTTCTTCTACCTCTGGTTTGGAGTGGTTATACCAATAGAGGCTCTGCTCCCTTGGGCACCAACAAAGGTATAAAAGCAACTTAACAGAGAAAGCCCACTAATATATAGTAGGGAGCTTAATAAGGTTTTTGGTTATAATGATAAATGTAAGGCAATTATCACAGACATTCAGTGAAAAATTTAAAAGAACATTTTTATAGTAAGATAGCCACACTTAATAAGAAAATGTTAGATTTCCAAAAATAACATTCATAACCAGTTTTTATAGTTTCCAGTTTTACTGCCTGTTTTTTTTTAATGGCTTTCCTTTGGAGGTGTTGACAATAAAATTATAGCAATTATTTCAACAACTGCCCAATAACTGTATTTTTGTGTTAAGTTAAAGAAATTAGGCAAATTAGAAAATATGGGTTCAAAATAGCCAACATACACATTCTTTTGGGAATAACTCTAGGAGTGCCCTTGACTGAGAAGCGGCCAAGATAATTTACCATTTTTACTTTCAAATTCCTAACTGCGATTTATAGAATGGAAGCTAAGCCAACAGACTAGTTAAGAGTGTAAACTGTGGATGCTTCAAGCTCTGGCGAGTTGCCCCGCTCAGGGTGCTGAGGTGACTGTGGCACCATTCTACCCTCTGCGCTGGACTGCTCGCATTCTGAGCCTCTCCTCGTTTGTTGTTCGGGGTGGCAGCAAAGGAGAGAAGCACCTGTCTTTCCCAGGCAAAAAGACCTTATGCTGCTGGAAACTGAGATCAAAACACTTCAGAAAAACCCAGAGCTACTTACAGACGGTTTGGGAGCGGGTGACTTATTTCCATCTGGGGTTTTGGTTAGCCATTCATTGATGCGGCTGGAAACCCCCACCTTCAAGCCAGCAGTCTCCTACAAAGTCAATAATCCAATATTACAGAAAAAAAAATAAACCTTACTTGGAAAAAAAACTTTGAAGTAACCTCAAAAATACTACTAGGTATTTCTTCATATAACCATTATGTAACACTAATCAATTATTGATCTCTATCTTTAATATTTTGAGCAAACTAAATCTTAAACTTGATATTTAAAGACAATGTTATCTGGTTTTCTTTTCCCTGCGCCTCACCCCACTCCCACTCCCAGGGGTTGATGATTAATTTCAGGAACTTCATTTAGAATACCGTGGTCAGAGCACAGGACACAGTCTAGCCTCCTGAACACATTGTCTCTGAGAGAATTAACATCTTCTTCACTGCTTTTTATAATTAAGCAGTGTGATTCTTTAAAAAAAAAAAGGAATAAAGAAAACAAAAAATCCAGCCTCTCAAATTAAAAGACCCAAATTGTCTACTGACCTTATTCGGTATGCCTGACACAGTGGGGGATGAAAACACATTCCCTTTCTCCCACATGCTCTTGATGTTGCGGACACCTTCAGCAGGAACGGGAAGATCCGAGGCCGCTGGCTTCAGAGGTTTGGCAGTTTTTGTTCCCTAAAATGTGTGAACTATCTTTAGGGTTCGTGCTGAGAAGTCTGTTCATAAGATTCTGGTGAGCTTGTCTTCTTCAACATGATCATTTAAAATGTGTGGTGACAGTAAAAAAAAAAAAATCACCTTCCCCAAAAATTCTGTTGTGAAACTACATTCTGATGACACATATGCCTCAAATAAACCAGAGGACCTACGTCAGAGGGTCTTCCAAAAATGAAATGATGCCTCCTCCTGGGACACTGCTGATAGCGAAGGTGGTATTTCATGTTGTTTCCTTAACAGGTAAGGGCTGTGTGTGTGCAGGGCACTGTGCTAGGCTCTGGGGATACAGAGCTGCTCAAGACAGTCTGCTGTGCGAACAACAGTAACTAGTTATACAAGTATTTATTTCACAATGTGGAAAGTGCTACGAAAGAGAAATGTAGTATGCAAAGCTCGCTCAGAGGGCAGCCGTGAGGGGAATAACAGTTTAAGGCAGCAAAGATGGCCCCTCTGAAGAAGTGACATTTAAACAGAGATGCTACAGAAGGTTTGGAAGTGGCTATGTGAGGAGTGTCATTCCATGTAGAGGGAAGGACATATACAAAGGACCGAAGGCAGGGACATGTTGAAAAATGGAGATCTGTGTATGGAGAATGTACCAGAAACAGGGAAGAACAATGTAAAAATGGAAGGTGTGCATTCACAGTATGTTTTCAGCAGCAGCGATGGGCATACCCAGAAGCCTGCAGTTTCTCTGGTGGTCCTGCTCTGTGGCCCGTGGCATGTGCTGGCAAGGTGGCCAACCAGGGTGAGGCGTACGTACCATCAGTGGCCGCACGTAAGAAAATCTCCCAGGACTGTACAAGTTCTGAAGCCACAGTCTCGGCTTTGCTAATCCTATTAAAGCTCTGATCAATTCAACCACAGGAAGTAACTATCTGCAATTTGACTTATATTTTTCTGGACACTTAGTCTTGTGAAAAATCACCTCGTCAGTACTAGGACTTGATTATTCATTTGATAAATCATCCAGACCTCTCTCTTTCTTATTCCCTCTTATCATTTGTTTGTGAACTATCTTACAGGTATCTCTACTCTGTACAAAGGAGAGGAGAAAAATCAAACCAAACGGATCCAATTACTTTATAGCAGGTGTTCTGATATACATCGGAAGGGTAAAACCATTGACTAAAACTACAAAAGGAGGAAAAAAAACACATCTTCTTCAATGGCCCTGTACCAAGTGCTTTGGTACTTGGAAATATACTCTATTTCCAAATCATGTAGACCCCCCTTTTTGTGGGAATGGGTTGGAAAAAAGTTGGAACAGAAAGAAGCATAAAACTATAGTCTTTCAAGCACATTGATGATGATTAAACCTAGTCTATTGCCTTTATATTAACTTATACTACTACTTTTATTTGATAATAAAAGTTTTTATAGATAAAAAAGGATTAAGCACAGTTGGAACTGTTTAAACTACATATGGAAAATACATTTTAAAAATAATTAAGGAGGGGCACCTGGGTGGCTCAGTGGGTTAAAAATAATTAAGGATATTGAAGATATACTTATGCCCATACAAGTAACATAGTTCAGTACCAAGGAGCCCGTTCATTAAATGAGTAACAGTTTCATTAAAGAATATTCTGGCTGTGGGGCACCTGGGTGGTTCAGTGGGTTAAGCCTCTGCCTTAGGCTCAGGTTATGATCTCAGGGTCCCAGGACTGAGCCCCGCATTAGGCTCTCTGCTCAGCAGGGAGCCTGCTTCCCCCCTCTCTCTGCTTGCCTCTGGGTGATCTCTCTCTCTCTCTGTGTCAAACAAATAAATAAAATCTTAAAAAAAAAAAAAAAAAGGAATATTCCGGCTGAAAGTAGAAAACAATTTAGTTAAAATCTTCTATAATTTATCTTTATCACTGCTCTTTTTTGTAACTAGTTTGAAGTATAATGAAGCATCACTAATATTCCAACACAGTTTAATGTGGTTACTGGACCTGATTACTGTCCTAGGCCTCTATGGTCATCCACCCACACAGTCTGTCTCTGCCCATGACACTAAGGCCACCTCACCTCAATTGCACTGGTGTACTGCTCCAGTCTGCTGTCAATTTTGGAGACGACTGCTGCTTGATGAGTTGATTTGATGCCACTGTTATGTGAATAAACACACACACATATACACATAAAAATACAGGAGAGAATTTTTCCATATATACAACCGCTGATAATTCTCAACTGAATAATCAACCATATTTACCTTTTTTGTACAGACTTATTCAAAAATTCCGCTCGCTCTTCTATCTAGGAATTGAAAAAAAGAAATACCCAGTGAATATTTGCAGCTTATAAACAACGTTTACTTGGGAAGTAAAAGCACCAGAGAGTGGATAGGGTAACAGTAATAATAAAACTACTTACGAGGTATTTGAGAGTGAGATTTGGAGGGGACCAATGGTAGACGATAGAGAAAGTGTGGAGAAATACAAAGTTCTGGAGCCAAATTAAAGACCAGACAGAAATGGAATAAAAATGCCTCTGAAACAAGGTCACAACCATTTTTTTTCAAAAGCACATGCCGTTACCCTTTATGACATATTTATATGAGTATAGATATACCATGGTATTTGGTATGGGTAATTTCCCACAGCGTTTTAACTATGTATTTAGTGTGCAATAGGATCGAATGAGTAAGATAACGAGGACTGTGAACTCTTCCCCTCCTGCTTAGCCTGGCTTCCTAACTGACAGCTGTCAAGCCAACGGCTGAATTTAATTGGCCTTGAACATGGAAGACGGGGATGGGAGGAGACTGAGATCTGGGGCACGACTCCTCAAGGCTGACATCTCCCATGAAACCCCCATTAGCCCAAGTGGGAATGGCAGAAAAAAGCCCAGAAAAATGGATGGGTATATATGAAATGGTAGTCTTTAATAGAAACCCTTTTCTCTTTAAAGCTAGGAACTTCTGGGTGCCTGGGTGGCTCAGTGGGTTAAGCCTCTGCTTTCAGCTCAGGTCATGATCTCAGGGATCCCTGAGTAATTATAACCAAAGCAATAAAGTGCCATTTGCATTTGCTAAAAATTATGATTCCAGGGGTGCCTGGGTGGCTCAGTGGATTAAAGCCTCTGCCTTTGGCTCAGATCATGGTCTCAGGGTCCTGGGATCGAGCCCCGAAATGGGCTCTCTGCTCAGCAGGGAGCCTGCTCCACCTCCCCTCTGCCTGCCTCTCTGCCTACTTGTGATCTCTGTCAAATAAATAAAATCTCAAAAAAAAAAAAAAAAAAAGCTAGGCAATTCCTTCTACTAAAACTAAAGCTACTAAATCAAACATGGTATTTCACTAAAACTGTATGAATTGAATCAGATGTTCTATGTAAGTCAGCAAGTATCTGTTGACTCCTTTGGATACCCAATGTCAGGGGAGAAATAGCCTCTGTCACTTATCACCTACCCAAATCAGCAAATACTAAAACCTCTGCAAATGACTGCCTGTGCCAAAGCACACACTTGCCCAAGGGGTCCATTTTCTGCCCTGTTCAGGGCAGCCAAGGAATCTACCAGACTTCAGACACTCCAGGCTGCTGTGGTTGAGTGTCCCCTAGAGTCTTCTGAGATGGTAGTGGCTCTTTCTAGCCTGGACTGTCCTGGGACTCATGGACTTTTTAGTAAACAAAAAGCCTACTTTTTGGAAAAATGCTTCACTCCTAATATCAGTTGAGTGACATCTTTAAAGATGTTAGTGGGGGCATTTCATTCTTTTCAATGATTTCAATGATAAATGCAAACTCATTAAAAATAAAACTTCATACAAAAAAGTGTTATCAGTAGCCCTGAGTTTATGGGATGCAAATTGTCTTAAGATTTTTCTTCTGATTTTAATATAACTTAGATCTGCACTTCTGGAGAAAAAGTTCCCAGCTGAATAAGGTAAAATACATTGAAACCATGCAATGTGCTGCCATTTTTAATATTATCCATCCATCCATCCATCCATCCATCCATCCATCCATCCTTTAATGCTGACAGTGAGTCAGCTAAACTAACCAATAAGTTACACACTGAGCACTCACTCTATAAAGTTGAACACTCAGCAGTGTGTAAAACAGTGTCCCATTCTTTAAGAAGAACACAATGACTAGGGGAGATGAGTAGAAGCAAACAAATAAAATACTTCACACTCAATGATAGATAGGTACCATAGTAAAGAGAAGAAGAAAATATGGCTTTGGGAGAAGTGAGTCTGTGGGGTCAGTGGAGAAGAGAAGTTTTTCAGTAGTTTGGATTCTGAGCTGAGGTTTTTAGTTTCTAGTTTACAGAGGTTCATCAATGAGTTTATGGAAGTGGGGGGGGAGAGAAGTGCATGAGTTACAGTAAACAGGACATTTGGGACAAAGCATGGAGATTTGGGGAGCAGGGCAGGGGGGATGGAGGAATGAAACACACAGGGGAAGGAGAAAGGCATGAGGAAGGGGCGGCAGAGATGAGCCTTGGTTTTTGAAGCACTGCCAGCATCCTTCCAACTCTGGGATGAGCTTGCTAACCTTGCCTATCCCATTAATTCAAATGACAGAGATTCTCCGACTCTGACATTTCCTTTTGTACCTATGACATCAAACACAGCTTGACTTCATCATCACATTTTGTCAGGTCTCACCGTCCATTACTGATGCATTCCTATTGGGACATCCTTAACTTCAACTAGATAATGTAACAAGGTGTACTGAATTTATACACTAAACAAATTTCTGTAAAAGGACTTTAACGAGAACAATCGGTTCTTCCGCAGACCAAGAGGTGGCAGTGTTGTCTCGATAAAACTGAAGGGAAAGCCCGCATGCTATTCATTTTAGAAAATTGGCTCTCTCCTACTCTACACCCCTTCTACCACCGAAATATGAAAACAACAATAATAAAAACCCAATTTTAAATTTAATTCACTTAAAATTTGCTCTGCGCATGTTTTATGTAAGAAAAACCATTCACTGCTAACAAAATTTTAACTGTGAGAAACCAGATTCAGAGTTTCCCAGACAAGGAATAGGAGTCATGAGAACTTAACAAAATACACGAGTTGATAATACTTTGAGGTCAAATAGCAAATGTTTTCCCTCGCACTGGCATTCTACAATCTTATGACCACTTATAAAAGTCACAGGGCCAAGAGTATCAACAACTGTAGGAATTCAATCATAGAATATGAAACTGAGCTCCAAAACCAGAGCCACAGCAAATTCTTCAAGGCACATACTATGGAAAAAAAGCAATAGGCTGCCTGTGCCTGAAAGCATGTCTCTGTTATATAGGAATTAAACAGTTTTTGTTTCTTTTTAACATAAATAATTTGCTCACACATG
Organism: Mustela nigripes; assembly: GCF_022355385.1. Lineage (NCBI taxonomy): Eukaryota > Metazoa > Chordata > Mammalia > Carnivora > Mustelidae > Mustela > Mustela nigripes. The sequence continues at coordinate 17,748,031 of NC_081560.1, forward strand.
CTTCTCTAGCAGAGGGAACAGATGAATGGCTTCCCAGGAATGCTGGATGAAATGGGAAGCCAGGAATCTGGCTTAGGGAAAGACCAGAGAAATAAGTAAGTTGAATAATTTAGTAGAGAGGAGCTATTTGGAGAAGGAAACGAAGGGCTGTAGTTTCTCCTGAAAAGAACAGCAACTAGAAACTTAGATGACTCTGGCTTTCTTCATGTTATCAAGCCTGTACAAAGAGAGTTTAGCTTGAGTGAGATGTCAAGGGTAGAGAGAGAGAACACAGCTTTCTTTGATTATCGATGAGCCAGAAACACAAGGACCCAGGCTGAGAACAGAACTCTGGTAACTGCATGGAGATAACCTGAATCGCGTGGGGTTTTTGTTTTTTGCTTTTGTGTTTTGCTTTGTTTGTTTTGTTGTTGTTGCTGCTGCCTTTCTGCTCTTTCTTCTACAGCAGGATCTGCAAACTATGGCCCATGTGCCTATGGGCCTTAGGCAGGCCACGGTTTTCACATAGCTCTCAAGCTAAGAATGAGTTTTATATTGTTAAACGGCTTAAAAATCCAAAGAAGAATATTTGGGGACATAGGAAAACTATGAAATCCAAATTTCAGTGTCCAACCATAAACCTCATCCACTCCATAAAGCTTCTTTCTACTCATTGTGCTCTGCTCTGAGATGTCACTGCCTGCAAGTCTGCAGTTGGTTACCTGGTTATTCTTGGGATTCCCCTGACTGTGGTAACGCCTTGGGGGCAAAGACCTTGCTTTGCACTGCTCTCCTTCATAGTACACAGCCACCATTAGGTATGTTATAAATATAAAATATGAAACAATAAAATCCCCCTGTGGCTTAGTTCCGATTCTCCTGGGAGCAGATCTTGAGAAGAGAGGGTTCGAGTATAAGGAGTTTATGTGGGAGGCATCAGACTATGACTGGGACCCAGATGATCATAAAGACTAAGCAGAGCTCCTTAAGGATCAAACACGCGGATTTTCCTGTGAAACAGGTAGTAACTGTAAAATGTAAGTAACTGGGTTTTGTTCACTTTAGTGGGCCACATGAGATGACCTCACATACACAATTACAGACACACACACGTATATTTAAGCAGCTGGAGCCTGGCTATGATTCTCTACTGGTTTTGCCCATCGTCCACACTTGGTAGCCTCGCTAGTTTGATGGAAAATGAGGGAGAAATAAAAGTGTTAAAAGCTCCAATCTCTGAAGATTCGTTCATTTATTTATTCATTCAGCAAATATTCACTGACTATCTTCACTGTGCCAGGTGCTCAATGAATGTTCATTCTCAAAAAAACCCCCCACATATTTAAAAATACTGGCATTTAGTACAAATAACAGATAGTGCTTTCTTGCTTCTGTTCTCTTTTCTCTGCATGCCAACCCTCCCCTCAAGTCCTTGACTGGGCTCCCTCCTGCTCATCCTCTCTTCTCTTGCCAGCACTTCCCTCTTCCATCAGTTAGGAGCAGACTCCTCGAAGGCAGTGCCGGGACCAAACTCATCCTGGCAAAGGATCCCCAAGTTACATTTCATCTCCTCCCGGGATAGCAGCTTTCAGAAATGACCAGTACCGTTTCCAGCTGCCCTACTTTTAATAATGACAAATTAAAAGTGAATGGCTAGTATGAAAAGTGGCTCAAACCTTTATAGTATAGTCGCCCACTTTATAAACTTTTAATGTTTCCATTTTCAACAGCTTGAAGGGATGAGGCATCTGGAGGGCATGGGTCACTGAAATCTAGAGATAATCGTCGAATGTCACTTTAATGCTTACCAAAGCATCTAACAAACAACAGATAAAAAGCTCTCTGCTTTATTTCTCTCCTCCCTACATGCTACAAAGAGGAGCTCTGAAAAGGCTGAAAGGAGCAAAAAGCTAAATGAAGCAAAGGCTTTGAATGATGACTAAGTAAGGAAGGGGCTAAAATCCAGTTTTCATCACATTATAACGGAGGTGTTACAAGAAGACTTCATGGGAATAAGAAATACCTTGAGAGATGAACCTTTAGGAGTGAAACACTTGAATGGCTTCTTGTCATCTGATAAGCTGTCTTCGGGCATCTTCTGACGTTTCTCGGCAGCTTCTGCCCGTCGCCTTTCAATCTCTTCCTTTAGCCTCCTCTTCTCTTCCTGAGGGAGAAAGAACACATAACAAGGACATCAGTATGAGCTTCAAGCCAGAAGGTAGGAGGGCCAGAGGGCAGAAAGCACTAGTCCCAGAGGAAAACGAGTTGGGTTCTGGACTGGATGCCACCCCTTCCTCAAGGGCAGTGGCCAGAGGTTAAGCCTGAGCTGGCAAGTCCAACTGCCTGACTCACACTCTAGCGTGGCCACTTCCCAACTGTGTGACCTTGGCCCCTTCACTTCTCTGCTCATGTACCTCAGTTTATCATCCGTGAAATGAGACTATGGTAGCTGTCATGAGGCTAAATGAGAAAACCCATGTAAAATGCCAGGCCTCATGCTCAGCATGAAGCTGATCGTTGTCGTTACCATCCGGTCACGTCATTTAACACTGATCTTCCGTTTCTGTGTATGTAAAAGGAAGGTAAATGTCCCTTCTCCTACCTTGCTAGGAGAGTTGTGAAAGTTGTGAAGGCAAATGAGATAACTGATGTGCAAAGTTATATAAATCTAAGTTCTTAGAGTCACCAAATTATGTAAGAGATAATTTTATGGTTGTCCCTGCCTCAACTGAGATTATTTTAGATGGTTGGACAAACCTGAAAATATGTAGACCCTGCACCACAGAAGTCAGAGATGTTCACAGTGTGTCTCAGTAACCCCTTTGTACCTTCCTTCTGGTCTACGATACTCTCCCCCGTCTTCTCTCTCAGGCCAAACATTCAGAGCACTGATCAAGTCACACATCCTCTATGAATGATGGACTGAGAGATGTGTGTGTCTTTTGTAGTTTTCAAACTATATATCCTTAAACAGAGACTGGATGTTCATCTGGCAGAATGATTCTCTGTCTTATGGGCTGAATGTCTGTGCCCACCCCCATTCATCTAATTAAAGTCCTAGCTCTCAAAGTGATGGTTTTAGGAGTTGAGGCCTTTGGAAGGTGATTAGATCATGAGAGTAAAGTCTTCATGAATGGCACTAGTGCCCTTATTAAGGAGAACCCAGAGAGTTCTCTTCCGCCTTCTGCCAAGCGAGGATACGATGGGAAGACTGCTATGAACTGGGAAGTGGGGTCTCACCAGGCACAGAATTTGCTGGCCTTGATCTCCAACTCCCCAACTTCCAAAACAGTGAGAAATAAACTTCTGTTATTTATAAGCCACCGAGTCTATAGGAATTTGTTATTGTGGCTCTGCTGACTAATGACTGTTTGGTAGGAGGTTAGATGAAATCATCTCCTAGGTCCAATCCAATTCTAAGAGTCAGTGTTTCTCTTCTGCCTTCATTGATACTCTGCTCCTCTAAATAACAATAACAACGATAACAATAATTTTAACTACCAGGCACCATGAACACAATGATCTATTTAATCCTGGCATCAGTGCTGTAAGTAGACATTATTCCACAGGTAAAGAAAAGAAGTTTTAGCTGATCTTAGTTCAGTAATTGCTGAGGTCCCAGCTTGCAGATGGCAAAGGATCCTGGCCCAGGTATGTTTGATTCAAAGGCACTATCATCCCAAGCACTTCCCAACCAAAGGCAACTGGCTCAATGAGAGCTGGAGTTGGAAGAGATCTTGGAATAATTTATCCAAACTTTCTGCAGTGGTCAGCCAATTTTCACAGAGGATCCACGTCAGAAAGCCATCGGAAGTCTTTCTGCATAGTTCAAATCATGGAAGGTCACTATCTCCTAAGACCAAAGGGAACAGCTCTAAACTGATTTGGAGAATTAATGTCCAGTACTGATTCTATCACTTACTAGTCAAGTGACTCACAGAAGTCACTCAAATAATCTGATTCTCTTTCTTTTGGTCTACAAAGTGAGGATAATAATACACCTCAGGATAAAAGGAAAGAATGCACCTTGTAAAGCTGTAGTTGGTTAAGTGCTTTTTCAGTGTTCAAACTTTGTCTTCTTGTAACTTTATCTGTTGTTTTTAGTTCTGTCTTAAAAGATGGAACACATTTATCTGTTCATCATTCCTGGGCTCCTGCTACATGCCTGGCACTGTGTTGGCTCCTGGGTTTACAGTAATGGACAAAGCAGATACTGCCCCTGCTTGTGATGACCTCATTTCCTGACTCTTCCATTAAAAAAAGAAAAGCTATTTAAAAAAAATCTCCCTATCAAAACTCTTCAAATATCAGAAAACAACTATCATGTGGCTCCCGGTTCTTATAACTACTCTGCAGACTGAGAAAATGACTAATCCGCTCTGTGCCTCAGTCTCCTCATCTGAAAAATGGGATAATAACACTACCCACATCAGAAAGTTATAAATGGATATAAAGTGCTACAGATGAAGGTTTTAGAACTGTGCCCAGTGCATGGTTAGCCTTATTATTCTTCAAATATATTTATAAGAGTCCATGCTCAAAAGAGCAAGAGCATTCCACCATGAAAAAAATTATTCCCTGGGCTCGAAGGGTCACCAGACATGGACTGGGGGCCCAGGGCAGGCAGGCTGTGCCCTCCTTACCTCCTCTCTGACTTTTCTCTCTGCTTCCTCCTGCTTCCGCTTCTGCTCTTCCTCCTCTAGGACCTTCCTTCGCTCCTCCCGCTTTTTCTTCAGCTCCTCCAGCTCCTGGGCTGCTTCTTGCTGCTTCTGTTTGAGCTTCTCGAACTCCTCGCTCTCGGTTTCCCCGCGGCGACGGCGAAGTTCCTCCAGGCGCTTGCCGGCCTCCACCTGCGAAGCGCCTTCGGCCTCCTTGGCCTCGCCAGCCCTTGCTCCCGCTCCCGGGCGGCTGTCCGGAAATGCAGAGCGGGGTGACAACCATTAGTCTGGCAGCCTCCCCCAGGGAAGGACTTTGGTCTGCACGCTTTGCACCCCACACCCAAAAGAAATCTCTATTCCCCCTCATCACACAGTGGGTCTTCACACCAGCCCAAGGGGTCCAGGGGTCTGCCTGCAACCTCAAGGTCTGAATCTGATCCCTCTCTGCCAATTACCCTCGGTTTCCTAGCTGGACAACCAGGCAAACAGGCATGGTCAGTGGCAAAATGGTACATGGAAAATGGACAGAAGAGTGCCACCGCTATGGAAAACAGCAGGGAGGTTCCTCAAAAAATTAACAGTGAAAGCACGATATGCACCGGCAACCCCACTTCTGTGTCTATATCCCAGAGAACTGAAAGCAGGATCTTGAGAAGATATTTGTGCACCCTTGTTCCTAGCAGCATCATTCACAACAGTGGAGAGGTGGAAGCAACCCCAATACCCATCAACAAATGAACAAGTGAACAGAAAGCAGTTCATACATACAGACTACTATTATTCAGCCTTAAAAAGGAAGGCGATCTGTCACAGGCTATGACATGGATGAACCTTGAGGATATTACGCTACTTGAAATAAACCCATCCCCAAAAGACAAATCCTGCCTAACGCCGCTTACATGAATTATCTCAAGTAGTCAGTTCAGGGAAACAAAGCAGAATGGTGGTTACCAGTGGCTGTGGGGAGGGGAGGTGGGGAGTTATTTCATGGGTATAGAGGGTCAGGTTTGCAAGATGACAAAGTTCTGGAGATGTTTCACAACAATGTGATGCACTTCACACTACTGAGTTGTACACTTAAAAATGGCAAAGATAGTAAACTTTATGTGTTTTACCACAATTAAAGAAAAATCCATGATACATGCACGATACGAAGTGGAAAAACCAGGCAAGTAATATTTGTTCTATTTACCTCCTGGGCTATTCTTTGGATCCCACATATTAAATAATCGTTGACATTTATTATCATAAATACTAGTTATTACTGGCAAGGAAGGCATGTAATGCAAAACAGTGCTATGAGACTGAGTTCTAAAATCTAGGTGTGACCTCCTCTGCCATAAGCTACTGGTTAATTTGGATCTCCCTAGAATCAGGGATCAGAACGGAAGACTTGCAGGCTCAGGCGCAGTTGACAAGAAAAGATGGCTGAAACTAGGGCAGGCACCGAAAAATATCTACTTATCCATTTCTTGAACTTGACTCTGGCTGCTGATTTCTGGAGATGAAATTACTCTTTGCCTCTTGAATAAGAGCTGTAAGTACAGTAATATGTGTCCTTTCTTACACAGCTGTTCCAAGAAAGTTCGTAATGACACCACTACCTTATGGCTTCAATTTGTGTGGTCTAACATGACGGGAATATTCCTAATTGTGACTTAAAATTACTAAATTAGCCGTGATGTGGTATAGTTAGGGCTGTTACTTATGCTTTATAGGCCCTTTTCACATCATTATCTCATATAATAGTCTCAATAACTAGGGAGTTAGCCGATTAGGTTAATACTACCACCTGGGTGGCTCAGTCATTAAGCGGCTGCCTTCAGCTCAGGTCATGATACCAGGGTCCTGGGATCAAGCCCTGCATCGGGCTCCCTGCTCAGTCCCTCTCCCACTCCGCCTGCTTATGTTCCTTCTCTGTGTCTCTTTCTATCAAATATATAAATAAAATCTTTTTAAAAAATACTGCCATTTTACAAATTAGGAATCAATGTTTGAGAGAGAAAACAGTCTGGCCCAACTTTTTTTTTTTTTTTTTAAAGATTTTGTTTATTTATTTGACAGAGATCACAAGTAGGCAGAGAGGAAGGCAGAGAGAGGGGGAGAAGCAGATTCCCTGCTGAGCAGAGAGCCCGATGCGGGACTTGATCCCAGGATCTGAGATCATGACCTGAGCCGAAGGCAGAGGCTTTAACCCACTGACCCACCCAGGCGCCCCTGGCCCAACTTTTGGTAGCAAGAAAGTGGTAGAGCCACATTTAGATTCCAGTGTTTCTCTATTAAGTACACTCTTCTTCCCATTGTACTATAATTCTATCAGGAGTTAAATATGGTTTGTCATAAAAATAAAAAATCAACCAAATCAAGCATGTTTTTAGCCTCTAGCGCTCACCTCCTACACTGACGACTAGAGAGTTTGGGAGGATGTTTCGTACCTGTAAGTCTCTAGAATCTATACAGTCTAGGCCTGACTACCTTCCATGCTCCAGGGGAAGCAATGCTTCATCAGACAGCAAGAAAATGGGTACTTTTTTATAAGTTACAAATAAAATTGAAATTAGGGGTGCCTGGGTGGCTCAGTTGGTTAGACGTCTGACTCTTGATTTCTGCTCGGCTTAGAATCTCAGGATTGTAAAATCGAGTTGGGCTCGATCCTGGTCGTGAACCCCACTTAAGATTTTCTCTCTCTCTGCCCCTCTGCCCCCTCCCTCCTCTCTCCCTCTCTTAAAAAAATAACATAAAAAAAAGAAAAGAGATCACCCTTAAAAAAGAAAACTGAAATTATGCTAAAGTTTTCTTTTGTGAATAAGGAGTCTCCAAAGGGATTTTACTGTAGAACTGGGAACATGTTAAGACTAGAGACAAAACACTATCCCAGGGGTCCTTATGTTAAAATTTCACTTCAGGACTGGCATTCTTAGTGTTTTTACATAAATCATATAAAGAGAGGAGAGAGGTCATTAGCACCTACTGACCCTGAGCTCCTTTAATTAAATTTGCTATCTACTAGAATTATCACATTGATAACTGTCTTCAAAACATGTTGCTATTGACACAACTGCAGCAGAGCACTGCGTTGTCACTGGAGCAAAATTCCTGTCGGCTGGATCCTCCTGGCCTTTTAGGAGAATTTAGTGGTGTTCTCAAAAGTATACCTAGTTACAGACAGTCCTTAACTAAGAGACAAGGATGTAGCTTGCCAGCTGCTTAAGTACTCATTAACAAGCAGTGAGGTCATGCTTAACTAGCTCTGAACACAGGTAGCCCATCCCTAACACTTTGTCTAAGGAACCGATGAACTACCACTGTCTGGTATCATTTATTCCATGTAGAGAAGGGGTCAGTGTTTCTAATGATGGAACAAGAAAAAGAGTAAGATAGAAAATGAGTTCAAGACTGCATTGATAATACTGATCTTATGCATACATCTCATGCTTTTTAAACACTGAAGTAGTTCTCCCCCCCCCCCCCAAGATTTTCATTTATTTATTTGAGAGAGAGAGCATGTGTGTGCACAAGCACAGGGTTGCAGAGGCAGAGGGAGAGGGACAAGCAGACTCCCCCTTGAGTGGGAGACCAACTCAGGACTTGATCCCAGGACCTTGAGATCATGACCCGAGCCAAAGGCAGACGCTTAACCAACAAAGGCACCCAGGAACCCTCAAACATTGAGGTATACCATCTCCTTTCCAATCTTTTCAAGATGCAGGATGGAAAGACAACTCTTGTGGATCACAGTCAGCATTAAAACAAAACGAAACAGAAAACACCAGAGTGAACTGCATGGAACAAGGGAAAGTGCCCTGTCTTGACATGTTTGTTTCAGTGACAAGTCTCTATGCAGCTCTGTACTGGGTCATGATGTAAAATTTATTTCTTACTAAGACTTCAGGTTAGATGTTAAAATATTGTTCTAGGTTCTTGACAGTGTAAGATGAACTTTTTAAATTTTGTACTCAAACAAAGGTTAGAGGGTCCCTTGAAACTTGGATGTTGCCCTTTCAGACTCTTGTAAGTTCACAGGTTGTGACGGTAGAGAGACAATCTCTCTGCACTAGTTCAAGGTCTTCACATCTTCAGAAATGAGTTTGCTCTTCCTTTTCGTCATGTTAGTGGATGGGCATTGGACTCCACTAGGTGTCGCTCAGTCTTCATTTTGGACAATGAAAAGGTCCATCATTAGGGACTGGTTCAGTTACTCGCGACACACCCACCCATGCGGGGTAATACGCTAACATTATTAACTGTAAGCTTATATTCACTGGTCCAGAAGGGTAGCTATGATATAATGCAAGAATCAATTAAAAATATATATTTATAGTTATATACACATATACATGCTATATATATTTCTCTATTTTGAATATATACACATAAAAATATCTGGATAAAATGTTACTGGTAGTTATCTTTGGGTAGTGGGTGCTTATTTTTGCACTTCTATTTTCTGAATGTTTCATAATGAGTATCTTTTTTCCCCTACAATTAGAAAAAACTTTAATTACCATGTTAAAAATAGACCACAAAACAAATACCTGGTTTTATGCTTTTTATAAAGTCCTTGGTATGAACTGCTTTTTCTATACTTTGCTAATTGAGTTGATTTTTAAAAAATTTGATGCTTTAGAGAAAACAATCTAATCACAAAAAACAGAGAACTATCAGATGCCTGGGTGGGTCAGTCAGTGAAGTATCTGCTTTCAGCTCAGGTCATGATCCTAGGGTCCTGGGATCCTTGGTTCCTTGCTCAGGGGGGCAGCCTGCTTCTCTCTCTGCTGCCGCTCCCCCTGCTTGTGCGTACGCGCTCTCTCTCTGACAAGTAAATAAAATCTTAAAAAAAAAAAAAAAAAAGTCCTTTAGAAAAAGAAAAATCAGGGGTGCCTGGGTGGTTCAGGCGTTAAGTGTCTGCTTTCGGCTCGAGTCATAATTCCAGAATCGAGCCCTGCATGGGGCTCCCTGCTCAGAGGGAAGCCTGCTTCTCCCTCTTCCATCCCCTCTGCTTCTGTTCCCTCTCCTGCAGTCTCTCTGTCAAATAAATAAATAAAATCTTACAAAAATAAAAGAAAAAAAAAGAAAAAACAAAGGTCAAAGGAGGCAATAATTAAATCAAACATAGGAGCTTTGGTCAAAACAGTACCAAGAGCTTTGTCGACGTCACCTCTACTCAGATGTACCAGCATGCCCTCAGCACAAGGGTGACACTAATATGGAAATTTCTCCCAGAAGGTCTCTCCTCTCTCCTTGCGTCCTTAGGCGTATGTCTAGATGAACATCAGATCTTTCACCACGAACACAGTTTGTTTGCAGTTAGGCTAGTAGGCACGAGGCTATTCTAAACAGAGGCTCCCACTCCCTTCTTTATAAAGTTCCTTGCTTTATAAGTATATATAGCAAAACCAGGCCTCTCTGCTTCCGTTGGCATCAACTTCAAACTGAAAGTAAAACTAACCTATGTTGGCAGCTAAACAAAAACGAATGATATGGTGGGGGCTTGTTTCTCTTTTTTTTTTCTGCCCAAAGATGGAAAAATTAAGGCCAGAGTCACATTTTAGAATTCTCAGTGCTACACCTGCTGCCATCCTTGCGATTTTTCTCTTTGAGTTCCCAGCTCTCTGGATTTCCACACTCTGGGCATGTTAATTATTAATATGAGTTTGGACTAGAGCTGGTTGGCAAGTTTGCTAATTGTTAACTTCTTTCTACTGAGAGATTTTAAAAAAACATTACTTTTCTTAACAAAAAATTTACTCATACCCCCAAAACCCATTTTAAACTATCAAATAATAAGACAGTAATATTGTTAGGCAATATTCGTCAGATACTTTTCATGAACCTGACACCGTTCTAGGGCCTTGAAATATTAAACTACTGGCACTCCAGCAAGCTTTGGGCTTGCTTTGGACAACCATCAGGAATCAACTCAGTTTCTAGATTTTCTATGAATTCTTAATAAACTCTTACTGCTCTACTTAAAGTCTACTCTCTGGCCAATCACAAGGAACATCTGTAGGATTTGCATGTCCTCCTCCTTTTCAGTTTACTTAGGCATTTTCTGCACACATTTTCTTTATAGGCTTGCCCTTGGGTCAATGTGATTTCCCCTTCCACTCAAATTTTTATCTAGAGAAATTGTTTGGGGGGGGCAATTAAATTGCCCCATTTTAGCTTGCTTAGAGGAGCAGAGCCCTAGTAGCTCTGCTGGCTTCTGAATGCCACAAAGGCTTTGGGATAAGGAATATGTCCAGCTTCTACACAATACCTGCTCATGGGGGCTTTCTTATTTGAATTGTTCAGGAAAACAGGGTCTACAGGCAAGACTGCTGCCAAAACAAGCCCATGGGAATCCACGTTTCAGGGACCCACAATTTTTCCAGGACATCTGGCACAGCAGCCAGTGACATAACGGAGGTAGGAATTTGGCACCCATGGTTGGAGGGAGTATATGCGTGGGGGAGGGGCACAAGGCATCATGTGGCCAGGTGTCCATGGCTGGCTTCTGTAACTTGAGTCCTTCTACAGAACTGGGGGGAGCGCTCAGTATTCAGTGTATCTAGAAGTAAGGATTTACCTGTGCGTACTTGTCTGTCTGTCCTAAAATCAACTGTCCAGATATTCAACTTGATGGGGGGAAGCTGAAGCTATGCCAGAGGGTTGTTCAAAAGGTATTAAATGGAGTACGGGTGCCCTGCCCTATTCCTTCCTCTTTGATATTCCCAATGCATATTAACATCAAGTGCTCTCGAAGTTCTGAGGTAAAGAGATCTAATTAACTTAGTTTAACCTAACATTTCCTGAGTATTTGGCCACAGGACAATCTCAGTTTTAAGCAACATTTATTTATAATCTTTAAAAATATATATATTCTTGAAAATGGTACTGACAAGTGTCTCTTGGGAAACTGGCTGGACCATACAGAGAATCAATGACATTAGCCCCAGTCATAATGCTTTCTAATAAACCGATCTTACTTGAGCATATTAGTCACGGAACAAAAACATGGATCCTAAGCATGATCTGCTTTGCTAAATAATGGGAAAAGCAGATTAAACCTTGTCTGAGCAATGACTGCTGGTCTTCTGTTAGTGATTGATAGCCTGACCTGCTGACTGAGTATCTCTGAGACAATGGTCAATGACTTCACAACAGAAATATGTTGCCCGTTTAGCACGTTTCTGTCTGGAGGCACAGGATAGGGAGGCTGATTATTGTTTTTTCCTCACATGAGAACACAGTCATTGTTAAGGAGCCTCTGTTTCTTACCTGAAACTATTCTCGGTGTGTTTAAGTTTGTGCGTCATGAATTCTCCATTCTGTGACTTCACTTCTGTAAATCCCTTCTTTCCATCCAAGAAGCTCTTCACTTCTTTGGGCTCTTTGTCCTTCTTAATCTTCTCATCTTTGATCTAACCAACAGTACACATCAGGAAGAAACATAATGATAAAAGTCCCATTAGGTTTTGGTTGGTATCACCAAATAAGACCCAGAATTATTAAGTAGCCAGGAAACTCAGAAGTAAAACAAACCACTGGAGAATGATGTGGTAGAGCCGGGGTGAGAGGAAATTCTTAGAGCGTGAGCTATGGTCCTCCTGCCTCCGTGATCTAGATCAGAGATCTAGATCACAATTTTACGAAACCAAGATCATCCCTGATTTCACTGGGGTTTTGTTTTTGAGAGCAGTGGAGGTGTTACTGTTTGGAAACTATTATTTTCTGGGAATTCCATGTAAGAGTAGATCTTTGTAGTCCTCACTGAAAAGAGTGATCATTAGTGTGCCAATGATGGGAGAATGGCCTGGTTGGTTGGACAGGTTTTTGTTTTCCTGGATGAAGACTCTGTCTTAGAAAAGGACACACATGTGTTGAGGAGGGAAAAAGGAAACCTACCAAGGAAACCTACCAGATCTGCCAAGCCAATTTTGGCCTTTGGCAGAGGTAGCCCACCCTTGTATTTTAATCAAATGAGTAACTAGGGTTCTGAGGACTGAAGATATAATAACCCTACCTTAGGGGAGATGACTCAGACCTGTGGGACCATGTTGGTAGTCATCTAAACCACTACATTTCTAATGCAACAGGAAACCAAAGTGGTTTTGTGATTGTTGAGGAGACAGAGGAAAGTGATATATGGAAAGTGGGTGTTAGCTTTAATTTTTGTGAGTTTTGTCTTACAAGGTCCTTACAGTAAATGAGACACATTATTTCAAAACAAAGTGAATTTACATAGCTTGTTAGGGGGTTGAGATTACCTGTATCAGCTCACCCATTCCTAAACCATGAATGTGAAAACAGGAGAGGTTCATTATTGCTCTATTCAAGACAACCAGGGACAAGACACTCATGTTCTGGAGCAAGCAACAGAGGAAGTGTAGGCATAAGAACTTGGGCCTTCAGGAGATGCCCAAGATGGTCTCCTCTTATCTGATCTCACCTTTTCCCAGCTATTCCTCTGATACCCTCTGAACACTTACTCCTGAAGTGCGGGTCTTACTAAGCACAGTACTTTTATTTCTCTTCACTGAAGAGCCTTGAATAGTCCTCTGCCTGACGGCCTTCTTTGGATGTTATTTGATTAAATGACCACAGACTGACTATTCACTACCATGTGGCCCTTAGTTAAGACTTCAGTCTTCCTCCAAGGCTATCCCTTGGACATGCTGAAAAAGGGGGCTGTTCTTCTGCCATTCTCTCTGAGAGCTTTGGCTAGAAGTTAGGAAAGCTGAGTTTTTGGTTCAGCGCTGTCAGCAGACTAGCTAAAATGAAATCACCTGGTTTCTCTGGGAGGTTGGCTCTACACATACATTAAGAGAGGTTGGACCAGAGGATTCCTTCCTCATCCTTTATCCTGTCATTTCCCTCTTGGCTCTTGATTTGTTGTGAAAGGCTAGAGAGAAGAGAGGGAAGTTCTGAGCTGTCCTAAAGCTTGACTGCAGCTCCTTGGTGGCGGTTCTTGCCCCATAGAAAATCTGTGTTCTCTGGGCGGGCAGGAGCAGACATTGCCTGTTCTCATCCTGACCTTCATTGCTGGATATTGTCCCAGATACCAGGGACTGGAGTTTATATCCTGGTTAAGAAGTGTCTGGGGATGCAAATTTGGGTCCTGTTTCAGGAATCCACAAAACACATTCTGAGTCAAATCTCATGGTTTTAGGAGCACTATGCAAAGAGAAATTACCTTTAATTCATTTCTCCTATTTTGGGGTCAGAGATATTTCCAATCTCCCAAAATGTATTAACTGACTTATTGACCAAAAATATATATAAAGTAGATTTGTAAAACAATACATGTCTAAGAGAAGAAAAATCCCCCTCCCCTCTTTTCCAGCTCTGCCTTTATTGGCAAAGACTATAGGGGATGGATATTCTCTTTGGAAGGCTTTCTCAGAAAAATTCCCAATGATGGGGCGCCTGGGTGGCTCGTGAGTTAAAGCCTCTCTGCCTTGGGCTTAGGTCCTGGTTTCAGGGTCCAAGGATCAAGTCCCACATCAGGCTCTCTGCTCAGCGGGGAGCTTGCTTCTTCCTCTCTCTCTGCTGCCTCTCTGCCTACTTGTGATCTCTGTCTGTCAAAAGAATTAGAAAAAAAAAATCTATTAAAAAAATTCCCAATGAAATGATGATTTGAGTTTGCAAATGGTTTTCTCTTTCTGGGAAATAAATAAATTGAATAAATAAATAATTCATTCATTCATTCATTCATGCCTTTAAATCTTAAGGAGAATAGTGGAATAGATTCGATAGATTCAACCTAAACTCATGAAATTCTGAGGGAATGCCTCAGTGGGTCTGGGGTGGAGTCCGAGCTTACCAATGAGGTCCGTGTTGTTCATGCTAGCAGATCAAATGCTATTTGATCTGCTAGCATGAAGAAAATCTGTGTCGAGGGGTTCATAATTATCCTGAAAAGCTAACGTGCTTCACATTCAGATAATATTAGCATATGAGAGGCTCTGGTCAAATGAGACAGTTGGATAAAACTCTGGATATTTGGGATATCCAATGGGCTAACAACACATGGGTGTATGGGAATTCAAGTGACATGTCATGGTGCCAGAGAGACCCTCAAAAGGTCAAGTGCGCAAGTCAAAAAGACTGAGCTGTCAGTCTCTGCAGAATGATGTTTTGCATTATTTGGTTTCAGGAGAGTGACAAGAACCGATGCAAGTTACATTTCACATTAGGTCTGACACATTTCTGTTAGATTCAGAAGCCTCAGTTCTTTTCTGGGTCCAATGTCTGCCACATGGATGTCTTTGCTACTGCAAGTTTGGTCTGTGAACAACACGGACCTCAGTGGTAAGCTCGGACTCCACCCCAGACCCACTGAGGCAGATTTTGCATTTTGTAAGATTCCAGGTAATTTATAAGCATGCCCATGTTTGGGAAACTTTGGTACATGATATGAATATCAGTTTCAGTATTACATGAACAACTCTGCTGGACACAAGTTTTCTGTTAGAGGCCAGGAAGAAAAAACCAACCAAACAAAAAAACAATTAGGGGGTGAAGAATGAAAAAGAGGCATTATTTAACTGGGGAGGAGAAAAAGAAAGCTAAGTTTCAAGGTTGGTGATGTTCTGTGTTCCATCGCCACGAACAGTTAAAACTGCAGGACTGCAGGGGGAGAAAGACAGTTTTTTCCGAGGTATTAGAGTGACTTCTGGAAATGTTTTCTCTAAGAAGTCTCATGTGATGTTTGTGTTTACTTGCAGTTGACTGATCCTGCTCAGTTCCTTGAAAGGAAATATTTTTTTGGTTGTTTTTTAACAAAAAAGGAGGTAAAAAAAGGAGGAAGGTGTTGAAATGTAAAATATGATTCAAAGCTGTTTACATAAAGTAACCACACAACTAGCTGGAGGGGGGGGAATCTAGTCATCCAACTAGTAATTGACATATGCAATGTTAAAGCAGAGATGCCAGATTTTTTTCCTTCCTTCCTTCCTTCCTTCCTTTAGTTTTTTTGAGCCTCGACTTAGTGGCTAATCTGGCCTTGTGTAAAAAAGGGGCCAAAAGTTTTGGGATTCTAGAATGGGGTGTAGAGCAAACTGGGAAAGGGGCAGGTCTGAGATGGTTATACCACTAACACTGTTGGGACTGGGGCCCTCTCTGAAAAGAGGCAGAAGGATGAGCGCCCTTTCTTGCTCAGGGGCACAATACATAGACATAGAATGTTTGTGTCATTAAAAACAAGTCACATCTTAGGGAAGTCAATTACATTTTAAATACGGAATCCAAACAGTGCTCTTGCAGCTTCCCCTCCCCCACTGAGTTAGGACCTCATGCCCTCTTCCTTCTGTAAAGCTGTCCACCATGAAACACCAGCTTTATCCAAGAGCCTAAGTGGGACATTTTTGGTTGAGTTTAGCTCCCAGTAACTTTCATTTTTTTTGCAGATGAATCTTTAGGTGTTTTTCCGCTATGAAATGAGAACAGTGCTTCCCAACAATATTCAACCATTTCCTTAGCCGCCTCGTTTGAACCAAATCCAGCTTTCTAGTTCTCAGCCTTTACGCTTCCACCTTCCTTTAAATGGGTGGTGTCTGCATTCAGTACCGACTCCCAAACCCCCTCGAGTTCCATTAGAAACAGGAAGGTACGTACATCTTAACCAAAACAAACAGAACATGATCTAGAGGTTCTTAACTTTTTTTTCTGTGAATCTTATGAAAAAGCATTTAAGAAAATAACCATCCCCCTGCTGAATCTGGTTTACCTAATTTTCTAACTACGGATTTTTCTGTTTCTTAATATATGCCACAATGGGCAGACAAGTGCAGCAGAAGTCGATCTGAGCTAATAATTCAACAGCTCTGATTCAGTCCCATGTGCAAAGTAACCCAAATCTCCCTACCTTCGATAATTTAGTTTTACCACATTTAAGCACTTTGAACTTATGAGATATTGTTACAGATTTTAGGATTACTTGGGACTGACACGAGGCCAGGCTTTCTGATGTGGCATTTTGATCACGTGGGGCGTGATGACATTCTCTAGACAGCGGCCCTGCCCCCACTGACTCGCTCACTTACCTACAAACACCCTGGCACCAGCTCCTGTGTGTGCCTCAGAAATGCAATGCAGTACATTCTGCCAAACTTTTCTTTTGAAAATCAAATACCATC
Source organism: Mustela nigripes (assembly GCF_022355385.1). Lineage (NCBI taxonomy): Eukaryota > Metazoa > Chordata > Mammalia > Carnivora > Mustelidae > Mustela > Mustela nigripes. The sequence goes on from NC_081560.1 coordinate 17,764,787, forward strand.
TTCAGTTCATCGAATTTTCTACTGAGATGGGGGCGGGTAGTGTTTTTCCTTTGGAAAGTTGTTATCATTAATCAAAGCCAGTTGAAAATACCCCACAAGGGAAATTCAAGTAGGATGGTTCAAGGAGAAAAAAAGAGCACTTAGAAGAGCAGAAAGCGGGAAAAATGGATCTGATCAGTGTTTTTCAAGATTTCTGTGACCCACAGCCAGAAGGACAATTTCTGTCATGATGTAGTACTGCTTACAATATCTGGTATCTTCTATTTTTTGGTTTCGTGTCTTAAAATGCCATTGACATATTTAACTACTTTTGAGATGCTTTAAGTTGATTTCACCATTCAGTGAATCATGAAGGTCAAGTCATGGCTTGAAAAACACTGGATTAGAGGTTACAATTTTGAGATCAGCAGATCTGAAAAGTCATGGAATACTCTCTCTGTTGCTTTATGTTTAGGTTACTTCTCAGTAATATTTACCTCTTTTTTGAAGGTAGGCTTGTCTTCTTGGGATTTTTCTCTTTTAACTTGTGCTTTGGCCCCCTTTTCTTCTTCCTTTTTATTTTCAAGAGTGGCAAGGTCACTTGTTTAAAAGAAGCCCTTTCTAGCTTACAAGAGTGAGGGGGTGCTCAGGTCACTCTGCACGTGGCTCAGGACTTTGCTGACTCAGTGCTCACATAGGCCTGGGTGCCAGTGATTTTGAACAGCAACGTGGGATCGTTTCTTTCCACCAAAACTGTTTCTCACGTGCCTGCCATTGTGCTCCCTGAAACCTGGCGTGACGTGGTGGTCCTTTGTGCATGTTTGCAAACCATGTGTGTGGTTTGGTGCATTTTGTTTCTGATGGTCCCAAATGTAGCTGTGCTCATGAGCCCCATGTAACAAGCAAGAGTGAAAGACAACCTCAGCACAATGCAGACTCAGTGATAAGGGTTCTCTCTGCAAATGAGAATATGCAAGCATCTTTCTTTCTCTCCTTCTTTTATGGGAGTAGGGATACAGGCCGTGGTTAGCTAGAATGCTTTCAATGCAGGCTTGCAGACAGAAAAAAAGGTCTTTCACAGCTTGCAAACACCTCCTCCCTCCATTTCCACCCTTCTTAGGCTACATGAATTTATTTATGTCATCCCAACGATAAAAGCAGCAAAATGCATGCTCTTAATTACCAGTCAGTTATAAACTGATGCCACCCCAGATGAATGGCTTTCTGCAAGTCTGCATTAAGCTCAGGTCTACATGATGGCAAATTGTGGTTTTGACATACTTAATGAAAGGTCCAAATTGGCTTTTTTCCCTCCTTCGTTACCAGGTGATTTCAAGGGGGTTATTTTTGCCTTCTTAAGATGCAATTTCTGACCATGATTCTTTATGTCATTTTCCCACCCCACCTTTTATAATTTTTAATGAAATGCCAAACATATGGATAAGGGGAGGAGTTACGGTCCTCTTGCCTCATGTAGACCTATGGCTAGAGATAAATTGTTAAAAGGAAAGAATTGAGATTCATGTGCAGAATTGTAAGTCAACACAGCACTGCCACACTTATCATCTCTGGGTTAATTCATTTTTCTGGTATTCATAACAAGCAAGCAAGAGCAATTAATCTCTCTCTGGCTGTCCTAGTAAATTGGGTTGATTGACTCTTTAGCCATCGACTGACTGCTTCATGCTTGCATATTGCTATGGCCGGAAAAAATGAACAGCTTGCCGACTGAGCAAGCACGTGGGGTTGCAGGAACGTGCCTCGGCCCCAAGTCCGATGTGCATTACATTTCTCCCAAGTCACAGGCATCACACGTTTGGTGCAAAATGCTTACTGTACCTGTTTCTTTTGCACAGCTGTCTGAAGTTTATCTTCTTGCGCTTTCTTTTCATTTACCCATTTCCCTTCCATTTTCTCCTCTACCTTTTCCCCTGTGTGCTTTTTCTCTTGCATTTCGCTTCTGTTCTCTTCTAGCTGCCGGAGCTTCTGCTCTTCTATCTTAGCTTTCTGCTCTTCCTCTGCCTTTGCCCGCTGCCTCTCCTCCGCTGCTCTTCTCTCCCGCTCAGCCCTCTCCCTCTCGGCCGCCTCCCTCCTTTCTCTCTCCTGCGCAGCTGCTCTCTCTTCTGCTTCCAGTCTGGCTTGCTCCTCTGCGACCCTCTGCTCTTGCTCAGCTTTAATTCTGTCTCTTTCTTCCGCTTCCATCCTGGCCCTGTCTGCCTCAGCTTGCTCCCTCCCTTCTGTCTCCAGGCTGCCATTGTGCGCGACCTCATCTGCACCCTGTTCCTGCTCCTCCTCTGTTCTAGGCTCTTCTGCACTGAGCTGCCCCGTTTCCAACGGCTGGACCGCTGTTTCTGTTGTTCCGCCTTGCACGGTCACCTCTACCTGATTTTCTTCCCGGCTCCCTTGCTTTGGCTTCTCTTCCTCCTCTTCCTCCTTTTCTTTTTCTTCCTGCTTTTTCTCCTCAGCGTCCCTCCAGTCGTTCTTCTGATAGGACTTGGTGACGATTTCCGTCTCCTCCATCTCGTATCTTTCCTGGCGACGCTCACTCTTTGCTTCCTTCTCGGCGGCCTCGCTGTCGGCCGTGTTGTTCTGCATCCTCCTGCTGGGCAGCGACAGGCCCGCGTCCGTGACTGTGGGGTCGAACTCCTTCTGCCGCTCCAGGGCTTCCTGCAAGCGTTTCTGGCGTCTTTCCTCCCGCCGAGCCAGACGCTCCAGGAGCGCGGCCTCGTCGTCGCCCTCCAGCTGCGTGTGTGCGGTGCTTGTCTTGACCTCCTCGTCGGCCACACTGGACAACAGAAACGACACCAAAGACAGCTGCTGATGAATGGGTCAGCGGGATCCGCGTGGTCTGATGGGTGCCGGGGCGAGTCTCACGGTCCCATGTGTACCTAGGGGACGCCCCCACCCTCGGTACCCATTTTTCTGGTGGCGCTGGCCTGCCTAGTGGTCAGTAGACCGTGCATGCAGGCCTCTGCCCTGGGTCTTTCTCCCGCCACGGGCATCTACTCTACCTGCCGGAAGTGCTTTCGGAATGGGGGCACTGGAGAAGGCTCAGTGTATCAATACCTCCGCTCCCCTCACCTTTTGCGGTGGATAACTGGGGTGCCTGCCCCGCCCTGGATCTCAGAGTCTCCCGGTGGAGGTAAGCTCTGGATCCCATGAAACCTTTATTTGGTCGCTCTCCCTTCCTTGGTTCACTGTCCCACACTGCGACTGGTGTCTCGGGATCGGTTCCCAAATGAATGACTTGGGCTTAAATCTTTTTTGTTCCAGAATCTGCTTCTTGGGCAACTCAAACTAAGACAAGGACGAAACTGAGAAATGAGCTCCTCTAGTATCATACAGTATTTTCACCTGTTGCCAAGTCACCTAGAAATCCTGAGCTGAATCTGTGGGGTATAAGGCACTTGGAAAGGAAGCAAGTGTACAACACAGAGTGGTGATGCCGTATTTATGCCAGTGACCCCCGTGGTACAGGCATCTAACCATCCGTCACAAGTCATGCTCCCCCTTCCGCAGTCCTAGGGAAGTCACAGCCAGTCAAGGAGTCTATTTCTGACCCTCCCCTCTTTCTTGCATCTAGGTGGAGCCCTGTGTCCAGTAATTCCCAGTCTAGTGTCAGCAGAAGTGATGTGTCTAGACCAAGACAACTCCGAGGCAGAAGTGCATTCTTCACCATCTCTATCTCTATTAAGTAGATCAGAAAACTTTAAAGCCCAGGATTTGACAGAGTCATAAGAGGAAGGAAAGGAGGTGACCAGTTCTGTTTACTACTCAAAAATACCACACTAGACTCATTGGTGTTATTGTACCAAAATTATTAAAATTTGGGGCTTGTTGTTACACCAGCGGACGTTACCCTAATGCACACACTGTCTTCACTCTTTGTCAAGATTTCCATGAATAGAGGGTCTTTTGCCCTTCTCTGTGGTAGACAAAGAATAGTTAAATTTGATGTTTATTCAAACAGAAAAGCAAAATATCTAAAAACCAAACTGTACCAAACCTATCACCTTACTCACTATTATAGCTCAAAGCCAGAGTCCTTGGTCTCCACTGGCATGAAACAACCAGTCATGTGATACCAGAAACTGTGACCAGAGTTGGAAAAATAGATCTTATAAAGTTTAGAAACTCCATCAAATTTCATAGTTCATATTGAACTGGGCCCTTTTGAAGTTCAAGTTCACTTAATTTTGGAAAAACACATCTCACATTTAACAATAAGAAATGGCAGAGTAAAGGCTAGATATTAAGCTTCCTTGGCTTTAACTCTTGCTGTAGGACACTGTCTCCCTGAATTAGACAAAAGTATTAAATTTCCCTAAAAATACAAATAGTTTAGAATTTAAGGGGAAACGTCTACACATAAGGAATCTGGATCAACTGAATACAAATAATTTTTAGAAGGTACCAAAAATTCCAAAGCATTAGCCAGATGAAAGTACTCTTGAGTAAAGAAACCAACAGATAGGGTCATCTTGGTGGCTCAGTCAGTTTAGTGTCCGACTCTTGATTTTGCCCCAGGTCATGATCTCAGGGTTGTAACAAAGAGCCCTACTTTGGGTTCCATGCTGAATGCGGAGCCTGCTTCTGATTCTCCCTCTGCAACCTTCTCCCACCACTGTTCACATGTGCACGTCCTCTCTTTCTCTCAAAGCAATAAAAACCAGATTCTACTGGATCTTTCTTTGCCTATTTATAATCACAATAATTATCAGTAGAGTTGAGTACCATTTAGGGTCGTTCAGCCCCATGAAGGACACTTCTTGTGGATAATTAATATGTCAGAGATAAATTATATGTTCTCAGATCTGAATATGCTTTATTGAAGGAGCACCTGGGGCTCAGTTGGTTAAATATCTGCCTTCCTCTCAGTCATGATCCCAGGGTCCTAGGATCGATTCCATGCTCAGCGGGGAATCTGCTTCTCTCTCTCCCTCTGCCCCCCTTGACCTCATGAACTCTTTCACTCTCAAACAAATAAAGCCTTTAAGAAAAAAGAATATACTTTACTGAAAAAGAATGTGTGAACCAATCAACAGCATGAAATAATTACTATTAATAAATGTGAAAAAAGAAGAGAAAACACATAGAAGCAAGATTTTAAATACTACTAGTAACTTTTAAGCCACTGTTAATAACCAGATTCAGAAAAGGCCTCAGAATACCATTTCAAAACTTTCTTTCCCTTCCTGTTCAACTCTAGAATAATAAAGATAGTGAATGACTATGTAGACCTCTTCTGTAAGGCTCTGATAACATTTTCCCAATAATAGTTAAAATTAGGTGCTTATTATGTGCAAGGCATCATGGGTTTCATATGTAGTATCATCTCATTTAAATTAACACCATTCCTAAGAGAGAGGTACAATTTTCATTTCCATTTAACTGAAGAAACACAGTTAGGGAAAGGCCAAATTCGAATTCAGAGACAGTAGTGAACCCTAGAGAACATACCCACAACCTCTTTGCCATACTTTCTCTTTAATTAGGAGCTACCTACCAAAAACAAGGTTTCTATGTCTCCACCTAACCAATAGGTTTCTTTATTGAATTCATCAGGTCTGACAGAATCTTCAAGACTTTTAGACACCTATGTACCCACTCATACTTAGGTTAAAGAGGCCAGAACTGTTTTCCTTCGATTTTTTCTTGTTGGATTGACTTAAAGGAACTATCAACAATGCCCTCCCAACACACACAAAATAAATAGGCTAAAACCAAAACCATACACAGAAGCTTCTGTCGTAGCTTCACATTTATTTAGCCCATAAATACAAACAAAAGTTATTTTTTTCTCCAACCCCACCCCCAAATATTCTCATCTTTTTTATACCTTGGGGCATAAGGTGACATACGTGTGAGCTTAGAAAAGCCCATTTTGAAGAAGTTGAACCGATCAGGAGTTTTCAACTGTCCTGATCGCTACCAAAGCCTGTATAGGGAAAAAATGTGCTAGTAAACTCATAAGCTTGCTTGAATAATTAAGCAGGATTCTGCACCTTGCTGAATATTGTAGTGATCAGAGAATACTGACTGAGACTGTAGATCAGGAAAAATAAGACATCTGCCATTTACATCTACTTTAAAAATTCAAATATTATTTGCTACTGGGAGGCATAATTAAGCTAATAAATTAAAGCTAATAAATTAAGCTAATAAATCTTCAGTTTAAAACAGACGACAACACCCTGAAGAATGAATGTCAATAGTTTTCCTTACTTAAAGATGTAACCCAACATAGTTAGTAAATAAAAAGATTACTAGAGGGTGCCTGGGTGGCTCAGTAGGTTAAACCTCTGCCTTCGGCTCAGGTCATGATCTCAGGGTCCTGGGATCGAGTCCCACATCGGGCTTTCTGCTCAGCAGGGAGCCTGCTTCCCTTCCTCTCTCTCTCTGCCTGCCTCTCTGCCTACTTGTGATCTCTCTCTCTGTCAAATAAATAAATAAATAAATCTCAAAAAAACAAAAGATTATTAGACTGTAAAATAAAATAAAATAAAGCACTTCAAGTGGGGTGTGTGCAGGGGATGGTAGAGGAGAAGAGAAGAAAGTGGTGGTGTCTGAATTTCTAAATCAGTTTGACTATCTTATCTGATTAGGGGCCTACAATGACCACAAAAATGACGGAATAAGTTAGACTGAAAAAGAGTTGAGCTGGGCTGAGAAGGGAATGCTTTTGCCCAGCACATTCCATTCATCAGACAGGCTAAGAAGTAACTTAGAAGTTCTCCATTCTGGGAAGGACAGTACCTGTTCTGGGCATTCACCTCCACCTGGTCAGTCACCTGCCCCAAGGATTCTTCCTCCTGCTTCTGCCGCAGCCTCTCCTGCCGGGCGCGGCGGCGCCGTTCACGGGCGGCCTCTTCCTCGTCGTCATCGTTCCTCTGGTAGGCGATCCTGTAACGTCACAAAGACAACCTCTTGAGCATGCCAGCCGCCAACCATCTTCACCAGGATCTCTGCCAGATCAGCTCTGAGTCCTTTCCTGACCTCAACCATTGACTGAACCAGAGAGTTCTAAATGGATCGTTCCATTCCACAGAGACATGATCTGCATAGTTTGCAAACTTCCGAGTATCTGAAAAGCACGAGTCTAATAGCTACACAGGACAATTTTCAGTGATCAAATAATAGCTTAACCTAAAAAAAAAAAAATACACAAAAGCAGGCTGTGCAGAGACTGTGGGTAAGCAAATTTACATATCTTTACTAAACTACTTATTCTCATGTTAGGATTTCGAGACAAAAATCTGAAACACTGAATCAAAAAATAATCAAAACACTCGCTTAAAAGATTCAGCATGTTGTATAGAAAAGAATCAAGTTACCAAGCCAGGATTTTGGCATTAGTAAACCCAAATTGCTAATTAAAATGGAGAGTAGGATCCCCTCTTTGCTTGGATTTTATTTTTTCCTTTCAGTTCCTGATCACTGGAGAGGGAAGGTGTTACTGACAACCGATAGGAGGGTTTCCAAGTCAGTGCGGCTCCCTGTAAGGCCCCCTTTTTTGCTCTAAAACCCATGCGTTAGGATTCTACCCGCACAGGTTGGGCCCATCGTGGTAGTCCCCAGGAGTATGTGTAGATAGAAACCCAAGAGCTGAGGCAGGTAGGGGAAGCACAGAGGGCTCTCTCTGTACACATAGATGGTATCAGGCTTTTGTAGTTTGTCTGAAGCAAATACCTATTTAGGAAAATTATACAATCACCATCACTGCATTACGTACATTTCCATTAATATTATTCCCAAATCAAGAATTGGAATTGGGGAACTACAGATGTCCAAACTCAAGAGAAAGCGATCTGCATGGTTACCCTGGCTACTTGTGAAGGAGGAGCACATCTGAGATACAGAGTCCCAAGGAAGCAGGGCTAGGCTGGCGGCCCAGGGCCAAGCTGGCCCGAAGGGGCCATGGGTTGAGATGGAGCCGCAATGCACAGTGGGCCGCTTTTTACATTGGGGAGTTAAAGCCCTTGTCTTATGATATTACTTACACATCTACAAATAGATATCCAGATATATAAACATTTCATGCTTAGAATTCTTACATAATGACAAACCTAAAATAATTTCCAAATGAAAGAAAATAAAATAGCAGAACCATGTAATTTGTCCCAACAATAGGAACCTACTATAACTGATGATGGTTTGCTTATGTTAGATTACAGATGAGACATCTTTAGGCTTAGAGCCGACACTTTATTTCATCTGGGTCTATCTTTTGACTTCAAGAATACGAACACTATGCATATTTTTTACCTATAAAAAACAAGACTAACTGTTCCACAGTTTGGTTGGTTTGTTCTTTGTTGCTTCAGAAAATCTGACTTCATACTTATTAAAATATGCTAGTGTGCACTACTCAAGTGTCAATGTAAGTAACTAAAATGTCACAGCAATTCTGTGAAACTGACCGGTTTATTTCTACAGATCTGGAGAGAAGGGCGGTGTGATCTCGTTGAAGGAGGACTAGGTTAGGACTCCGTAAACCTCGTCTCTAGAACTGCTCTCTTACTAGCTGGCAGCCCAGCCCTTTAACCTGAGTTAAAGTCCCTTGCCTGTAACTGTGTGACAGTCAAATGAAATCCTGGATATGTTATGGTATGGCAATATTCTGTTGTTATTAGCAAAGTTCACTTGAAAAGCTGCTTTGTGAGGAAAGATGAGTTCAATTTTAGACATGTTGAATTTGAGGTGACAGCATGACATGAATCGAATGTTCCTTTCTAATTCAATCACACTGTAATTTGCAATCAAAAGCCCTTCCCAGTGGTTTGGCTTTACTCTTCAGATTCTTGGCCTAATGTTCCTTTGGGTTATTTCTCAGTAGACAGCTTTAACCACAGCAGGGAGAAGGAGCCCTTCATGACTGCTTCCCAAGCTAATCAAGCAGAAAGGCTTAATTCATTCTTCTACATCTCTGGATCAGCCGTGAGGTCTTGGCTACTACTTGGGGGCCTTTCTTTTCCAAAACAAGCAAGAGACCTAAAAGCTCCATCTGGGATAACCTATGATAAAAACAACTCCCCCTGCCTTCCCCTAAATGGAATCTCACATGAAACCCTCAACTTCCCGCTATACTTCAAAGATCTGAGATATTAATTGCCCTCCACATCCCACCTACCCAACTAGATCTGCCATCTCTCTAGGCCAGGTCATACTCAACCCTTCTTCATCTTGGATTTCTCCTCGGAGGTGGGGGGGCTGACAACCAGACCACTCACTCTTCTGTCTCTCCTAATTCTTCTTGTTTGGTATTCTCCATTGGTAGCTCCTTGCCTAGGCTACGCAGTTATCAGAGCTAGATTTTTAAGGATCTTTTATTACTACCAATAAAGAAACATATTAAAGTTGTTTTCAAAGCTCAAAACAAACAAGGAGCCAAAATACTTTCATGGTATTTTGAATCACAACATGCCCAGTTGCTGGCTCAGTCACATACCACTTGACTTTATAAGTGAAATTCTGTCCCTGCCAAATGACTTGATACGTGTGGAAATTCTTCAACTCTGAGACTTCCTCCATGAGCCTCAGCGGCTGCTTGGCTTTTAGGCCTCACCCGCAGCAGCTCACCCTTCATGCTACTCCCACAGGTTTATTACTTTTCGTTCAAAATGGACAGCAACTCAACTGTTTAATTTTTTCTGATTCTAAAAGTAACATACATTTCTTATTTGCTTAAACCAGACACTACCAGATGTGTAAAAGAGAAAGTGAGAATCAACTCCCTAATCATACCACTCAGATATGGACACAACTAACATCTGATGTATTTTACCACACATTTGTTTTGCATGCATGGATACTTTTGTTTTTAACAAACTGGGACGGTGTTATACATATCATTTCATAAACAGTTTCTTTATTTATGACTGTTTTTAACACATTTGTAAAATCTAATTTTCCACAGCAACACAGTATTCTGTGTATAGAACCACATAGCAATTATATGGATGTACTAGTCTGTAACCTATTTTCTGTAGATGGACAGTTAGGATTTTTCCAACTTTATGTTCTTATAAATGAGGCTGCAAAGGACATCATTATAGATATGCTTTTATGTTCAGCTATTTATCTAGGAAAAATTCTCAGAAGTTAGCGTTTAAGAATATCTTCATCTAAAAGGCTTCTTTCTTTTTAAAAAAGATTTTATTTATTTATTTGACAGAGAGAGACACAGTGAGAGAGGGAACACAAGCAGGCGGAGTGGAAGAGGGAGAAGCAGGCTTCCCGCCGAGCAGGGAGCCCGATGTGGGGCTCGATCCCAGGACCCTGGGACCATGACCTGAGCCAAAGGCAGATGCTTAACAACTGAGCCACCCAGGCGGTCCTAAAAGGCTTCTGATACATGTTGGCAAATTGCCCTTAACAGAAAGGTATATAACACCAGCAAAATAAGTGAGTGCTAATTTCACTCCAAGCAGAATTTGTCCAAAGGACAGTCAAGTACGCAGCATCCTTAATATATCAAATGTTAGCACAACCTCTACTTGGAACTCAGTTAAAAACAAAATGTTAACATTTCTAATCTTCTGCACACTGGACTTAAACATATTTGAAATGCTGCTGACCAGTAAAAATCATACCTAACGCCCACTGGCTTGTATAAAAGTATTCCAATCCCTTTGTTCCTTCTGTGAACCTTCAGCAGATGCCAGCTGAAAGCAGCCCAGTGGTATTCTGCTACTGGTCCCAGATGACTTGGGGCAGTGTGGGACCCAAAGTTCCTCGGAACCATCTGAGAATGGTTACACTATGTTTATTAGACATTTAACCATTTTACTACAATCTGTTCTTCTAAGAAGCTGGTAACTCACTAATGATAGGTAAGGCACCTGTATTAAATATCAGTTTTGATTGGCCAGAATCCATGGTTTTCTCAACCCTGCTGGGTGTAAGCAGGTTTATTATGGAGTATTATGCTTCGTTTCTGCTAACCACCTTCACTCGTCTCTTAAAGAACACCTGGTGAAAGATATGATTGATCTCACTGCAGGAAGGCCAGTGCTGCTGGTAGCATCAAACATTCGGAAGGAAGAGCACGTGTGTGTGTGTGTGTGTGTGTGTGAGAGAGAGAGAGAGAGAGAGAGAGAGAGAGAGAGAGAGAATAAGTGTTAAAAAGTCTCAAAAGTTCATAAAAATTCCATGATGTTATTTGATTGTGTCAGTGGTATGAAAAAAGGAGAGAGGACTGGCTTGTCTTTCACTCCCAGAACCAGCAGCTTAAAGGTTCTGGTGTTATAAGAAAAAACAGAAGTATGCAATGGGAAAATTTTCTTGGAATGCTGTGGCTTTCACACCAAAGACGTTTTAAGTTTTTACCATCAGAGCCCCATAGCCTCAGTATATTCAAGTAACAAGATAATCATGTTACATGCTGTGCCGTTTAGACAGAAAGTTCAAATAAATAAAAGTACTGCAGACATGGCAAATAAGAAAGTCACTGAGGAATCAGTGTCTACATTTGGACGGGCTGGGGTCTGCTAGAAGGGAGAAAAGCGAAGTGGCGAGGCTTCTGTAGTAAGACATTGGAGCAAGGCGTTAGTCATCTTGCCTCAGTATTTCCCTCACCCCATCCTCCCCAACAAATATTTCTCAAGACTTGCACAACACTGGCAAAATTCTTCTAATTTCACCTAGAGTATAGGCTGTTTCATTTTGTTTGTACCCTGTGTTCCCCACAGTCTAAAGAGTATTGTCCTACTGCCTTTCATTTTGTCTTTTATTTTTCTTTCCATTTTGCAGCTTTCTGATTTGAGACTACAGTAGATCCTTAAAATTTTCAAGCAAAAATGCTGGCAATTTATTTAATTAACCAAACAAGATCTCTTATCGGGAAGTTGGGTTTAAAAATAGGATGAAGAAAAACAAGAACCGTTTTTATGGAGGGGGAGGAAGTTGATGTTACTGCGTGTTTAGGAGCACTGAAGACCTACAGAGAATGAAAAAGAAGTGTGGTTGAGTCTATAATGAGTTTAAATTTACTTACTTTACGTTGATAATCACAGTACTACTCTGAGAAATTAACTGGACAGCCAAATAATCAAGTTTGGATTTGTAATCTTGCTATTGTTTTTTTTCTTTTACATACATGGTATACATGATACAATATTTTGCAACTTAAAACAATTTAATAATATATTTGATGATTTTCTAAATCAGTTCATCAAGACATAATTTATTCTTATCATCTACTGCACAGAAGCCCTCAGTTTATTTAACCATTTTCCTTTCGACAGACATTTGGGTTTCTCCTAGTTTTTCTCTGTTGCAAATAGTGCTACAACTCTGTTGCATACAGTTCCTTCTTGTGCACGCCTTTTATAGGGTAGATAACTGGGAAGTGGCATAGTGTACGTTCATTTAAAGATTCTGTCCCATCACCCTTCATAGTAGTCACTCTAGATGTTTTGAAGTGAGAATTCCCCATGCTCTGTCACTTCAAATAACCAAGTCACATTAGCATACATTAAGACAGCCCCCTGCTAACTGACAGGACCAGAGAAAATATTTAATTTTCTATATCTTGTATAGCAGTGGTTTCTACTATTTTAAGAAGGTGGATCCTTTTAAAATATTAAGAAGGGGGCCTGGGTGGCACAGTCGGTTAAGAATCCGACTCTTCGTTTCGCCCCAGGTCATGATTGCAGGGTCATGAGGTCGAGCCTCACATCAGGCTCTTTGCTCAGTGTGAAGCCTGCTTGAGATTCTCTCCCCCTCTCACTCACACTCTCTCTCTTTCTCTCTCTAAAATAAATAGATCTTTAAAAAAGTTAAAAAACCAAAATATCAAGAAACATTAAGGTATCATGATAACTGCTTATATTTTTGTTATTTACTAATAAAATGTTTTATAAAATGTCTATAAATTCAACAATACATAAAAGGGTATCTGTCTTTTAAACCACTGCATTTCTATGTATTTGAAGAACAGTTTCTCTCATGCCTGAAACGGGTACTTATCAGACCACAGAAAGTACGGGCGTGGATATCAATCTGGGAATCTCTTCCAGTACCTTCACCACTAGAGAACCACAGGTGTACAAGAGATGACAAGAGCGCCACAGAACTGACTCTGAATTGTCACCTTCAAAGCCTTTTGTTTTTCAACATCCCTCATGCTAGTGAGCACACCCACACACAGACACACATGCAGACCCACAGGTTAAGTGAAGAAAGCCACAGAGAAAATAAAAGGCTCAAAGCACTAAAATGAGGCCTATTTATTAAAGACTTTTTTTTTTTTTTTAAAGAAGGAATGTTTCACGAATTTGCAGGTTATCGTTGGGCAGGGGCCATACTAATCTTTCCTGGATTGCCACAATTTCAGTGTCGGTGCTACTGAAGCCAGCACTGCTTACAAAAGACTTAAAGAGGTCCCCATGCAGATCAGTGTCCCGAGTCTTTCTGCCTTCCTTGTCTGTGCCACATTCCCGTATTTTAAAAAGAGAATACTGCACCTAAAATTCCAACAGACTGAATAAATTCACTACCAGAGACCCTACCAATAGTTCACCATTTGCAAATTCACAACAACCTGTGGGCTGGTAGGGTTGGCTGAACTCTCAGATCGGCTCTCCTCTCCCTGCAACCCATACTATTTCCCACTTTCACACTTTCATATAAGGAGTTGTCTGAGAGAAGGTGGTGTTGGTTGAGGTGGGGAGATTCCAGGATGTAACTGAGACACTCAACCACAAACATGATCCTGTCCACAGCATTCTGCAGCTCTCCATTCCTCACAGTGGCCAGATTCAGGAGAAGGCCTTAAGGAAAAATGATTTCTTTTTCTTCTTCTTCTTTTTTTAAAGAAAAACTTCTTAGTCAATTGCTTTCATCTGATTTCCCTCACTCTTGGTTCTATGTCATTGTCTTAACCTGTGTCTTAATATGGGATCCAACTTAAAGAGTTAAAACCTCTTGTGGGTTACAGATGGATTCAACTATTAGGAGGCAAAATGATGCATACATACTTTCATTATTCTTTTCCATGTACCAAAAACCCTGGTGACTTTCTTTCATAATATGACTTGTAAGCAGAATATCCAAACATATCCCATCAGCTCTGTGAATTGCTCAAAAGCTCTTAGCAAACTCTCAGGCAATGCTGTGATTAGGAGGGAAAATCCAACCTACTGAAACAAGTCCTATTTGCCCCAGAGATTTACTGTATGTTCTAAAATTAAAAGAAGTTTATAGCAACATTCCAGGCTCTTAGATATCATTTTGTTTATATGTGGTGTCTGCAGAATGTTGTGGTTTCATTTAATGAACATAAAGTCCAATTCTGAATGTTTCCCCCTTGAATTCCTTAAAGAAAGGCATTAAAAATGACAATGGAGAAAAAAATCAATAAAAGAAATTTTTAAGGCAGAATAAGTTTAGAAATGGGTTAATAGCTAATAGTCAACTGGTCTGCTAGTAATCAAATTGAACAGAATGAAAGAAAAGTTCCTTTGATTTAGAGTACATATATATTTTAAAATATTGTTATCATTTATTATATATTTATATATTATTTATTTTATATATCTATATAATTATATGGGGTTTTTGGTAGGGAAAGAAGGTAAAAATAAGCTGTCATCATATAATTCACTGCTGTATCAATGGTGTGCCTCTGGCCAGGGTGAAGGCATATAGTCTTACTCTGAAAATTACTCTGAAGAAATTTACCCAGGAAGAGAGGTATGTTCTATTTCAATTATTCCCTTTCTCCACCCCGAACCTTTTCCCTAACACCTTTATGAGAATTACTACAGTTTGCATAGCAATAGTAAGTTTTAGATCCCAACAGTAAGACACTGTGTGCTGACATCCTCCAGGGCTCTGATACATGTCATCGCTGCCAGCTGTCACCCTCCGCCTTCCACATGTTTCATACAATGGTGACATTCCATAATCACATGAGTTTTATAACCACAGACCACGGTGCAAAAACATGTCATGTGCCATGGAGCGGAGTAGAAAACAGCATCAGACAGTGAAAGACGCACACCCCTCCACCTTGCCTTCCTCTGGGTTATTTTAATTATTATTATTAATTATTGTTTAATTATTATTGTCAATTATTACTCTCCTACTTTTTTTTTTTTTTTTTGGTAGTTTCACTCCCAAGGTATGCATGCCTCAACAATTTATTTTATTTTTTATTTTTTTTTAGAAGATTTTATTTATTTATTTGACAGAGAGAGATGACAAGTAGGCAGAGAGGCAGGCAGAGAGAGAAGGAAGCAGGCTCCCCGCTGAGCAGAGAACCCGACGTGGGGCTCGATCCCAGGACCCTGGGATCACGACCTGAGCCAAAGGCAGAGGCTTTAACCAACTGAGCCACCCAGGCGCCCCAACAATTTATTTTTTAGTTTTACCTTCTTAGAACTTTATGTAATTATACTGTATACATTCTACGGTTAGTTTCTTTCTTTCTTTCTTTCTTTTTTTAAGATTTTTATTTATTTATTTGACAGAAACAGACACAGCGAGAGAGGGTACGGAAGCAGGGGGAATGGGAGAGGGAGAAGCAGGCTTCTGACTGAACAGGGAGCTGGATGGGGGGCTCCATCCCAGGAGACTGGGATCACGACCTGAGCTGAAGGTAGACGCTTAACAACTGAGCCACCCAGGTGCCCTCTATGGTTAGTTTTTCACAAAACGATGTGTTTCCGAGATTCATCTATGTTTATGTGAACAGCTGTAGTTTAGAATGATAGACGAGGCACAGGGTTTTGCAAACATTTCTTGAGGCTGGAATTTCTATCTAAACTCTTTATTTAACTGGTACTATTTTCTTTTTGAAAGTTCATAGATGACTCCTGGGGCAAATAATACATTATATATTAATAAAATAATTTAAAAAAGAAGTCCATAGATGGTTAGTGATATTCAGCAGAACTAAATGAACAGAATCTGGATTTTCTTTCTTAATGAATTACTATTTTTTTAAAAAAGATTTATTTATTTGAGAGAGAGTGAGATAGAGAGTGGGGGGCAAGGTGGTAGGGGCAGAGGGAGGGAATGCCAAGTTGAGGGGGGAGCCTGACTCGGGGCTCGATCTCAGGACCCCAACATGATGACCTGAGCTGAAATCAACAGTCTGATGCTTAATGGACCCAGCCACCCAGGCATCTCCACTGAACTGCTATTTTTATCACAGTTATTTTTGAAAGGAACAAGGCATCTGTCAAACCTATTTAGTACAGATTTTGGAGGAATAATTCCATGACAGTTTCCTGAGATTAAACGAAAATCTATTTTGCCACAGACAGGACTACATTTGCATCCCTCCCGCTATCCCGCCCCGTTAAAACAATAAGCTTGGTCAGATCCAAACAGGTCACCGTTTCATTTATAAACGTTTGGAAAGTGTAGGTATGGAAAGAGCAGGTTGATGATGGAGAAGATCTACTTTGCTCCTCACTTGGTTACTAATGTTGAACCTTGGTCAAAATGAATGAAAAGGAGTGAGAGAAATGTTTAAGTGGCCAATAAGAGAATTAAAATAATCAAACTTTTTTATTTTTTAAAAGATTTTATTTATTTATTTGACAGAGATCACAAGTAGGCAGAGAGGCAGGCAGAGAGAGAGAGAGAGGAGGAAAGAGGCTCCCTGCTGAGCAGAGAGCCCGATGCGGGGCTCAATCCCAGGACCCTGAGATCATGACCTGAGCTGAAGGCAGAGGCTTAACCCACTGAGCCACCCAGGCGCCCCTCAAACTTTTCTTTTCCTCTATTTTAACTCTTATCAACTAGTATAAAACATGACTAATAAGAGATAAACCCAATTCTGTGTTTTCATGAAGTATGACCTCTTCTTCATCCCCAACCTAGGATTCTTTGTTTACCAAGAAATATTAAATAATAAGAATCTTAAATAAATACAGCCATTAATAAACTTAGGCTTTTTAAAACGTCAACCAAAAGAAAAATCTGACTTGGGGCTGTTTCCTGACCGCTGTATCTATTTTTTTAAAGATCTTATTTATTTATTTGACAGAGAGAGAGAGAGAGGGAGAGAGAACACAAGTTGGGGGGGCAGCAGAGAGAGAAGCAGGTTCCCTGCTGAGCAAGGAGCCTGCTATGGGGCTCGATCCCAGGACCCTGAGATCATGACCTGGGCTGAAGGCAAACACTTAACTGACTGAGCCACCCAGGCTCCCCGCTATATCTATTAATTAAGACAATCTAGCTTTAATGTGCACAGTAGATGTGGACAAAAAAAGCTCGGCTTTAATTTTTTTCAAATACAACATATTAAAGCAATTCAGACCCAGGTGTCTGTGATGGGCAACACTACATTTTACCAGTCCTTTCTTTTGCACTAGGTCTGCACCTGGATATATAACTGGCTCAACAACTACCCCAGAGCGGGGTGCAGGGAGACCCCCACATTCTCCCGCCAATTTGGAGCAGCCGTATCTGACCGTAGATACATATACAAGCAGGTTCTTTTCATAGCCAAAGACTCCTAGGAACAGAAATTCCCCTTTCCATCTTCGAATGTAAAAATACGAACTCATGTTAGATGAGTCTTATGCTTAGTGTCTAGAAATTCAGGTCTTAGCCCCAAATTCGAAATATCTGTGTGGTGTGGTACAAAGGGCCACCATTTCACGTGGTGGGGCTTCCAATGATGGTACCGCTGTCACGTTGGTAAGCATCTGACAAAAGGAGTAAGGCGACTGGAAAAAGGCAAACAAGATGTCCTTAAAGTAGAGATTACGAACCTGTGACTAATGAAAGGGAATCCCTGACAGGGGCAAGTGGCACTGCAGACACGCTGACGGAAATGGCGCACGGCCTGCGGACGCTGCTAACGGCTGTCACGTGTCCTGTGTCAGCGGAGAGGACTCTCCCCAGCCTCTCCAGACAGGCAGTGCTTACTGGGGGAAAATTCATGGGTAATGGATTTTCATAACAGGCCTTCTATCATCCTCTCCTCCTCCAAAAGTACCCTCTGGAGCTTTTCTGCTTCCACTCTCATTTTTCTTAATTAGAAAAAGATTGACTCTTCATTTCCTCTTGCCCGGTACTCTCTGTTGGCTCTCCTTTCCGTTGGGCGGCAGAGCCTCCCATCTTCCTCCCCCTTTCATGCTTCCTCTCTTCCTCAGAAACAGAAAGCTCCACTATACTGATAGATAGGACACCGGACCATTGTTTCCAGCACCTCTGCTGAAATGCAGGAGTGTCACTCTGGCGAGAAAGCGTATTTTCGGGTGGTGACTGCCTCCCTGACCCCAGAGGTATTGCACAAACGTACCTAACGTCCAGCTGGCGAGTAGCTCCCCTCCAAGTGCTAGAACTGCAGTTTTGTTTACAAGGGGTAGCAAATAGAAAGACAAACCTTGAGTGGAGACAGGAAATGGAAAATGATGGGCCAAATCCTGGATGTTTGGCTCTTTGGGAAGAACATTTATTCTTGCAGAGGACTTGGGAGCCAACCATCGCTAATGGGTCCAACCTCCCTACTGTTGGGAAAAGAAGTCAAGGAGTTTGCTCTGTGCTTGGTAGATCATCTTCCTAAGTCAACAGAAACCTTACCTAACACTGGCCCTGCTCACTGCAGAGGGAAAAAAGCAAATACCTATTTGTTTTGACTTGGTTAAGTGCCAGCCTGACCAAACCAAACCACATAAAAACCTTCCACGCTTAAAGACTCCCTTTGAGTTAAGAGAAGACCCCTATAAAAACGAAAACATTTTAACAGAGCAATATTAATAATGAAGCACCTTCATTTGTGTGGGTTAATTGAATTACAATCACCAACAGCTTAAGAATCAGACAGCCAGGGTTCCGAGGGAGGGAAACACAGGCATTAGAGACACTCTGGAACAGTACTTAAAATTACTCGAGGGTATCTGTCACACACCAGCAGGTTTCAATCCCAACAACAGATTATTAACCAATAAGGCTTATGCTGTCTCTCAGCTAGATACTAAAGCAATCACTAGTTCCTCGAAACTGTTACCTGGTATACAAGGCACTGCTTTCAGTTGGGGAGATAACTGACTTTACCCTAAAGATATCCTATTCTCTAACTACAAACTACAATGTTACAGCACTGGCATTGGCTTGTAGGTTTCTAATCTTGTATACATTCCTCTCCCCAATCAAACTGGTGATCCATGTGAGACCTAAACTTTGAGGGGAGGACAGTTAAATTTGGGTGGGACATCAGGGTGGGGAGCTGTGGGCAGCAAAAGGGGCTGCCTGAGGGGTCTAGATTCTGAGGATGATGTGGTGATTCTGGGCCAGATGGGAAGGTAGGGTGTTAATTTGTGGTCGTGGGAAATTGCAGATGGACCCTCGGGTGGCCAGAATTAGGATGTCCATTCAACAGATACTTATTGATCATCTACTCTGTTGAAGCCACTGAGAAGGAAACCAAGATGAATTAAACTCCTGAAAGGACTTTCTACTCTGGTAGAGAAGCAAAGACATCTGTAAAAATGCAAGAGCAGATAGAATGTGGAAATATCATAGGAGACTTACTGATACAGTGATGTAGAGTTTAGAGGAAGAAGGAGGCATTGCTGGCTGAGGGATGAGAGAAGGCTTCATGGAGGAAGTGGTGTTTGAGCTGGATCCTTTGGGACTGGGGGTGGCAGGGGACGGAAGAGGCCCCACCCACATACAGAGAGCTCAAATGGTGAGGTTGCGGAGTCAGGAAATATGGACATGGAAAAGCAAACAGTTGAGTCTGGCTGGGGCTTGGAGTGCATGAAGGGCATTAGTGAAGGTCCAGTTGTGCTTGGCAGACACAGAAGACAGCTCCTCATTAACCACAAGAGTAACCAAACAGTTTACAAAGCTTAAGGAGAGAGGCTCCTTCCGTGGCAGAGGCCCCAGGGCAGCACACAGGAGGGTTTTCTAGTTTCAGTCTCCACTCTGGGTATTTCATTCACACTGCACTTTTCCCAGGAGATAAAGGGCCAGCTCCCCACATCAGAGGTGCAAGACAAGTAGACTGACCATCACTGACAATGCACTGTAAAGGATTTTTCAGGAGCCCTAAGTTGGGACTTCCCAGTTTTTAGAACAGCATTTCTGTCCTCTCTTATTTTTGTCACCTTCTCCACTGTCTTGTACTCACTTTGCCCACAGAGTTAAATCAGATTTTTCACAGATTCTGCTTAGAAATCAGGTCCTAGGTAAAAAAAAATCCACAGATGTGGCGAGGCGATATTAGGACCATGGAATGATTCAACGAGAAGGTATTTCGGAGGTTATTTTCAACCCAAGCTCCACATTTTATACATGCAACCTAGGGTCTAAGAGGCGAAGTGATTCATACAAGTAATTACAAAGTCAGGACCAGATGCAAGTCTATATAGTTCCCATCCTTGTTGTCTTTCTCACCTATGACATGACACTGTATGGGCTTTCTTAGGGCACTCTGTAGATCAGCAAATAGCTCCGTCCTGTAAGCCAGGGACTGGCAAACTATGGCCCAAGGACCAAATCAGCCCACATCCTGTTTTTGTAAATAGTTTTACTGGAATGTAGCCATGCCCATATTGTCTGTGGCTGCTTTCACACTTCAATACCAGAGCTGAGTAATTATAACAGAGGGCATATTTGCCACAAATTTGAAAATGTATACTATCTAGTCCTTCAGAGGAAAAGTGTACTGATCCCGGATCTAACCCAAGGGTCTCAAAAAAATTTTACAGTGCACTCATATCAGTTAAAAAATTAAGCAAACACACACACACACAAACACGCGTGCGTGCACGCACTGGTTTATTTATAGTGCTATCATAAATGTTTTATAGATCTATAAAACAAACAGAGGGGCGACTGAGTGGCTCACTTGGTTAAGTGTTTGACTTCAGTGCAGGCCATGATCTGGTATTCCTGGGTCGAGCCTGACATTGGGCTCCCCGCTGAGCGGGGAGCCTGCTTCTCCCTCACCCTCTGCCCCTCCCCTTGCTTGTGCTCTCTCTAAAACAAATAAATAAAACATTTTAAAAAAAGAAAAGTAGATTCAAACGGAAAGAACATATTATTGGCTTGGCATATGGAAGCATGATATGAATAGATTCGACCTCCCCACCAAGCATGCGGTTTGATGAAAGTAGCTGAGAAGATTGACATCGTCCTGATGTCAACCAGTTGTTCATCTGAAGTAATCCAAAGGTGTTTTTGTTTTACATCTTTAGGAAACAGCTTCAAATCTACTGAAATGCTTCACTTGGGACATTTTTAAAAGATTAGAAAATGTTTCCAAGGTAGGTATGAAGCTCTGATCACACTGCTTGGTTACACCTCTGATTCTTCTCAACAACAAAATCACAGACAATGGGGTCATTTTTCAGAAGACCTCTCAGTGGCAGGAGTTTCTTCTGAAAAGCAGTTACACTCCCCCTTTCTGTTGGAAATTCGCCTTCACCGAAAGGAACAAGTGAAGTGTGTGGCTGAGGAAGTGAGGGCTCACATGCATTCCCCACATCTGGGACAGCTCTGCCACATTCTCGCTGTCTTTTGGGCTCACAGGATCAGTATTACCTTCCACCCGAAGCTTCTGCAGAAATTCTTTTTTTTTTGAAGTCAACTCTACCCCCAATGCAGTGCTCAAACTCACGACCCGGAGTTCAAGAGTTACACGCTCTATAGACAGAGCCAACCGGCCGTCCCTGTAGAAATTCTTTTAAGTCCAGAATTCCAAGTCCATTTTCTGAAGGTTTGTTTCATTTAAACTAGATAAGCTAGGTCACCTGCAAATCCACTTATCCAGTTACAAGTCAGCTGCAAGGAGTCCCAGGGTGCGAAGCGGCAGGGGCTGGAAGCGGCAGGGGCTGTCCTGCCGGCAGGGGCTGTCGTCCCCTCTGGGCGTGGGAACCCCTGCTCTTCCCTCAGGACCAGTCACATGCGGTTGGAAAGACGGACGAGTGAAGGTGCCAGGACCAGAAAGCATAATCACTATTAGTCAAGCTTCATTTCCTGTGCTTTTAACTTCATCTCATCCTCTCTTGCCTTCTTTCCTTTGATCAAGCTTCTACTCAGAATGCCCTTTCCTCCTTTCCGTTTATACCTGGAGCGATCTTCTCTATCCCTCAGGCCCAGCTCAAAGGCTACACTTTTCTGTGAAGTCTTACCAGCCATAATGGAAGTCAACTGGAAGGGACTCTGGGCCTCCTGTGAAATCTCTGATGTCATTTCAGACATTTGTCACAGATTGCCTTGAAGTTATTTGTGTATCATCTTCACTCCCATGTCATGTTTGTGGAAAGCAAGAGTTACATTTTATACACATTTTTAGCCCTCCTCCTAATGTGCCTTGCATAAAATAGGTATTTAATAAGGTTGGGGTTTTTTTTTGTTGTTGTTATTGTAATTGAATTCAAGAAAGGCATATGGCATAAAGCCCTGAGCAAGGGCAATTACGGAGGCTAATTAACAATGATGAAGCCCAGTTCAGTTCCTTGCAATGTGAGGTGAATTGCCCAAGTTCACATGGATTTCTCTGAATCAGCCATGGAAAGGGCAGCTAGGCCAACATGGAGTCATTCAAAAGTTCTAGAGTCAAATACAGGACAGCAGTGCCCAAAAGGACAGATCAATGAAATGTGACTCAGTTTCATGACCAAGAAAAGACCAATTAATTCTCTACTAGGCTCCAGAGTATTTACAAAAAAATCAGTGTTATTAAAGTTTTATCAGAGGGAGAAGACTACTCCAAAGCTTCTTCCAAAGGTGCACTTTTTTTTTTTTTTAACAATAAAAGCACACACAGTGGAGTCATTTTCCGAAGGCATATTCAGAAGCTTTGTGGGTTGCCAAGGGCAGACGCTCCATACTGGCTTGTGAATATGTCAGCAAAACCTGGCCATGCCTGCTGCCATTGTTGCACGGCCCATAGGGTTTGTTCTCTGATCATGATTTCTAGGAGCTGAAAACTGATCATTCATTGAGGGAAGAAATAATCTCTCAGGTTTAAGCTTCAATACTATGAAGTGATGAAATAGAGCTATATTAAACCAACTTAGGAGTGATAGTGACAGCCCCAAATCTATGGAGACAGAAGAGGGTTAGCAAAAAGTACAGGAAGTACAAGTTCAACTATTAACATTTCTCTCAATTCCTTTTCACTGGAAGTTGTAAGCAATCACCAGTCAAAGCCTTCTTGCCAATGTCTGCCTGGGTAGATACCCACAGAATTTTGCTCTTTGGTCCACAATGCAAAAGTTTTAATACATTTATTGCAAATCTGTTTCTCATTTGTATACTACTTTCTCTGTAGGTGGCATTATGTTGCAACTACATACAGAAAGTCCCCCTGAGATAGAGCTGGAAAATGTGTTTTCCTAGTTAAGAAGAACCAAATGGTTATGGACAGGAAAGATATTTGACTTTTGAACCTAGTCAATAATCAGGGGCTAAAGTCAAACTGAGTCAACTGGTGTTTTCCAGGTTGACTGGGGACCCTGGCTTGCTTTTAGAGCTTGTGTGTGAGTGTGTGCGTGTGCACACCTGCCACTGGCCTATCTCCATTCTTGTCAGATGACTGGCCTTGGCTTGGTTCATGAACAGAGCAGATGTTCTGTATTTTCCTGCTACTCGAGGGTATGTGTTTCCCTCATTATCCCCTTTGTATCATCTTTCCTTGTAATGCCTTATATTCCTCTATATTCTCTCTTCACACTACCAAGCCTAGTGTTGGTTTTCACCTTTTGCAATGTCTGTGGAAAGCAAAAATAATTCAGTATAAGTAGGTGACCTAAGCAAGTTTGATTTAGCTGTTCCTTTAGAAATATTTTCAAGTGCTCTTGAAAAAATATTTTCAAGTGCCAAATTGAAAATGATTCTGCCATTTTTTGGCAATTTGATAGGATAAGCCCAAAATAGCTCATTCCACTGTATCATGGGCTGTCTTGTCCCTTTTACATTTAGTATCAGAATTAGGCTTTTTAAATCAATTTAATAAGAGACCTAAAAGAACAATTCAATTTGGTTATTAAAGATCTCAGAATAAAATACTGATTATTTTTGATCCAGACATTAGTAGCCATGACCTCAAAATGACATTGTATTACAGACTTGTGCTCTCTAGAGTTACACTTTGAAACAAAGTGCCCATTGGCCCTTTGTAGACTCCGTTTTATTTGACCTCACAGAGGCCTTTGACACTGCTGGCCATAGCTTCCTCTTTGAAGCTCTCCATTTATTTTGTAGTTTCTTTTGTGTCTTCCATTGGGTGTCTTCCTTGGCTCTATTCTTTTCTTGCTCAACATACTTGCCCAGGCCAATTTCATCTATACTAATAACTTGTTAGTCAGTTTTAAGGTGATGATTTTCTAATTTATCTTCCTTGCTCAGCTGCTCTTCTGAATTTCTAAATGACCTTTCTTCCTTGGTAATTAAATTTCCAGTAAAGAAGTTGCGAGCAATGAGTTATTCTGGACATTAATCTGTGACTCTTTCAAAGTTCAAAACTTCTCCCCATGCAGGTCCTGCACTTCCAGATCCTATTTATGAAGATGGATGGTTTCAAAGAATTTTTTAAAATTCCCCAGTCATATTGTTCTATCTTTGCCACAGGTGGCAATTACACAATTTCAGGATGTAAAACTGACTTACTATTCAAAGAAACGCCAAATAAAGAAGCATTTATTAACTAAATTAGATATCAAGGAATGAATAATCTCCATAAAAACAGAGAAAAAATTAAGATTATAACTTCACTATTTGACATTGGAAAAGATACACTGTTTTTTGAATTTCACTTCTTGCATGCAGGAGAAATGAAGTGTAGACAATAACCATGTGTCTAGGAGTTGATTTTGGTTGAAAGCACAATTCCCTACTGTTAGGCTTAAAACAACTGAACTGAACCTCCCAATCTGAGAGGAAACCTGTCTGACCTGTTTCATATATATACTGTATTTTCTTTAAAGGCTTCAAAACATCAGAAAGAAAAGGAGCCTGGTTCTGCCATCTGGGGGCTGGATGACACAACAGAGGATACATTCAGAACACTGGTTCTCAGCCTTGGCTATGCATTAGAATCACCTGGGGGAGCTTTTAAAAATCCCTCTGCTCTGGGGCACCTGGGTGGCTCGGTCCAGTAAGCGCCCAACTCTTTATTTTGGCTCAAGTCATGATCTCATAGTTCTGGGATTGAGCCCTGCGGAGTGCAGGGCCTGATGAGATTCTCTCTCCTTTGCCTGTTGCCCCTCCCCCCGGCACTCTCTCTCAAATAAATCAACCTTCAAAAAAAAAAAAAAAAAAATCCCTCTGCCCAAGCTGTGCCCCAGACCAATTAAACCAGACCCGCTGGAGTTATGATCCAGGCATTAAAGCTCCCCAATTGAGCTCAGTGTACAACCAAATTGAGAAACACTGATTCATAATGAGTGACTTAGGGAGAGTTGGCGGCAGCTGCAGTTATGTGAAAAGGCAGTGTAGAGTCATTCAGAAAAGAGTCGTGGAGAGAGAAGCCATGGGCAAGTATTTAGAGATCAGAGAGGAAACGGATGGTGCCACTCGCCCTTATGATCCTAATGCTAAGTTCTCTTTGTGTATTTTTTGAATTGAGGTATATCAGTATTTATAAGCAGAAAGTAGGTGTTACTTCATATTGTGCAAATAAGTTTTTTTTTACACTTATTAAACACTGGTTAAATAGCCTGAGTGATATATTCCTTGTTCTCCCTGTTGACCAGATTTGACGGGGTCTGACGCCACCTTTGCTGGCTGGTGGCGGTCCCTTGGAGGAGCAGGCCTGGCAGCTGGGAGCATTTCACCTCCTCTCATGATAAAGATGTGACCTAACCCCCAATTTCCTATTTCTCCCTATCATGGGTGATCTGTGTCGGGAGAAGATCTTAAAACCCAGCTCAGGATCTGTGAGGAAACAATTCTTACAGTCTGTTACGGAATTTGAACGGTAAAAAGAGAATTCGGTCGGGAGTCAGCCCCACCAACGGGGTACCTGCCAAACCACACCTTATCCTCCTCAATCAGCAAAAATATCCTCCACAGCCTGACTCCTCTTACCTCAGCAACAGGAGCATGTTCATTCCCTTATTAGGACACTGGCAGTGGCCAGTGAGTTGCTCATGTCTGAGGCCCAGGAGAGTCTTCTAGAACATGTGCACTTCATCAAAAACCAGAAGAGGATAACAGGCACCAAGGGAGGGGACTGGAAAAATTAAATCCTCGCTGTATGGGAGGAGAATCCATCTTGGTAGGCCACAATTATGGTTTTGGATTATAAAAAAAAATTTTTTTTTTAAGGCCAAACCAAAAAAAACACAATCCTAATTTTTTTTTTTAATGTATTTTTTTGGAAGGGTGTTTTTGAAACTCAGAAATGCAGTCAAAGAAATTTTAAGTTGAAAGCTTCCATGGAGCTGAATATGTATCATCAGTGAGTACCTGGTCTTAACCTTTGAGAAGGGTTGTCCCAGTTCCAGAGCATGCATCTGAACCCAGAGGTGTCATTTGCTTTTTTTTTTTTTTAAGCTGCAGCAAAAGAAAAGCCCTGTTCCTCATGTCTTCCTGCTTCTCTTCTCCCCTCTCTACAGGGATGCCCTCTCCCTGCTCTGACCTTCACCCTACTTTACTACCTTTCTCCTTTTCTCACATGTACCCCCATCCAAACTAGGCTTTGTCTATGGTAATAGTGAAAGCGGGAAGGGCTTCCTGTCAAAGCGAGAGGTTGCCCTGTTATAATGTGTCAGCAGGACTGTCCTGTTAATCCATCCTGTTTAGTGGCTAAGCAGTTTTCAGAGCCAACTCATGAACTCAGTCAGATCTATCCAAGCAATAATGGACTACAATTCTAACTTCCTGTAATTTACAAAACACCTCCATCATGTACATGTTCTAGTGATCTTTAGAATACCAGTGAGATAAACACTATTATCTTTTCTACTTCACAGTTGAGGAAATAGTCTTGGTGGTGCCGAGCGATTGCCTTCAGAGCTAGGACATCACTAATCAATTGGGGCTTTTCTTACTGGAACTCCTTTGTCTCAAAGATGTCATAATATCGTGGTGTTCTGCTCAGATGAATTGCTCTGATGCCTGCCAGAGAGAACTGAAGTCAAGTTCCCCCAGGAACCTCTACACAATGGGTGTACAGGCCCCTGGGAGATTGTAGGAGGCCCCAGGCCCCTGGGGCTGCTGCTAACAACAAACTCTGCTAAATTTGACTCCTTGTTCAAGTTGTAGGTAACACACTTCTAAGGCTAAAAAAGCCAAACACAACAGCTATTGTCTGTTTAAAGATAAACATAACACAGGTGATTAAAAAAAAAAAAAAAAACAAAAAGGTGTGGGGGGGGATATACCAGACTAGCCAAACTTGACTTTGAAAGAGTGAAGCAAACAAATTGTTTAAAATGACGAGAAAGCTTATTTAATGGTGAGAACTCCCATCTGTGTGGGCCTTACTAGGTGCCAGGCAATGGGCAGGATCCATTTCACCTAACCCTTACAATAACACTCAGAAGACATGATTACTCTTGTCTTACAATCTAGATTAGTAGAGCTGACACAGAGCAATCGAATCACTTTTTCAAGATAAACACAGATTTTAGCTGCCTTCTGGCCGAGCCCAAGGTTTGGGTTCTTCGCACCACTACAACTCACCATATTCCATTCCTTTCCTCAATTCTCTGATTGTGACAAGACAGGATTTAGAAGTTAAGATATGGAGAAGTCATTTGGAGATTTTTTTTGCATATAATTGGCATAAGAAAGTCATGTGATATTAATCACAATGAAATGAGAGGAGTTGCTAGTTTTATAGGAGTCTAGGTCTTCCACTGTGGGAAGAGGCATACTCACTACCTCTTTGTAGAGCTCTGTCTCAAAGGGAGAGTTATATTTAGTGGAATTTAGTCTCCTGGGCTGGCTATTTAAGGTAAAGGGTCATGGATGATCCCAGACCCTCTGAGACCACTCCTCTCACCCCCTCCAGCCCTCTGTGCCTGGAGGAGAAGCTTGCTCATCAAGCAGGATCTGATGTCATATTACTATTGCTGCCAGAGTCTCCCACGCAGACCAGAGGTTAGAGCTGTGAGAGCACAGGCAGCGGATAACATCCGTTACATGCAAAGCTGGAGAGAGCAAGGGAACCACCAGGAGCCGCGCAGCCTGGGGCCAGGAGCCAGGGGCTAGGGCCAGTACTTATGCACATCCAGGCAGGGAAGATGTGGCCAGGTCAGGGAATCAACCTCTCTGGCCTCATTTTCATCTATATAATGGAGGTCGTGGTACTTAATTTGTAGTACTGTTTCAGGATGAAATGAACAACTATTTGAAAAGTACTCAGAGCAGTACTTGGCACATGGTACGTTCTAGATGATTGTTAACCATTTTTATTAACTTTTTTTATTTATCACTATCCTCCTCATGATATGGGATATAGGTTCTGCACTTGTATGTATCCCAAAGCATGCTGCTGTTTCCAAGCATGAAGGGGATAACTGGGCAGAAAGGTTTTTCTAACTTGAGAATCTTTAACTCCTTTTCATCACACATAGTGACATAAGAAAAGGCTCCGAAATGCAGAAGAAAGCAGGGGAGGGGTCTCATCTTCTGTTTGTATTCCCTTATTCCTCTCCTAGTGACTCACTTTTCTCTGGCTTTCTATTTTGAGGAGAGGAGGGTGGAGGGACAGAGCTGTGGCTAAAAATGTCCAATAAATGGAATGCCATTTATCTCGCATTTTCTCTGTCGCACTCATAATCCATGTCACTTCTCATTAAAATGCAGATGGAAATTTATCATCAGACAGCTTTATCTTCCCATGTCAGAAAATGCACATGTCCTCCTGGAGGAGGATATAATCCCCTTCTCTAGTCATCTTTGGGGCTGGCTTAACACCCAACCTTAGTGAAGAATTGATAGTTCAGAGCTTTACGTGTGGAGGTTAGTTCTGACTTTCAACTGGAATGGCTTTAGACCGACAGCCTATCAGTGGAGAACCCATATGTCCTCACTGCCCCAATATCCTTCAGCCAGCCGGCATTTTAATTATCCTGGGGAAACTATCCTACATATTGCTTATGAATTAAACTAGGAAATGTCATGTTAAACTATTTTAAATCTTTCAGTACTTGCTATGGATTAAATGGTGTTCTCTAAAAATGATGTCAATGACCTACATCCCTTGTACCTCAAAATGTGATCTTATGTAGAAATAAGGCCTCTACAGAGGTAATCAGGTAATGCTGAGGTCATTGGGGTGGCCTTCACCCAGTGTGACAGAAGTCCTTATAGAAGGGGGAAATTTGGATACAAAGGACATCATGGAAGGTAGACTATGTAAAGAAGACAGACTGTCATGCGAAGGTAGAGATTAGACTGATGAATCTACACACCAAAGATGGCCAGCAAACCACCCGGGGAGAGGCCTCCAAGAGTCTCCCTCACAGCCCTCGGAAGGAAACCCTGCCAGTTCTGTCAAGCCACTCAGGATATGGTAGTTTTTTATAGCAGTCCTAAGAAACTAATACAGCATTCAATTTAAGGATTGAATGATTCTACTTCATTAGCAATTTTTTCCCCCACAATTTCCAGCATTTTCCACTGTTTATTTAGGTGAGTGGTTCATTACATTGGGCCAGTATTCCATCCGATTTCTTAAAATACCTTCTATTGCAACTTGTAAATTTATCCTCTTAAATGCTCAGTTTCTACCTCTGCTGTGTTCCTTTTGCTCTTCTGGTATCTGAGGATCTTGGTTAGGGATTTACCTGTAGCTCTGAGGGGGATTGGTGAAACCCTGGCCTTCTTGGGCTCCTCAGGCCAGCTGGGTGACTGAGCCTCGTTCCCAGGGTGGGGAGCGGGGGTGGATATTTGACATGATCTCTCTCCCAGGCCCGACATCTTCAGATCCAGGAGAGGCAGACTCGTAACACTTCCCTGGGTCAAGTCTGATGTTTAAGTAAGGTCAGAAATTTTAAAAGTGATTACAAGAGGGAGAAAGTGGAAGATAAATCTTTCCCATTATTCTAACCCCCTAGGGATCTGGCATGGTTCAATCTATGACTTCAGGACTGTTTCCGTGGGGATGAGCAGAGGCTGTACGCACTTCCTGTCTGCCCTTCACTTAGTGAGGTGAAAATGAGAGCTCCCAGTGAGGCTTGAGTCTGAGGGCCTTTTGCCCCTTTGTGATTAGGAAAGTGTTCACTACTTAGCCAATACCAGAATACCGCTGTCATGCTAGTCCTCTCTTAGATGCCCTAATTTGCCCAACTTCCGGAAACCTGCAAACTTTAAAACAGAAGTAATGGCCAGGTTTGCTGCATTCGACTCTAGGAAGTCTGTATACTCACTCTATGGGCAGACCTGTGTCTGCTCCAAAAGTATATGAAGTTCTAACCCCCAGTACCTCAGGATGTGACCTTATTTGGAAATAATACTTTTACACACACATCAAGTTAAGGTGAGGTCATTAGGGTGAGCCCTAATCTGTCTAGCCTTCTCATAAAAAAGGGTACGTTTGGACACAGACACACACAGAGGGAAGATGATGTGGAGAGAACTACGGAGAATGTTGCATGAATTCATGGAAGCACTGGGTCTATGTTGCCACGAAACAAGAAATGTCTGGGGTTACCAGAATCTGGAAGAGGCAAGGAAAGATTCTCCCACTACGGGATTCAGAGGGAACATGTTCCTGGAGATACCTTAACTTCAGACTGCTAGCCTTCAGAATTGTGACAATTAGTTACTGTTGTGCAAAGCCCCCCAGTTTGTGGTACTTTGTCATGGCAGCCCCAGGACTGTGTTTTTGTGCTTATCCAGAAGCTATCTGAGATTCATCCCTCTGGCACCAGTTCATGCTGATAATGACCACTGTCAATCACCCCCCAACCTCAAAACTTTCCTGAACACTTACTAAGTGCCAGGCACTGTGCTGACCATTTCACAAACGGTTTCCTCTTTTTGTACGTGAATAAAACTGAAAACTCAGCAAGATTAAGTAATTCTGGGCGCTTGGGTGGCTCAGTGGGTTAAGCCGCTGCCTTCGGCTCGGGTCATGATCTCAGGGTCCTGGGATCGAGTCTGGCATCGGGTTCTCTGCTCAGCAGGGGCCTGCTTCCTCCTCTCTCTCTCTGCCTGCCTCTCTGCCTACTTGTGATCTCTCTCTGTCAAATAAATAAATAAAATCTTTAAAAAAAAAATCTTAAAAAAAAAAAGATTAAGTAATTCTCTCAAGGGCACAGTTAATAAGAAGACACGATGAGAACTGGAATCCAAGTTTATCTGGATTGTGAAGTCAATATTCTTTGTTTATACTTGTGAGGGTCACTTAAAGACTGCTGGCATTCGAATCTCTGGCCAACAGATCCCTACATCTTACTACATCCTCCTTTATAATGTGTCCAGTTTGTGCCAAGTCGGAAAAGTAGTAATTCAGTATTTTGCCCCCAAAGTCCGCTTTTAGCAAGTTTCCTTTAACTTCAGAGTTATCCAAAGTATAGCAGTATGGGTTATCTTTTTTTTTTTTTTTTAAGATTTATTTATTTATTTGAGAGACAGAGAGTGAGAGCACGCATGCACCTGGGGGAGAGGCAGAGAGCAAGAACCTTCGAACAGACTCCTCACTGAGCACAGACCCCAAGGTGGGGCTTGGTTTCACCACCCATGAGATCAGGACCTGAGCCAAACCAAGCGTCGGATGCTTAACCAACTGAGCCACCTAGGTGCCCCTGGGTTATCATCTTTAGGTAGTTAGTAAATGGAACAACTAAAATCTGAGATGAAGATTTCCTCTGATTCTTCTGGTGTAGATGGATGTTTTAGTGCATACAAGTCAATCATAAACCGAATTCAGCTGCCTTTTGCCCCAGCATCAGTAGTTCTGTTGACGTTAAGATATGAAGTCACCTGTCTTCCGGGGGCTTTAGGAAGGGGGTGCTCAGAGGGAACATGTTTGCATAGCTGGTTCTTTTACTTTTCACTAAACCTGCAAGGAAGATATTATATAGTTTTTTTTTTTTTTTAAACAGATGAAAAAACTTAGACATAGTGAAACTAAGTGACCTTCCCAAGGTCACACACTTAGTAATGAGTAAAGTCTAAACACAGATATGGGAGTCAGGATATCTGGCTCTTAATTTCTCATCTGTCAAGAATGTGCCCACTTTGTACTGTGATAGCTGTGCCTGCCCAAGAGCAGGTGTGCTGAGACCCTTTTCCTAACCAGCAGCAACGCTTCCCTCCAGAAAGGTTACCTGCAAGATGGCAGAGGTGAGCAAAAGGTTCCTCTTTACTTTTTTATTATTTTAAAAAATATTTATTTGCATTAAGAGAGAGAGTTCAAGTAGGCAGAGCAAGAGGGAAAAGAAGAAGCAGCCTCCCCGCTGAGCAGGGAGCCCGATATGGGACTCTGTCCCAGGACCCTGGGATCCTGATCTGAGCCAAAGGCAGCCGCTTCACTGCCTTAGTCACCCAGGCACCCCAACAGGTTCCTCTTTAAAGCCATCCCTTCTTCTCCAAAGGTTCAGTATGCTTCAGCGCCCCTAGGCATCACCTGTTCACTATAATGTGTGAATACAGTCTTTTTCAATTCAGTGCTTAAGCATACCACACAAATGTATTACATAGCTATGGAGAGTATCTATGCAGAAGCTATAAAGGTCATGATATCAGCTTAAAGCTAGCTTTAAAGAGTTGCTTAAATTTTACGCCCTTTATATATTTTTTTCTCTGGAATACACAGGGTAGTTATGAGCTATGGCTTATTGCTGAACTGTGTAAAGAACATTTTCACTCTTTAGAGAATAAGAGTGTCACATCTATTTCCCTCTCTTTGGAGTGAACGTAGTCCTTATTATATTACTATTTGATTTGTCCTCTGTTATGTACAAGGTGAAAGAGATGGTATTTTGGAGAACTGAATTCTAGCAAAGGTGAGTGTAGAGATTCCTTGTAAGGATCAGAAAGTAGTCATGGAGAGATAAAGAAAAGATATGGAGAGCTAATGGGATGGGCTGAGCTAGCATGGAAGGGGCAACTAATAGGAATTCGCCAACACAGAAACTATCAGACTAGAGTAAGAGGCTTTAAATAGGAACATCACAACCTAACAGATGCATTCTCATCGATGTCTGTGTGACATGAGGTTTACAATAAAGTTATAAAGAAAAAGGGAAAGATCAATGAGAAAAGTGCCATATTTCCTCTAGAAGTTTACATTTTTAAACCCTTCTTCACAAAATTATCTCCTTTACTGGTTACTTTTGTTTAATGTCTATTGTTTTCAGTTAAAAAAAAAAGTAGCCTTATAAACAGAAAAAATTAGTGTTTCTAAATTCAGCAGGTTGGAGGAGATCCTATCAGGCAAAGCACACAAATGGGCTCATGAGTCAGAAGCCCACTGACCACCAGCTGCTTCCTTGGTTGTGTAACTTCTTCTGGTTACAGAAATGGCAGAGGAGAGAGGATGACCCAGCTGAGCTCCTAAATACAAACCTAGTTACAACATCACAAACAAACGCCACTCTGAGATTTTCATTTATGAAATTGCATAATATTATGGCCCATGCAAGGATCTTTTTCCAAGTCTATAAAGAAACAAATGGTCCCTCCAAGTTGTTCCTCTGATATTAAATTTTAATTGGGAAAAACAAGGCTATTCAACAATAAGTCACATTTGTTTTGTTCTTAATATTTTCCATATACTTTAATGCACGTCACTGTAGTGGATGACCTTGCCATCCTGCAAATCACACACAGCAAGCATGACTATCTCCATTTTATAGCTGCGTGGCGGCAACTTGCAGCAGCTTCCTTGGGATCACAGTGCTGGTCACCGGGGGAGCCAGACCAGAATCCAGACCATCTGATTCCCCTCTGAGAAGCCCCTCCTTGTGCTGACTCCTGCTGCAGGAGCCAGGTGGTCACTAGGCTGGCAGAGCTTCCTAAGCTGCCCCGAAGTCAGCCAGCCGTCCCAAGACCACGTGATAGGTTCAGTGGTTTTTGAACTCAGTTTGTGACTCATTTGCAGCTTCTGAAATCTATTTAATGTGTCACGACCAGCATTTTTAAAGGAAATTAAAAAGAACAGAAAATATTAGAGGGCAAGAAACTCAGTGAGTATCTTGAAAAGATATGTGCGCTCCCATGTTCACCAAAGCATTATGCATAATAGCCAAGGTATGGAAAAAATCCAAGTGTCTGCTGATGGAGGAATGGACAAAAGAAAATGTGATTATTTATATATATATGTATATATATACACACACGTATATGTATATGTACATACATATACGTGTGTGTATATATGTGATTATTTATATATATGTATTCAATATATTTTCTTCCTTAAAAAGGAAGAAAATCTTGCCCTTTCCAACAACATGGATGAACCTGGAAGGCATTATGCTAAGTGACACAAACCAGACAGAGGAAAACAAATATTGTATTGAATCACTTATACATGGAATTAGAGAGAAAAAACAGGTCAAACTAGAATAGTGGCTGCCAGGGGTTGGAGGGTGGGTGAAACAGGGAGAGGCTGTTAAAAGGGTGCACACTTTCAGTTAGATAAGAAGATAAATAAGGTCTGGGATCTAATGTGTAACACGGTGACTATAGTGGATAATACTGTATTGTAGAACTGAAATTTGCTGAGAGAGTAAAACTTAAGTGTTGTCACAAAAAAAAAAAAAAAACGAAGGAAAAAATAAAGGTAAGTATGGGAGGTGATGCACACGTTAATTCACTTGATGGGGTTAATCTTTCACAATGTATACGTCTATCAAATCAAATCACCACACTCTGTGCTTGAAAGATATTTTAATTTTATCTACCAATTATACCCCAATAAAGCTGAAAACAAGAGAAAGGGCAATACAACTTAAAAAAAAAAAAAAAGAAATATAGGGTTGCCTGGGTGGCTAATTGGTTAAGCATCTGACTCAGGTTGTGATCTCCAAGTCCTAGGATCGAGCCCCACCTCGGGCTCCACACTCAGTGTGGAGTCTGCCTGAGTTTCTCTCTCTCCCTCTGCCTCTCCCCTCGCTCACATGCTCTCTCTCAAATCAATCAATCAATCTTAAAAAAAAAAAAAAGAAAGAAAAAAATATCCAAGGGGACTGTACATAGTAAGAGTGCACACTGCTTTGTCAACTATTTGTTTCCAATACATTTATGTGTTTGTATGTACATATGATACCGAGTCACAAAATGAACTTAAGTTTATTGTACTTCAGTTGTTTTAAGTAGTAGTTAAAAGAAACTTGTATTTCTTGCAGACGGTCAGAGGAAAAAAGGAAAGAGGAAAACACTAACGTAGCTAAGGCTGATGAGGCAGTCAGCTGCTCTGCGGGCAGCCACAGCCAGGAGCGGACTGGGGAGTGCGTGAGTCGTGCAGGGCAGGAGGGCTGAGAAAAGATTCCTACAGCCCCACATTGGGTGAGAGGTTAAAAGACTAGATCGTCATGAAGCCAGAACCTGTGTTTTGTCCTTTTTTATGTTCTTAGTGCTTAGTCCAGCACCAGCAACTGGCAGAGAAAGCCTTCAATGAATATTTGTTGAATGAATGCATGGAAATGAGTAAGGTTTACAGAGTTTTAAAGGCTCCTCTTAAAAATTCAATTAGGCTTGGAAATGAATCCAAGCAGTCCTACATTTATGAAAAGCTTGTTTCCAAACCTTAATTTGCAAATTGGTTTTTGGAACTTCAAACATCATTATACATGGCAGTTGGGAACTCAGGCCAGCCCACAACCACCTTTTTAAGCCGGAGATGTATCTGAAACAAATACTGAGAAGCAAGGCTGCCTTTCCTTGGGAAAAACGCATCCTCACCATTTCAGCTGGGAATGCCAGGAGCAAATGAGCCTCCAGATGGTAGAGGAGCACCTCCCCTGACCCCATTCCTCTGACCCCAGCTAGAGCTGCCTCTGCAAAGCCATTTTTGATGGGCTGGGAGGCACATGAGAAGCGGCATAAACTGAGACTCATTTCCTATATAACTTCCCATTTTTTTTTGATTCCATGGTTTTAAACTTTATATGCTCTTCCACATTTGTTACAAAACGTGACACAAGAACAAAACTTTTTTATCGTCAGGATCTATAAAAGCGTATTTCTTTATGAGAAACATAACTCTTAATGGACTAAAGCATGAATATTTACAAGAAATGTGAAATTCTGCCTTAAGGAGACTTCATGAGGGCTTCAGGGAGATGAGAAAAGTAGCGATGAAAATATTAGACTGCAAGTGACAGTATCTCACCTGGAATAGATTACACAGCACCTTGAAGTCTAAAGAACTGAGAGGCCGTTCACACCTGCCCTGAAGATAACATGGCTCTGTGCAGGGCTTGGCATTCAGGAATTTTAATGTGGCTCATTAAAAAAAAAAAAATACTGCCAATCTTGCTCTGTAGGCAATGAAACTCAGATAAATTATCTGATGCAAATGTCAAGGAATTTAGAAACCATTCTGTTGGGCACCTGTTTAGGCCTTTAACCTAATACTTCTCCCAAAGCAAAAAGTACAGAAGCTTCCTGTGTTCAGAGGAATCAAATGAAAAGTGTGAACTTGGATAAACTGAGTTTGGTTTACTCAATAATAGGACATTTAAAGATTTTTTTTTTTTCTTCCCACCAGCACTGTGCTGGAAACTGAAGATTCAAAGATTCAAAAAAGTTCCGGCCCACAAGTGAACTGCTATGTATTGTGGGAAGGACAGGCGCGCTCGCCCCTAACTGTAGTCCAAAGCTAATCATAGAAGGTTGGACATAACTTACTTGCATAGAGAGAAAACAGAACTGAGGAAGGTTTGTGGAGGAAGGTTTGACTGGGGCTTTGAAGGACAGGACGGAAGTAGGCAGAAGCAGGTGAGGTAGACCTCATGCCCACCTCACTCCCACCGCTTCTCTACCCCACCTCCCCCTACCCCTCCAAAACTTCTCTGGAATCCCACATTTTCATGGACTAGTTAAGGAACCCCTAATCTTGTTTAAGGCCTTTATTCCAGATGAGGGGGCTGAGGCACACGGAGTGTTCCCTTGTAGGGACCAGAGTGAGCCAAGGCATGGAGGTGGTCTGCCCACCATGAATTTGGGGAACAGTGAGCAGTCTGACTCAGCTGCAGCAGGGGCAGGTCAAAACAGCAAAGGGATACTGAGGCAGACTGTAGAGAACTTCATTTGTTTTTAAGGTTAATTTGACAGAGAGATAGAGAGCACAAGTAGGCAAAGCAGCAGGCAGAGGGGAGAAGCAGGCTCTCGGCTGAGCAGAGAGCCCCACACGGGTCTCGATCCCAGGGCTCAGGGATCATGACCTGAGCCGAAGGCAGACAATTAACCAATGGGAGCCACCCAGGGGCCCCAGATTGTGGAGAACTTTGAATGTCACATTAAGGAGAAGGGGTTCCATCCTCAAAGTGGGCAGAGGAGGCGGCTGAGGACGGAATCAGAAAGGGGACCAAGACTGAGGGCAGGATGGGAGGAGAGGCAATTATAATCGTCCATGTGAGAGGCAAGAGCTCAAAATTCAGGAGATGGAGTGAGTGAAGAGGGGAAAGAGATGGAGAAAGTAAACTGACAGAACCACAGGCAGGATGGAGTGGGGAAAGTCAGAAGCTGGGGGTTGAGAGAGAAACACAGGACATTCGGGCATGTGTGGACACACGGACAGGGCTCTCTCCCAGCATTCCGAGCTCTGTTGGTGGCCAGCTGTGCAACACTGGGCAAACCTTTCCCTACTGTGTGCATCACTTTCCTTATCGGAAATAAAGGAATTAAACAAGAGCAGGAGTTTCTGAACTGTTCATGGAGATCTAGGATTTCAAGGAAGTTTTAGTGGAGTGGGCAGAGTCGGGGGAAGTGGAGAAAGGATGGGGAGTAGAGCGGAGGGGCATGATTTGGGAGTGTCCTAGGAGTGAGGAGCTCTAGATCTACACCCACCCATTCAACCAGAACATCTCCTTTATGTAACAGAAGTCCTTGTAACATTAGAGTTGCTAAGAAAAACAAAACAAAAAAAACAAAACAACTAGTTTGATAACCATTGGCCTACACAGATAACCTCTAAAACCCCTTGCAGCGCTCATACTTGAGTGAGTGATCACACTTACAGAAAGGGGTGATCCAAGAGATCTGCTAATGTGGTGGAGGTAGGTCCCATTTTTAGGACCCCACTGAGTCCCTCTGTTTATCTGATTAACTGTTGCACAAATGCTAGAACAACTGGAACAACAATTGTCATGCTGAATCGGTGCCAAAACTCTCAAAAATGGGAAAGATTTACTGAAAGGCCATTTGGTATTCTCACTCTTGTGCGGTACCTTTTCCCAAGACCCAGTCAGTTTTCCAAACCTCATAAACACCAACATGAAAAGGGCTCTTGCCTGCGACTACAAAGACATTCGCTTCGTTACCGACAGTTGTCTGGCTTTGGGTAAGTTGAGTTACCCCTCTGGGCTTCATCTCCTTGTCTACAGAATGAGAACATCGCAGCGAACAATCCTAGAGGCACCATGTAGCTTTAACATTCCAGGGTTTCATGATCCTAAACCTTGGAGCCTGTTATCTGAACAATTCCCTGATCAATTGCATGTGCTCTCAATCTTCTTCGGTCACAGTCAGATGGTCAGTATATTAAAGGCTTTGGGCTGTTGACTTTAAGGATTGGGCAATGTGTGCTTTAGCCAAAATCTCTGACTCCTGCAAATGGATCATTCTGAGCAAAGGGCTCAGGTCTAAATTAACAGCAGATCTTTAGAAACACAATACTTTGTGGCCCAGTATTTGCAGTAGAGAAATCCCGTACCTAAGCATTATAAACCCTTGCAAATGGTCTACAAACCACCATAAAAAATGGCAAAGAGGAAAACCAATCAGAACAACTATAAAGTTTAGACCAGAAAGTTTCAGACAGGTCTGAAATTTACATACTGCCTGCCTGCCTTGGCCTCCTGATTTCTCCTCTCCCCTCCCACTCCCACAATTAAATTTTTTCCTTTCCTTTCCTTTTCTTTCTTTTTTTCTTTCTTTCTTCTTTTTTAAAACAATTCCCTTATTAAAAAAGAAAAAAAAAAAAAGAGCAAGAAAGAAAGAAAGAAAAGTTTAAAGCGAAGAGGTAAAGCGAGCACT
The DNA here is from genome assembly GCF_022355385.1 of Mustela nigripes. NCBI lineage: Eukaryota > Metazoa > Chordata > Mammalia > Carnivora > Mustelidae > Mustela > Mustela nigripes. The sequence goes on from NC_081560.1 coordinate 17,803,841, forward strand.
CACTGGGAGAGGGCGGCCAGGCTGCGTCTTCCCTGTAATCCCGATCCCCCGAGCATGTCCGCAGCTGGAAGGGTTGGAGGGTTATTGGAGGTGCTGAGACCCTCCCGGCGGTCAGGACGTGGGCCGGGCCCCCGGAGGTGCCATGTTTTCTGTGGCTGAAATGCAGGGTGCAGGATGCTCCCGTGTTCTCCCTTTGTGTTAACACTTTGGTCTGTCCCTGTGACGAAAGTCTGGGCTTGTCCTCTGCCAAATCTACTCCTCCCCACCCTTTCCCTCCGCAAAGGATCATCAGAGAGCTGATTGTTATTTTTTACTGTAATCTCTCTAATAGAGGCCCATCCTGTTTAGACTGCAAAGGGCACAGATTGCTTGGAGATTTCCAGACTATTAATACTAGGTAGTAGGGGCCAGGAGTCTCAGTAGCTTTCATGATGAAGACTTTATATAATTAATTACAAATAATTACAGCGAGGGAGAGAACTAGTCAAAGGAAAGTACACCAATCCATGTGCGCAGCCTTTTGGAAAATAGTTGATCATGGGATCACTTGCAGGCACAATCCAACCAAGGAGAGATCAGCAAAAATCAGCCCACCAATAAGTTCGCAGGGGTGCAGTTTTCAGGCCCTCATTCTGAGCTCTGTTCTCAATTAACATGGGTGTAGGTGCTTTCCAAAGTAAACATTTCCCACTGAGAAATCAAATCTGAGAAACTCCTCTTATCCCTTTTATCCAGGGAAAGATGGATGCAGGATATAAAAATGCAAACCCAGGGCAAAGGGGAGAAGAGAGACCGCCCTGCCAGTGAACTGCCAGATCATACAGGGTATTTGGTGCTCACGGCCCTCGATAGACTGAGAGCAACAGCCTGCCTGGGAACATGTTGCAACAGCCGGGCCTGGTCTGTACCCAGAGCGTGCTGGTATGGTGATCTCATCAGCCACGCCAGGCAAGACAGCCTGGTCAGCAACAGTTTGGGAGGCAACCAACTCCTCACCCCTGAGGAGGGGGTGATGTTGATTCGATCTGGAGACGACTCTCTGACTGGGTTTGAGTGATCTTCTTCATCTCCAAGCTGCAATGATCAGACTGGTGCTGGGGAACGCGGGTACTTATGGGGCGGGCTGTCAAATAAGCAGAGCAACTCGGATCTCCACAACACAAGATGATTCTTCCGGTAAAGAGCCAGCGGGAGAAGCAATCAGCTGCCCACACTGAGAGCCCCTTTACAGAGTGAAAAACAGCTTGGAGATGTTTCTTGTCACAAACAAGGGCTCAGAAGCCCAGAGCGCGTGAACGGGTCGCCCAGTGCCCGTGGAGCAGACCTGTAGCCGCAGCTCTTGTGCTTGATTTAAAGAAGTTTAATTCGGTTAGATTTGATGCTTTTGTCATTTCAAGTCCCTAGAAGATTTGGGGTGTCTTCCTGCTTAAATACTATGCTCTCATCAAGTCATGGTTTCTAGAGCAAATACAGTTTAGCAAATTTCTAAGTTAATTATCCCCATGTATCATGATATGTACACATTTAAAGATCTCTTTGCCGTATGTTGATATATATGTATGTCTCAACGTATATTGACTACATAAAGTGCATGAGCCCCTGAAAACAGAGCTATGTCTGCCCTCACACGAGAGGCCTCAGTAGAATACTGACTTGGCCTGAGTTGCTTGTTCCAGAGCTGAGACAGACACGTGTATCGAGGCATTGCTATTCCTCTTACTACCAAAGTTTGCCCATTCAATTTTTTTCCTTTCAAAAAGTTCAGCGACTTGCTGTGGCAGGCAGAATCACACTCCTCCCAAAGACATCCATGTGCTAATCTCCAGAAGTTATGAATAGGTACGTGGCAAAAAGGGACTAGGCCAAGATGTAATTAAGTTACAGGAACTGAGATGGAGATGATCTGGATGTTCCAGATGTGTCCAGTCTAATCACCTGGTCTTTAACGTCAGACAGCCGTCTGGCTGTGGTCAGGGAGAGATGCGATTACAGAGGAATGGTCAGGGAAATGCACGTTGCTGCCGATGAAGATGGAGGAAGGGGGCCAAGGTCGAGGCCAGCCTCTAGAAGCTGGAAAGGCAAGGAAGTGGATTCTCCCGTAGAGCCTCCAGAAGAATGCAGCCCTGCCCAGGCCTTGCTTTTAGCCCAGGGCGACCTGTGTTGGACTTTGAACCTCTAGGGGGGGTAATCCGTTTGTGCTGTTTGAAGCCACCAAGTCTGTGGTTGGTTGCTGTAGCAGTGATAGCAAACTAATATATTTGATTACGGGACTCATTTGCCCTTGGGAATTCGTTTCAATGCCTGATTTTCCCCCCTTCCCAATACACTCCAATTTTAAGGTAGCAAGTAGAGTTTTGGTATATTTGAAATAAGCTCATAAAACAGTAGCTTAGAAGAAAAGTGATTCTTCCAGGCCAATCTTATCTCTCTCTCTTTCTTACAACACACACACACACACACACACCCTTACCTTCCAAGCAAGAATTTAGTAATCTTCCACTGATATGCTGGTATTCATATACTAAATGCATGCTAATGGCAAGCTATACAAAGGCTATTCACCAAGCTCTTTTCCTAGCTGTAAAGATAAGAAGAGGGAAATCATGCACATTCTTTGCTGGCTCCTTGTTATTAATGGAATGCATCTGGGAAGTAGCTGTCTGTCTTCAGTTTGCGGTAGTAAAAGGAGCAGGTGTCATAACTCATGCTACTTAGTAGGGTTCTGACATGGTGATAGTGAAGCGAGAAGTGAGTTTTGGACCTGGGTCAGACACCAGTGGGGAAACAGGAAGAACACAAAGGCCCATGAAAGGGAGACTGGATGCATTTGAGAGGCGGGGAGAGAAGTGAACCATGAGCTCAGAGCAGGGCTGGCATCCACAACTTCCAAGTAGCCCTCTGGTGTCTGGCTAGATAGGGCTAGAGAGGAGAGAGGAGGGAAATTAGGGAGACATAGCAAAGATTCATTTGTGCACAGTGTTATGTTCCTGCAGAGACCAGCAGGCATCCATGCTTTCACCCTGTAGCACAGACAGGGTGCTCAGCATCCAGCTTCCAGAACTGGAGTTTCTGAAAACTGGATTAATCCGTTGGTACTGCAAACAACTGAGGCAGTCATCTATCCTTCAGCAAGAGCGTGGGGAATCACACGTCGGACATTTCAGGATTCTTACTAGGGAAAATGGAAGTCTGGGCCAGTCTCAAATTACTCATAGCATCCTTCATTTCTGGATACTATATTTAATTTTTTATCAAAGAGAGCCTGTGCTGAGAAGATTTGGAGGAGGTCAGTGAGATAGAAGGAACAGCTCCCACCACAGGGTGGTCCTTTATTAATAAAATATGATTAAAAAAAAATAACTTCATGGAGGTAGAAGACTGGACCACATGATCTGTTCCAGACTTTACAGTCTGAACTGGTTGTTTGAGAACAGCTTCTACCTTGGAACAATTCCCTAGGGAAAAGAGAGGTATGTGGGAAGCGCCTGTGTACTGGCCTAATGCACTTTAGACACACACACACACACACACACAGACACTTACTTCCTACAGAAACTCAAACCCCAAAGACATCTACTCACTTGAAAGGCAACAGTTCAATAATGTAAAGGGAGTTTTTAAAAAGCCTCCTGAACAATATTTTCTTACAGAGAAATTCATAGACTCTATATCCTCAGAATGAGGGCATTTGCAACATTTTACCCAGACAGCTACTCATCAAGGGGTGGACAGGAATGGAACGAAAGGGGTTAACTACCTCTCTGCAGGCAGACCCTCTTTCCTACTTTCCTTGAGCCCCTTTTTGTCTTCCCTCCACAGCTCAAGGCCTCTCTGCCCCCATAACACTGAGCTTGTGCCCTTGAACGATACTGCTTTGTATTGCCTGGTGATCGTGCATTTTAATGTATCCTCCTAAGAAAGCTTGCCATGAAATACTCCTCCCTTTATCCAGGTCCCACTGCAGAAATTACAGATGCCTCTTCTCTCTTTCTTCTGCTTTCTCCCTTCCAGTAGTGCCTTTTCCTTGCCTCTCCTGCCCCACTGTGTCTTGGCTGATGTCTTCCTAGTTCCGGCTGGGTCTTCCTGTAGGGGTCTGTGATGTGTTGCCTGCGGCTGGAGGAACAAACGGATTGCTATGGAAAAGTCACCGTTTACCCCTGACCCTACTCTTTCTGTGCAACAACCTGTCCTTCACTAGTATCCTTGTGGCCTTGGCTGACACAATTCTCTGAACTACTCTTTGTGAGATCTGTCCATAGGCCTGTAACAGGTCTTGGGCACTACCCTCTCTTATCTCCCTTACGATAGTGGCTATGTAGTTTGTCCCAACAGGTACCCCCTTAACCCCTCCTCACGTGATACCATTTGAATACATACTACGAGCCAGTCACCTAGGGACCTGCTGTAGGGAATCCAAAGATGAGAAGGTCAGCCCCAAAGGAAGGCAAGATACGCATACAAAAATTGTAATACAAGATAGGAAGTGAACCGTACTCTGCAAGCAGCAGGGCTGAAGAACTTGTGCTTCAAAGACGACATCCCGAGATCAAGGCCCCCCGTGTTTAATCGCCCTTATGCTCAATTTATTCTGTTACTGAACTACACTTCCTGTTGCTGAAATATCTCTATCAGGGCCACAGGTATTAAATCATCCTGTAGCCTCGTCTTTTCTAGGCTAGATGCCAGTGCCTATTTTCCATTCTTTTAATATCAGCCTGAAATACAACAACTCTTCAAGCAGGAAACCAAAATTGGACATAATAAAGGTCTGACCAAGGCTGAATGTGCCTGGATGAAGGCCCAGCGCTGCCTGCCATGTTCCTGTTAACACATCTTAATGTCGTTTTCGCATTGATAACAGCATCTCTTACAGAGATCACTCATTCATTTCTGTGCTAAATCCAGGGCTTTTTTTTTTTTTCCTCTCCTTCCTCTCTAGATCTGTCACTTCATCAGTCTACTTCCAGCATTTACTGTGAAGCTAGTTTTGTTGTTGTTATTTGCCCCTCACAGAGAAAGCTCCAGACTGTTTTCAGAGGCCCATCTTTCAACTCTTTCAGGATATTGTTTTGTATTTTTTTGGTCAAAGGTCTCGGGAACTGAGGAACACAAAACCTGATTTCAAAAAGGGAGGAAAAGATCTTTCAAAGGGCACCTCCCTGAATTTCAAAAGCTAGGAAGTCTATTGATTTGAGGCAACACTGAGTTCAAGGTTCTAGGTTGAACTAACAGTGTACTGATGTATTTCTTGCTCCACTTGCTAGGCTGTGAGCTCCTAGAGCAGGGGTACTGTGTCCCAGCCATCTTTCTGACCCTCCCATTGTTCCAGTTAGCACAGTGCCTGGCAGAGAGCAGGCCTTCTATATGTGCTGCATAAAAGATTTAGTGCACGTGGCTTCATAATGAGCAAATCATTACTTTGACTAAGTGGATTTATTTTGTTTGTAATTGAGTCAAAATGGAAGAAGGATGAGTGATGGGAATGGTGGCCTGGCCTCAAGTTTTATTGTGCCCAGCAATGGAATTGACTGGAATTGAGATGCATCTGGGTGTGACTGAGTAATGACATGGGTCGAGGGTGGGGGGCAATTTGCATAGGGGTCTGGATAGTTGTTGGCTCTCACATGCCTTGGAATTGGCCCCTCAGCCCACAGCCCCAACTGCCACATATCTGTGCCCTGAGGAAAAGCAGAGTGCAGAGAAGCTGAAGCTGTTTCCACAACGTGTTTGCTGAGTCTAGGCCAACCTTTGGTGCCTGAATGACAAAGAGTAGCAGAGCAGAGGACAGAGTTACCAGTCCTATATCTGTCCAGAGCACAACATGGTTCTGAACACAACATGGTTCTGAAATTCTAGAGGGCTGAAGGGAATGTGGGGCCACTTTGGTAGCTTGAAAGTCTAGAGGCACAAGGATACCGGATGGTGCCTTTGACACAGAGGCCCAGGGTCTCAGGGTGGGCAACGGGGCTGAGGCAGTGGAGGCACCTCTGAAATAACCTGGTGGCAGAGCAGGGGCCAGGGCCTCACGGGGATAGGGGCCTAGCAGCAAGGAGCCATGGGAGGCTGCATGTGGCACATGATCTTGTGTGAGACAGACTTCCAGAAACAATCAGAGAGGACCTTTTCTTTTTTTCTTTTTTTAAATTGGTAGTGGGGTGGTCATCCTGCATGAGCAGGAGCATTAAGAAGTATATTACTAGTAATGTGATTCTATTGATAATCATTGGCAGATTCTGATTGAAGATACATGGATAACAGCTATCAGTGTTCTGCACCTTTTTTTTTTAATTTTTTATTTTTTATAAACATATATTTTTATCCCCAGGGGTACAGGTCTGTGAATCGCCAGGTTTACACACTTCACAGCACTCACCAAAGCACATACCCTCCCCAATGTCCATAACCCCACCCCCCTTCTGCATTCTGCACCTTTTTAAACTTACATTTTGCTCTTTTGTTTTTGTTTTTATTTTTATTTTATTTTTTAAGGATTTTATTTATTCGAGAGAGAGCAAGAGAGAGAGTGAGAACACAAACAGGGGGAGGGGTGGACTTGATCCTAGGACCCTGAGATCATGACCTGAGCCAAAGGCAATCACTTTACCAACTGAGCCACCCAGGCGCCCCATTCTGAAATCTTTTAGACAAACAAAAAGGAATATGGAAAAATCATAATGAACATCTATGTGCTCACCATCTGGCTGAGAAATAAAAATTTCAAAGTATCTTAGTGCCCCTGTGCTCTTTTAGAATAGCATTCTCTCTCTTCCCTCCTGGAGGCAGTGCTTCTCCTGAATCTGTGTTCAATCCACTTTCTTGCAAGCTACTCCTTTGGGCCACTTGCCGCATTCCAAGGGGATCACCATCAATGCCACCATCATGTGTATTTGGTTCTAGGATGAATCGGGATGGGAGTGCAGGAATGAGACATCCTTTCACTCTGTCTTGATGCTTCTGTTATTTCTCGTGGGGAAATGCTGGTTCCCTCACCATGACGCTACCACTCCGTGAAAAGGAGGGCATTCTCTTCTTCTCAAGGCCAATCCTTGAGGCCCAGCATTCCACTGCTGGCTCTTCCCCTTAGGCATATCCTGACCTCTAGTTGTATCCCACTGTCAACCTAACACACGTCTTCAATCAGTGCACTGCATCCTAACATTTATCATAAAGGGGACTTTTGTTCGGTGAAAAGATTATTAGCATTTGCCACCATTTGCCTGTTATTTCCTGAAGCTTTCTGGTTTTGACCCAACAAAGCTGTTCCTTTTTCTTTTGCTTAGCCTTTTAAAATCCCCTTTACGTCTCTGAATTCTAGTGATTCTTGAAGAACCAGTGTCCAGCCCGAACCTGCATGAAGTTTCCGCACATGAGACTACTTCTTCATACTTTGCCATCTCAGGAGGAAAGATAAGAATATTTGAGCCTATCCTTATATGCGTGCATTTGAGAAATAGTTATGTTGTCACGTGTGAGTCAGCCCCTCCAGCTAACTTGCTGTGAGGCTCCCCATTTCTGTTTAAACCCATTTGCAGCAATTATTTAGGTCTACTCTTTTTTTTTTAAGATTTTTTATTTTTTTTAATTTATTTGACAGAGAGACATCACAAGTAGGCAGAGAGGCAGGCAGAGAGAGAGAGAGAGAGAGAGGAGGAAGCAGGCTCCCTGCTGAGCAGAGAGCCCCATGCGGGACTCGATCCCAGGACCCTAAGATCATGAAAATCTTTTTCTTTTTTGTAAAGATTATTTATTTATTTATTTGACAGACAGATCACAAGTAGGCAGAGAGAGAGAGGAAGGGAAGCAGGCTCCCTGCCAAGCAGAGAGCCCAACTGGGGGCTCGATCCCAGAACTCTGGGATCATGACCTGAGCCGAAGGCAGAGGCTTTAACCCACTGAGCCACCCAGGTGCCCCCTAGGTCTACTCTTTAAGCTCTTTGTAAAGTTTTGGATTTTTAACCAGCCAGACTATTTTCTTTCCCTGGAGAGAAAAGTTTCTACCTAAAAAGGATCATGCCTCCAACTCCTCCTTTGCCCTCCAGCTTGAAATATATCTTAAAAAATAATAAAATAGTGCTTGGAAACAGTAGGGTTCTAACAACAGCTATTTGACCGTATGCTTGCTAGTGCATATCTATAAAACCCTGGTTCTGGTCTCAGTGAAAATAATTATATATATCTTATATAATTCTAGGAAAGAAGTATGTACAGGAAGGATATGATTTCTACCCAAAGGAAGCTGAATCCAGGCCATAGTGAAATGCTTTAGAATGTAGAATTTGTGGGGTGCATGGGTGGCTCAGTCAGGTAAATAACCAACTCTTAATTTTGGCTCAGGTCATGATCCCAGGGTTGTGAGACTGCTGGATGTGGGGCTTGCTTAAGATTCTCTCTCCCTCTCCTTCCATCCACCCACCCCTAAAAAAGAAAAAAAAAAAAAAAGGAATGTGCACTTTATCATCCATAGATAGAACTGATGGGAAGGAAATTAAGAAACTAGTATTCTAACTCTAAAGATATAATTCGAGTGTAAGAAAAAAGGTCAGATCTTCAAAGGAAGCATGTTCATTCATAAGTCACAGGTTTCTCAGTGTATATCACTCTTGTTCAAAGTATCTAAATAGTTCCACGACCATAAATTTATTTGCTGGTGTCCACTTTCTGCATCTAGATATTAAATTTACACATGGCTTTTATAGCTAGAATCAAATCCAGATTTTTTTCTGGGGGTGGGGAGGACAGGATTGGATTAAAACATGTATTTGTTCTATTGCTAGAAAAAGAGTCCATTATTTCGGATACTTGGGGTGTAGAGATTACTATTATATTATAAAAATGATACTTGGTTAGGTACTGTCCTATTTTGGACTTAATAAATAAATAAATTATAACTTTTCGCTGTTAGAGATTTTTCCTAAAACCTCACTTGCACCTGAAAAAGCCTAGAACAGTGTTAGACATGTAGACACTTGACAAATACTTGTCATTTGCTCTCCCAGGTTGAAGAGTGACAACAATAGAGTAGAGATGCTGCCACAATAAGGCCTGTTGGCTGGTCCTCCTAGAGGCTTCCCCTGACTGGCCTTTTTTGGAGCATTCAGTATAGTACAGGATCTAGAAGCTCTGCTGCACCGCCAAATGGATTTTGGGAGTTCTTGAAGTGGATAGGTCTCAGGGAGACCTATTGGCTTCCAGACTCACAAGGCACTGATGTGTACATCAGAATGCTAATTAATGCCAATTAGTTAAGGGAATGAATGACCTCCCTCTTTAGTGCCTGGAGAGCTTTCATACTCTCACCATTCCCCAAAGCCATAATATAAGAAAGTCTCACAGTCCCCAGAGAATGCTTCATGAGGGTGAAGTCAGAGCACAGGGAGGCAAAATTGTCATGAGGAATATTCTACCCAAGCCAAGGGAAGACGTGAGGAAATATCTCCCTCAGGGGAGAGAATACTTCTCATGTCACAAGACTGAACGAACCCTGAGATTCCGTCTATTTCATCTGGATAGTCCCAGATGCCACCACCAACCCTGGGCTTGGACTTGGTATTCATGCAAACCTCTTCCACTGGCCCATTCTTGGTTCAGACTTGCTAACACACAGATGATTTAGACTGAATATTCTTGTCCTTGAAAAATTCATATGTTGAAATTCTAACCCCCCCCCAGTGATGGTATAAGGAGGTGGGAACTCTGGGAGGTAATTAGAGGTCATGAAAGTGAGGTCCTCACAAGTGGGATTAGTGCCCTTTTAAGAAAAGACACAAGGCAGCTTGCTTTTTTTCTCCACCAAATGAGGATACAACAAGAAAACGGCCAACTACAAATTAGGAAGTGGGCCCTTGCTAGATAATGGATCTGCCGGCACCTTGATCTTGGATTTCTCAGCCTTCAGAATTGCAAGAAATAAATGTCTGTTGTTTAAGCTATCCGGTCTATGTTATTCTCTTATAGCAGCCCCAAATGACTAAGATAGTAGATTACAGTTAGCTTACACTTGATTACATCTGGGAGACCTAATGTAATTCAACACTTATGTGTTGAATTTATTATTAGAAATTGTCTTTTGTAGAATTCTTGCATGACTTTATGGTGGCAGCTTGAGAGAGGAGATTAGAAATAGACTAGGAGAAAAGCTTTTCAGCTTTAAGATGCTATTTTACTTTGAAGTTATTGAGCAATGAAATCAAGCTATCATTAGGATCTAGGCAGGAAAAGCAAATGGAGCTCTTTTTTTTTTTTCATTAATTATAGAATAGAACCAGGCAGGTTTTTTCAGTGTAAACATTTAATAAAAAAAGCATATTCATTTTTCTCATTTAAAAGCCAAAATCCATCTGGGAAGCTTTTTAATTTTAAGACCTCATGAAGACAACAAAGAAAAGAAAATAGATAACACTTACACAAAAAATAGCAGACAGACATTTTAAATTCGAGAGCCAATGATCTGAAATACACATCCAGCTTTCTAAACTATGTTGCAGAGTAGAGAGTGCTGATGTAATTTAAGATTCTCCTAGGTATTTCAGAATTCAGAGGTTTTCTAGGATAACTTCAAATTATCTTTCCTTCTAACCTTTTTCAGTGGATCTAAGAATTAAAAATGAAATTAAAAATGAAAAGATACAGTTGTGAGGGTGTGCTATGGTACTTTGGGTATTACCTGTCCTAGGCTATTTCAACGCACTAACTTTATCCTAAATGTAAATTTTATGCTAACAAATTAACCAAAGGGCATCCTTTTATAATAAAGAAACTCAGTGCCTCTTGTAGAATGTGTTGTATCACAGTCAATGTGAACTGAATTAATCTGAATCCTAATCTAGAGTTCTGACTAATAGTTATTTATAACCCCTCTCCCCTTTCTTCTAAATCATACTTTTTTGAGGTATATGTATTTATTAAAATAAAAAAAATCCTACTTCACTGAAAATAAAATTAACCTCCCATATCTTGCTTGGATAAATGAACTCTCATGTATTTCTTTAATCTTTCGTTTCTTGGTTCATTACTACATTCTAATACTAGAAAATCTGCTATTTAGAGTCCAATCTTGAGATTTAATTTGCATGTTAAATACTCTTTACTTCAGAAAGAGTATTCCTGAATACTCTTTCTGAAGAGTGTTCAGATGAATGCTAGCCTGAGGTTGGTCCTACTCCTCATCTACTTTGGCCCATCCTCCTGGGATTAACCGAAGGTTACTCAGACAACAGACTTGGTCTTCCATTAGAAGCTAGAAATTAGGGGCGCCTGGGTGGCTCAGTGAGTTAAAGCCTCTGCCTTCGGCTCGGGTCGGGATCCCAGGGTCCTGGGATCGAGCCCCGCATCGGGCTCTCTGCTCCGTGGAGAGCCTGCTTCCTCCTGTCTCTCTGCCTGCCTCTCTGCCTACTTGTCATCTCTATCAAATAAATAAATAAAATCTTAAAAAAAAAAAAAGAAGCTAGAAATTAAAAAATTGGGGGGTAATATAGCTTGTTCACTGTTGGACTGCTTAGGGTTTGGTATGAAACCTATAATTTGATAATTATCTGTCCTGATAATGCAAATGTTAATTACAAATAATAATAAAGGGTTTGAGCGTCAGAGCAAATAAGCCCACTAAAGGGAATTAATTCTTACCACATTAATATCATTTGCCTCCATGATGCAACTGAATAAGCATAACGGTCAAAAGTTTACGAGGTAGTGGTTCAATAATCCTTAGTAATCAGAGAAACCCATGAGATGAGTTTCTTCATATCTCTAGAGAAAAGATAGGGAGTCAAAATTCCAGTGGCACAGCAAGGGAGTGATAGAATCCCAAGGAAGACATGGATGGTGTCAGTATTTGGGGAACATCACAAAGATCACTAACATTTCTGCCGCCTATAAATATCTTGGCAACGTGAACAAGATTCTGCCTTGGCACACAGATGTGAACTGAAGTAGCCATTAGCTTCTTCCTTGATTCATACTGCATACTGGTCTTTGGGGAAATAAAAGTAAGATGTAGTTTTTAATGCAGAGTTGCTCTTAATTTGGTGGGGTGAAACAGACCTATGAACAAATAAGCATATGAAATAGTCAAAATAAAAATAGTAATAATTGATATAACCGATGTTAATAATAACATAAGACCATAATCAATATACGTTTAAAGAGCCATGGGCAACTCAAAGTGGGAAATCAGTCACTTTGACAGGGGACCTCTGGGAAGATGTTTTCCAGAGGATGGCAGCCGAGCTGGGCCTTCTGGCTGAGTAAGAGTTCACCAGTTACAAGAGGTTCAGGAGGGAAAAGACAGTGGTGTGGAAGAGCATAGAATCCCGCTGAGCCTGAAGACCTTTGCTAAGTTAGATGCAAAACCAGAAAAGGAAATAACCCACAGACAGCACGGTTTAATTTTGATTGGGATAAAGCCATCATTTTAAATCTTCTGAATTTTCTCCTTAATTGATGACTAAAGGAAAGGGCAGATAAAATGGCTTGGCTTTTTCCAATCTGCAGTTGAGCCCTCTCCAGAGCGATGGGATCTAGGGAAAGTGACACGTAACATTTTACAGCATTTTCTCGGTGTCTGATTTTTGGAAGCCTAGAATGCCTGAGGGCCAGTGATATTACAGAAGATAGCCAAGCATGAAGTATGAAAATTCCTTTGGAACCCAGGATATGATCAGAATGAAACTTGCAACTCAACAGAGAGTGAAATAGAAGTGAATCCGATTTAATGAATCATACAGGCTCCTCTACATAAGAAACATGTCATGTGAACCACCCTATATGTTTTTTATGGCATCTGTTCCTATCTCATTTGATTTTCTCAGCCACCCTGAGAAGTGCTAGTTCTGTTTGACAGGTGAGGAAGTCCAGATCTGCTAGTTTTATCCAGTGTCTTCTTTTACCCTTGATCTAAAAGGTAATTTTGTGCAGTCAGAGGCACTTGTATGGGTTGGGCACAGCCAAATGCAGAGGAACAAGTACCGGAGTTGGAATAAATGACAGTTTCCAGATCTGGTCCAGGCACCGACTGCATGCTCTTCGACACGTTACCCATCAAGTCCAGGTCTAGTGATCTGCATTTGCAAACTCTTTTCCAAGAATGTAGAACAGAGAGTCTCAATTTCTGACCATAGAACCCAATGGGAGACAAGAATATGCCTCCTAGCAGTAATTGCACTCAGGAGGCGTTCTCAGGGAAAACCAGCTTCTTCCTACAGGCTATGCCTCCCCAATTCAGCTCTTCCACAGCTCTGACAAATCCCACAATGAGAGAGAATTTATAGGCAGGTTCCTGGGATGCGAGGCACTTAGATATGAGAGCATTAGGAATTTCCGTCCTGCCTCAGCCCTGAGTTTTACAGAACTTCATTCTGTTTGGTTTGTCAGCCCTGGAGCTTTTGTGGTCCTGAGACTCTCCTAGCAGCCAGGATATACTCTGAGGATGCTGGCTCGGAAAGCAGACACATATTTGGGATATTTGGCTTTCATGGTTGGGTAGGAAGAGTTATGGCCTTTTAAAAGGGGAAGAGCAGAAAGGAAGGGCATCAGGTATCAACTCTTTCTAGACCACAGTTTTTGTCCAAGGCCCTTCAACAGTAGCTTCTCATCTTCTTCTTCGTCAAGAGAGGACAGGGGTGCCTGGGTGGCTCAGTGGGTTAAAGCCTCTGCCTTCAGCTCAGGTCATGATCCCAGGGTCCTGGGATCCCGCCCCTCATCAGGCTCTCTGCTCTGCAGGGAGCCTGCTTCCCCGCCCCACCCCCCACCTCTCTGCCTACTTGTAATCTCTTTTACATAAATAAATAAATTCGTTTAAAAAAAAGAGAGAGAGGAGAAATGGCAAGGGGATATTAGATCCCCCAAAAGGGCCACACACACACACACACACACACACAAAATCAAGATTTACACAAGACTTGGTGAGAGAAACAGAAGGACTGTTCAAGGAAGGAGTGGGCAGAGGTATACAACTAGTAGCATTGCCAACAGTGACTTGGGGAAGATGGCTGTGCCATTACACCTGCCGAGGCTGCTTGTCTTTGAACCAGCACGATACCCCATCACCTCATCCTGCTCGTCTGTCTGTTCACTTCCTGCCCACTTATTTTCCACATTGCTCTCTTGAGTTCCCCAGAAAGACCTGCCAATAGTGCAAGGTTTTCTGTGGGAATCAAAAATGGGTTGCCTGCTGTTTTTCTAAGTAGGCACAGCAGAGCTATGAACTCCAGAAAGAAAGGACCCTTTCATTATCTTGTTGCTGGTGCCAGCTCTAGGAGTTACCTAGCTTTCATCTGGAGAGCCCCTAAGTATGCAACGTTCGCACTGGACAATAAAATGCAGGTTAACCTTAGGCAAATAAATAGCACATATTGAGCAATCTTCTGGAAACTTATCAGTTGGCTTCCTAAATGGTATAGGAAAATGGAAGCTTGTGAAGATGTGATACAGGATTGTCCATGTCACCCACAGTGGAAAATATGAATATTGGAAGAATTTCCTATTCTAAACAACGTGCAGTTTAAAATACACTCTCCGGAGACTCTCCTGAATGTACAGGCTCATGGGTGCTATTTATAGTGGCCGATGTGTACTTTTACCAAGATTTTTATTCCAACAAAGGAACTGTATGTGATGCAGGGAGTTATTAAAATGGAAAATAAACTCTCACATTTTGACTTAGTCCATTGGTACTAATCTCAAATGCAAGGTCAGATTTCACTAATTTAGACTAACTGGAAGAAAGGCCAGTATAAATTCTAGAATATTTTATTTATTTATTTATTTTTAAAGACTTTATTTACTTATTTGACCGACAGAGATCACAAGTAGGCAGAGAGGTAGGCAGAGAGAGAGAAAGAAGCAGGCTCCCTGCTGAGCAGAGAGCCCAATGCGGGGCTCCATCCCAGGACCCTGAGATCATGACCTGAGCCGAAGGCACAGGCTTTAACCCACTGAGCCACCCAGGAGCCCGTAGAATATTTTAAAAGAAATTCAGTTTTGGGGTGCCTGGGTGGCTCAGTAGTTAAGTGTCTGCCTATGGCTTGGGACATGATCCCGGGGTCCTGGGATCAAGCCCCGTCCTGGGCTAGCCCCGCATCGAGTTGGGCTTCCCTGCTTGGCAGAGAGTCTGCTTCCCTCTCCAACTCCCCCTGCTCGTGTTTCCTCTCTCGCTGCATTTCTCTCTGTCAAATAATAACTAAAATCTTTAAAAAAAAAAAAAAAGAAATTCAGTTTTGAAAATATGTTTGAGCATACCTGCTGACTACCACTAGGCTAAGAAAACATTACAAACTTGTTTAACAGTTGCATACATGAAAATGATTTATAATTAGGAAATTAAACTTAAAAATAAGTGAATGTTTCTAAAGTTTTTTAAAAATTACATTCTTAAAAAACTGTTGATGAACACTGCTTAATAGACAACACTCTAGTGAAAAGAACTAGTAATATTCACAAAGTATGTACATTATTCCTCTTTAACCTCATTCACAGATGAATGAAAATCTACTTATACAGCCTCTACATCATTCCAACATGCTCATGTCTCATCTCCAGTGGTACTTTCTTGTATTACTGCTAAGGACCTCTGGGATCATAAAGGTCAAGAACTTGGAGTTCCTGGGTGGCTCAGTTGGTTAAGTGACTGCCTTCAGCCCAGGTCATGATCCTGGAGTCCTGGGATCAAATCCCATATTGGGGTTCCTGCTTGCCAGGAAGTCTGCTTCTCCCTCTGACCCTCCCCTTCTCATGCGCTCTCTTTCTTCTCTCCCTCTCAAATAAATAAATAAAATCTTTAAAAAAAAAAAAAAAAGGTCAAGAACTTCCCTAGAAGACTTGAAAGCAATTGAGATAGATTCACCTTGACTAAGAACTTGGAATAGTCTGGAATCAAATCATTCCTGTCTGCCATTCCCACCCAGCCAGATGAAGGCTGCAAATGAAGATCTCTTGTATCTGCCTGGTCAGTGAGAAAATCAATGGGCAGAATAGATAGATTCAACATACATATTTGATAGGCTTCATTACATTTTTATTTGATTTTGATGAAAATTCTTTTGTTTGTAGAGAATTCTTGGTCTGCAAAACTTCTCCAAAGTTCCCAGCCTTACATGGCAGAGGGACCCCTTTGATCCTGTGTGTTCGGAAAGACAAACTTCTTGCACTCTCATGGAACTGTGGTCTCTCATTGACACCTTCAACTGAGTCTGGAGAGAATCTTTGGAATGCTCTGATCACAGGGTCCTAGAAAAACTATCACCTAATTCATATTTTCTTATTTAGAATTTTATTTAAAAATAAATGAATTATGGGGCACCTGGGTGGTTCAGTTGGTTAAGCACCCAACTCTTGATCTCAGTTCAGGTCTTGATCTCAGGGTCATGAGTTCAAGCCCTATGTTGGGCTCCACACTGACTGAGCACGGAGCCTATACTAAAAAAAAACAAAAAAATTATTCAGGATACTAATTAATTATATTGATGAAGAAGCAAGGGGATGGGATTAGAGAAGGGTCAGGAGAAAGTGTCAGTGGCATTGGAAATGTTCTAGATGTGAAGCTCAGTGATAAGCTTACAACATGCATTATAATGATTTACAACTTCTGTATAAATTATATTATTTTGCATGTATCAGCTTCTCATAATTAAAATGAATACAATCACAAATTTAGAATAAAATGATTAAAAATTATTTTGTGAAAAATGGGTACATACTTTCTTTATATTATTAGTACAGTATTTATATATATGGTTGAGAGGGTTTTGGTTACTACCATAGTTATGTAATATGAAAAATAAAGTGATAATTCCACAAGGCAAAAGAAAACTATTTATAATACATGATTAACTGAGTATTAGATATATAATTTTTTAAGATAAAGACCTTGCTACATTAGATACCAAACTATCCTGTATTTTTTATCTTGATTTAAAACCAGTAGGGAAAATGAAAAAAGACTGTTAGAAATAAGGAGGTTGATTTTCTTTTCAGCAGAGAGACTTCATATCCATAATTCTGCCATCACTTTCAAGGCAGGCTGCTAAAACAGATTTGAAGCATAGTGGAGACTAGACCAAACTGTCTAATATGATAACTAAGCACATATTCATTGATTCTTGGGGATACGACCTGGAGAGGGCTTTCCTGATAGCTCCTTCCTTACCATGTCCTCTAGCCAGCCCCAAACCAGCAAACACAGGTCACATTTACTGAGCACTAGTCGAATATTAATATATATTATTTGTTTCTTTCTACCTACCTAGCCTCTATCCATCTGTCATCTATCCATCTAGTGCTACATGAAACCTTATAAGGCTGTCTTCCTCATGAGAAAATGTGATGAGAGAAGCGAAGAGTTGTCTTTTGTAACCCTGCGAGGATTCAAACCCAAATCTGAGCGATCCTGTTTTCTGGAAAGCATCAGGTCTGTGTCTCCCTTCGATGTGCCCCATCCTCTCAAAAAATGGTAGTAATAATAATGAAACACAAAATCCTCTTTAAGGAATCAAATTCGCTCTTATCTTTTACATATTTCATGAGAAAAATCCTTTGAGGGCTTTGAATTGCTAAATGAAACTGGTAAGGATGAAGAAATCCTACATAATAACTTAGTATCATAATTAAGATTTGTTTAAAGAAATCTTGCCAAGATCCTATATGCCAAATAGAAGAATCTCAAAATTGATGGCAGATAACGTTCTATTTGCAAAATCAACAGGGTTTTTTTTTTTTCTTGACTTGGCAAAGTTGGATTTCCAGTTCCTAACAATGAATTGTTTTCATTCTGCCTATCCACTTATCTTTCTTTTCTTTTCATTTTCTCTCTCCATGAAGTAATCTGACCTAATCTCCTTTTATTTAGAAATATTATCCATAGGGGCGCCTGGGTGGCTCAGTCATTAAGCGCCTGCCTTCGCCTCAGGTCATGATCCTGGGGTCCCTGGATCGAGCCCCGCATCGAGCTCCCCGCTCAGCAGAAATCCTGGTTCTCTCTCTCCCGCTCCCCCTGCTTTATTCCTTCTCTTACTGTTTCTCTCTTTCAAATATATAAATAAAATCTTTTAAAAAAGAAATATTATTCATAAATTGTTTTCAAATTAAAGAAACCCACTCTACATATAATACTTTCCAGCATATATACTTTCCCAGAAGTATGCTCAAATGTCCTAATCGATAGCCAGAGCACTTGTTCCAGACAGCTCCATTCATTCAGGGAGATGAATAACGTACAAGAAGGCTTAGTTGGATGATCTTGAGAAAGTCAGCATTCCTATACTCAAGTTCCGTAAAATGAAACTTTTACAATTCATTAGGTCAGGGATTCTTGGCCCAGCGTTTCACGGGCCCCCAGCAGGTCTGTGGGTGGAGGTCCATGATGCCACTGGAAGTAAGTGCCAAGTTTTGTGGGTACGTGTGTGCATTCTTCTTGGAGGAGGGTCTACAGCTTTCATCAGAGACAGAGTAGTGTGTGGTCCAAAAATGAAAAAGTCACTTTCCATTGCAGAAGATTATCTGTAAGGTCAGTGACAGCCGTAAGTTTTTATGAGTGATGATGTGACTAAGTCCCTATCCTAATGGTGACTATAGTCTTATTGGGAAAAATACAAAGAAAAGCCAAGAGCAGCGATGCCAACAGCCTTCCTTGGCTTGAGGGGGGAAAACTTGATCTTCTCTGTTTCTATTTTTCTGTGAAATGGGAATAACACAGAAGAGTTTTAGAGGGCAAATAAAACAATCACTGTGTCTACATATGCAAGCAAGTCACCCGAATAAGCATAAAGAACACTTCAATTAGGCCCCCAATTCTCATTTATAGTTTGTTGCTTTGAATGTTTTTTCCCCATCTTAGGGAGTTACTCTGGCATTGTAGAGAAGATGGACCTTCAGTCAAGACAACCAGTTAAAACTGAAACATGAAAAATTCCATTGATCTATCTGTTAGAGTAGAAAAGCTTTGAGATTTGGGGCAGGCAGAACCGCACTACACTCCTTAGCTTTATGAAGTTGGACACGTTACTTAAACTTTCAGCTCTACAGATGCCTCAACCATGAAATAGGGACAGTAATACCCGGGTCTGCTCTAGGATAAATGTTTGTTGCCTTCCCCTGCATTCCTATGTTGACATCTATCCCCCAGTGTGAAGGTACTTAGAGCTGAGGTTTGGGGGGAGGGTGATTACAGCACGGGGATGGCATCCTCATGAAAGGAATAGGTGTCCTTGTATAAAAGCGACCCCAGAGAACAGCCCTGCCCATCCGACCATGTGAGGACACAGCGAGAAGGCAGCTGTCTAGGAACCCGGAAGCAGAACCTCATAGATCCTGATCTTGCTGGCGCCTTGATCTTGGACTGCCCAGCCTCCAGAGAGGTTTCTGTTGTTTATAAGCCATGCCATCTATGGTATTCAGCCTGAACAGACTAAACAAGGCATAGGGTTGTTGTGACAATCAAATTATGTAAGGTAAATAGAGTGTACCGCTTAAGCTGGCACTTGGCTGATAATGAACAAAGACAGTTCCTTCCTTATAACACTGGATGAGATATTTGGCTGATACTCTTTTCCATTTGAGAACTACTTTGCTGAACTGAACTCTTTAGGTAAAATTCTGAGTTTTTACACACTTACTGTTTTAAATAAAAAAACATATCATTAATGAATTAGAAAATTAACCACATGGCTAGTCTGTGATTTTTAAATCTCATATAGCAATTACATTTGTGCAGTAGACTTAGATGGAACCAAAGATTAAATTCTTTTTTTTTTTTTTAAATTTTATTTATTTGACAAAGAGAGAGAGAGCACAGCAGGGGGAGCAGCCCAGGGAGGGAGAGGGAGAAGCAGGTTTGCTGAGCAGGAAGCCCTACGCGGGGCTCAACCCCAGGACCCTGGAACCATGACCTGAGCTAAAGGCAGACACCTAACAACTGGGCTACCCAAGCACTCCAAAAAGATTTAACTCTTTCCCAGCCTCAACAGAAACATCTTAGCAACTACTGAGATCAGCACAGGAGAGAAGCTTTGCAGTAAGGATGCGGCATATCATAATGAATGAACTGACATGAATAAAAATTCAAATTCAGTAAAATATTATTTTGTGCCAAAGATACACTAAAACATTAATATGGTTTTAATAATAACATCTAACATATATTGAGCATATAGTATGTACCAGGCTTGTGTTAGTTTCTCTACACAGGTTAACTAGTCTAATCTTCACAGTGACTATGAGGCAGAATAATTATTCCCATTTTTATACATAAAGAAATAGAAGCAAAGTATGTTTAAGTAATTCGTCACAAGGCCACCCAACTAGTAGTTGTCAAAGTTAGGATTTGAACTCAGGTCTGTCAGACTTTGTCGCCCATATGCTTAAAAAACACATCATTCTGATTTTCCTCAGGTGACTAAAGACTGATAAATTGTGTCACACACACAGCCTATAAGAAAAATTCACTAATTTAAGTGTCAAGTGTACTGATATATATCACAATTTTCCTAATATATATATATTAGGAAAATTTCCTTCTTAGGAAAATTGTGATATATATATATATATATGTGATATATTGATATATATATATATCACAATTTTCCTAAGAAGGAAGTTATAAGTCAGCATATGAGGTCCTCAAGAATCTAGATTTTCTTTGTACACCTGAAACTAAGAGCACTGTATGTTAATTACACTTGGATAAAAATATGTTAAAACATTTTTTTAAAAAGATTTTATTTATTTATTTGACAGACCAAGGTCACAAGTAGGCAGAGAGGCAGGCGGGAGTGTGGGGGAAGCAGGCTCCCGGTTGAGCAGAGAGTCAGATGCAGGGCTCGATCCCAGAACTCTGAGATCATGACCTGAGCTGAAGGCAGAGGCTTTAACCCACTGAGCCAAACAGGTACCCCAGGCTGAGAAAAACACTTTTAAAAAGAATCTAGATTTTCAAGTTCCATTGAATGGCTGCCATGTTGGGTAGAGCCTTGATGCTCCACGCCACCTTAAAGCGGGATACTTTAGTGGCAGAGGAATTTACTAGGCTAGTGGAAACTGGTTCAAGTATGCCATCTTCACCATTTATAATCTCACCAATTATAAACTGACAGAGAATAAATAATGTCTATTTAGAATGAGAGAGAACACGAGAGGGAGGATATGCATATGTATATATATTTTGATTCTTTATGTGGCTGGACACAAACAAATAAGCAAAGATCTCTCAGGTGAAGATTATCCATCTCATTTTGTCCGTGCCCCCACATTCAAGTGGGGCTGACCCTAAATAATATCAAATAAATATAAAAACTTTACAGAAATCATTTAAAATCTCTTTCAAAAAATTAATTGAAAAGAACTTTTAACTCAAAGCAGAAATGTAGATACAAGTCCTAACACTTGTTTTGCCCCTTGGAGTGACTTGAGAGGTGAAGGATAGTTTTGAACAAATTTAGATGCTCTAATAATTTAGACAGTTCCAAAGGAATGTTTTATTTCATTTCCTAATGAGAAATAATTTTCTGATTACAGAATAACAAAAAATTGCATTTGAAAGATTCTGATTTAAAATTTCAAGACCTCAATGCTAAGCACTGTAAATAAGAGCATTTTTGTGTTTGTGTATCGTATAACCATTGATTGGCTACACTATTAAATCAGGTAAAAACCTTTTAGTGTCCAAGTCCTGGGAGGGAGCTACTTAGACTCAGTGGATTTAAAAAAATTGTTTGTTTTTCTACTATAGTAAAAATATTTACTTTCAAAATGTCTAATCATCAGTGTATTTCAGAGGCTCATAAAAATGTATGAATGAAGACAACAGCAAGAGTGTTTCCATTCTCTTTATTTATGTCTTTGAGCCTCTGAATCTGATAACGCCACTCTACAATAGGGGCCTTTCTTCTGATCAAAAAGAGAAACTCAGTGTTGGATGTGGACGGCATGAGCTGGGAATGTAATGAGTTCATGTCTTGAAAAGTGGGAGAGCTGCTTGTTGTGTGAACAAGCCCAGCACTGGGAAAAGTGTGACCGACTGAAGACCTCATGGAGAAAACTTCACTGCTGGTTTCTCAGCAGACAAACCCAAGCTCAAAACCCTTTTGGCAACATGTAAAAGAGGAACTCCACCGGAATGGGTGTCAACTTTTGTGGCTGAGACACCATCTAGCAGTCCTTCCTTGAGCCCTGATACCCATCACCTCCACTCGAAATTCATCACTAAGTAGCAAATTCCTGCTCTTCATTTTGCCTAAGGTTCCTGGAGCCTCTGAGGAGTGCAGAAAGAAAAGCTTCATATTTTTTATTTTGTTCTGTTTTATGGTAAATGTAAAATAGTATCTTTAATTCTTTGTGTGTTTTGAGAATCAAATTAGATAACTATAGTAATAATTAATAAAGATGCTTATTGAATAACACTCAATAGACAAAAATGATCATTCAGGAAGTGGTTAGGTAATAAATACTAGGTAATTAGTACTGTGTTAATACCTCCAAGTATTACCTTTGTTTTCCCGCAAAAGCACAATAAGGTGAATATTATGTCCCCCATTTAAGAGAGGAGAAAACAAAGTTAGAAATACTGAATAATTTTTAAGCTCATTTGGGTAATTAAGTGGTAGACCTGGGATCTGAAAGCACAGGCACACCCTTGACTACTAAGCTCTACTGTTTCCCACTGCTAATGCCTTCTTGTGTGTCTTCATTTATATAGGACATATATGTTCTACTCAGACATACTGACCGCTGGTGCTGTAATCAGTCCATCTTTGCCAGATATATATGAAAGGCCCAGCATTTTTTTCTACTTCTACTTTCTACTTGAGCAGGAAAAGAGCTGAATTTGACCCCTTCGAAAATATTTCCTCTTCCCTACATTTTCCCCCTTGAAATGTATGTATGCCCTGATGATACAAAAGCACCTGCGTAAATCATCCAGGGTAAGATGGATTAGGTATGCAGATAGGAGAAGAAATGGAAACACACGAGTCAAGGGTTAATGAAGATGCACACAGGCCAGTGGAAAACACATTTAAGACGCACTGAGAAACACAGAGACAAAGGCAGAGAGGGACTGAAATAAAAGATAGATATAGGAAGGGAAGCAGAATAAACACATTAATTTTTTTATCTCATGATATAGATGAAAAATAAAGAGCAAAACTATTATTTGTTCAAATAGGTAACTACTTTAAAAATACAGTTTAATTTAAGGTGTGTACAAATAGTATCTTTTACTTAGAAACAATGCACTTAGAATTTTCACTGATTCCTTGTTCAGTCTATTTTGTCTATTGCAATGTTTTTGCCCCTTTTTGCTCAAGATTGCTCTGAAGTTACTAATCCACCAAGGATATGAGCTTTGTGACTATTGGGATACTGCTTGGACTGGGACCACTTATCCCTGTGATTCAGTGTAATACCTTGTGCTTTATAAAGAGTCAATACTTTTTTTTTTTTTTTTTTGATGATGATGAAATGAAGTACTTCCTTCTACCAAATCATCTTAAGGACTCAAGAATGATATAGCCAGGGACGCCTGGGTGGCTCAGTTGGTTGGACGACTGCCTTCGGCTCAGGTCATGATCCCGGAGTCCCAGGATCGAGTCCCGCATCGGGCTCCCAGCTCCACGGGGAGTCTGCTTCTCCCTCTGATCTTCTCCTAGCTCATGCTCTCTCTCACTGTCTCTCTCTCAAATAAATAAATAAAATCTTTAAAAAAAAAAAAAAAGAATGATATAGCCAAATGTAGGACAAGGACAAGCTGAGTAACAAAAAGATGCGTAGGCTAAGGGAAGGACAAAGAAGGGAAGGATGTATTTGATGGACCAGGCTCATAGTCAGGCTATGGAAAGCCACATGATTTCAAAGAGCCCAGATGAGAACCAGAAGAGCAAGGTGGGTGTATGACGGTCCCGGGGCATCGTGATGCAGTGACGGCATTCTGGTCCCAAACCCGTGAAAGCCAGCAAGGCACAAAACGTACGGTTAGCTTTTTAAATAACCTTTTAAATTTATTCTGAAGAATGAAATGTGTAAGAATCTGGGTTGTTTTAATTTGTGGTTATAACATCTGGTGAACGTACAAGTTTTCAATTATTTATCACTGCAAAGCTGAACTGCACCTGCTCGTCAAGCCCAATAACAACTACTTGAAATAACAGGGTATTTTTATCTGGAGAGCCTTTGTGTGCAGGCAGTGGAAGTCAATAGACTTTCTCTTCTCTGTGGTGTCCCTTTCCCCACACTGTCTGCAGGGGTATAGCATACAAAGGGCACAAGCCATCTTTAATACTTTTTAAGGAGTACTGGGGTATAAATTATACTTGAGGATATAATATGTAGTGTCTTGATCATCACTTGGTTTTGACAGGTTGAAAGCATGAAGCATACTTTTCCCAATTCTGTCATTCTGTTGGTTTACCCTCAGTGCCCAAAATAGGGCTTAGAACAGAGTAGATGCCCACTAAAAATTTATGGGAAGTGTGAATGAATGAATCTGCAGCTCTGAGCCTTGAGGCCACTCTATTTTTATTCCACCAGCACTCCTGGTCTAGGTTGAGTCCTTTCTTTTAGTTCCCTAAATCCAAAGGCCATTTAGGTCTTCTCTAGTCTGACCCTGGGAAATTATGTCTAAGGCCACAGGGTCACATTTTCCAAAATGCAAAATGCCTTACTGTTTTAAATAAAGTAATATATGACCATAGTGAAAAAAAAAAAGTTAGACAATACCAAAAGCAAAAGGAATGTGAAAATGACCACCAATCCCCTAGAGAAAAACCGACTCCTGCTACAGATGAGGAAGCCAGGGCTAAAGATAAAGGAAGAGGGATTTGCCCAGGGTCTTCTATGTCCTTTATCTTCAGATCAAAACCATGAATTTGGATGGTCCCTGATTTTTGGCTCAGGCCATCTGTTTCCTGTACACACCCTGAACTTTACCATCAAAGTTGGTTGGACCATAAAACCTGACCTTCACTTTCCCATAAGCCATCAGATTTTATAAAATCCTAAAGAGTGAACACGGATTTATTTAACACATCACAGAATAACAGACCTAGAAGGTTCATCTTGAAACATGAAAAGGTAAACAGTACAAGTGTAAGGAAACAGTTAAATGCTTCCTTTGGGAAAAAAAAAATAAAGAAAAGGAATCAGATGGAACATAATACCCCAATTAGGATAAATTTGTATAAATTTACTTTAGATTATTAAGGGTACCTAACTAAGCTTCACTGAGTACATTCCTTTAATGACTAACTTTAAAGGAAAATATGTCCTTGTACACAAAACAAAAAACTAGAAGGGATGAACCAGATGTGTAGAAAATTCTTAGGCAAAATTCTGGTTCTAAGGAAACCAAGTTTGTTCACTGTAATTAGAGTATTTGAAATCACAGCAATTTGGTATTAGTGCTCCTTGCACATTGATTTCCCATCTCCCTGCTCACCTAGAAAAGCAAAGATGCTGAAGATACTGATCTAGCCTGATGCCCAATTTCCTGTCCTCATTCCTGAGTCCCTCTAGCCCCAGACGCTGGCCTGGTCTGTTTTTTGATCTTGCTATATGTTGGTTTCCTAGAAAGCCATGAGGGACATAAAAGCAGAAGCACACCTATGTGTATCTCATCACTGCTCCCCCTGTCCCTAACACAGACATGGAAATTTGGTTGATGCTTAATAAATATTTGTTGGGTCAAGGTATTCCATTGACTTTCAGTTGGATCGAGGCCATGTAACACATCACTGGGAAGAGTAAGAGGTATGGCCCCCTGGGCTCGGAATTGCCTGTAAGATGGTGATGGCCGCTCAGCATGGATGCTCTCCTTAGTTCTCCCCATGTCCTTGACACTTTTGTCTCCTCTGATGGCTTCTGTTACGTCTTTATGACCTCTCACTCTCCCTACGCTTGCTTTCTTGACATTATCACTACTGTCCACTTGCCACCCCACACTGGGTGTTTCCAAACTTATCCTCTAATAATCATTTCTTTCCCTTTCTGAAAAAAGATAGAACATTTCTATCTCCAAATGCCTGGAGAGAATCTCCATTTACATGTGGTTTCTCCCTGAAATAAAATACTTCCCTCTTGCCAGGTACACCCAAGAATGCCTACTCTGTCTGATCTAAGTCACATTATATGTCCTTTGCCCTGAGGCCCAAATTTTACAAGATGCATTTATGCCCCATACCTCGTATGTCATTGCTTCACTGCCCCAACCTGTCCTTGAAGTCACCACAACAGAGGCCTCAAACAACACAACAGCTTTCAACTAGACTCAGAATCTCCATTAACTATTAACCTTTAATATGTGGATTACTGGATTTGGTTACTTTTCTAATAAGAATAAAAATTTGTCACAAGATCCATCTGGGTCTTATAGCCTTTATATTTTTAGACCAAAGACTCCCATTTCCTAGTTGGTTTCATAGTCAGCATTTGTCATTTTTTCTGTCATTTCAACATTATAACTGCTTTTAAAACTTTTATCCACACATTGCCTTTGTTATTCAAAAATTCCAGTGTAGGCTCTGACTTAATGCAACTATTTGCTTCCTCTAGAATCTCTCTCTTCCTTGATGTTGGTTTTCTTTCTTTCTTTTTTTTACACAGCATTTAGAATCATAACAAGAGAATTTTCCATAACTACTTTGGCAAACAGTTTAGTGTGCAATATATTTGGCTCTTCAGAGTGATGATCTTTGGAGCATGAAACCAGCACTATTAATAACAGAATACAAATACTGTCCAACTTAGGTCCTTACCTTTCTGCTTCCAGACGCATCTCTTCCCGCTTTTGCCTCCTGAGTTCTCTGCGACGTTCAAAATCATCCATGGTGTGGCTTCAGGTCTAGGGAGACAGGAGAATCTGGACCTAACAGGGAGGAGGTAGGTCAATATCACAGATGAATCAAAGTGTTTCCCATGAATCACTTTCAGCTTTGGCCCCCTGCCATTTCTTCACCCTCTCTCTTCTTCTTTACTCTGAAGAAAAACACCTTAGAAGGCTGGCAAGGTGGCTAGTGACCAATTTCTGGCTCCGGAGCTGAGTCCTTCATGTACTAAATTGAGTCTCATTCATGAAACTTACTTATTAGAGACAAATAAGTAAAGATCCCAGGATTACAGTTAAAAATCAATAAGTAAAAACCTCAGGAGACAGAGAGACTTTGAAGATTTGAAATCCTGGTAAAAACACTTAAGAGCTACTGAATGATTTTATTCTTTGTAACTTTCTGAGCCACAGACAAAGGTTATGAAAAAGTGAACAAAGAAAGAGGAAAAGAGAAAGAAGAAAAAAAGAAGTGGCGCAAAAAGGAATATGTAGGTACTAAGAGAAAAGGAAAAGGAAAAGAATGAAAATAGTAATAAAATAATAGAAGTATCCAGGCATAATTTGTATATTTTGAAAGAATATTAATATCAGAATGATTAAAAAAAAAAAAAGACCACAACAATAATACCATGAATAAACGTAAGTCAGCAGCATTTTTAAAAGCAGTTGCAGATGATCAAGCTGTTTCAGAGCTCCAAAGTCCCGGCTCTTTGTGACCAAACCGTTTTATCCTCTCCTACCTCCTCCGTGATGGTTTTAATCCCAGAAAGATCTTCCCTTTCCAGCTCTTCAACTGAGGAACTTGCTTCCCTTGCGCTCCTGTGCCATGAAGCCAAGGATTCCAGAATTCCCCTGCAGCCCCCAAACCCAAAATGACTACCAGAAAAGGGGAAGCGGGCTCTTTTTGTCCTTGCTTTGTTTACAGAGCTGTCAGTGGTTAGTTAAACTCGGCCTGGAATCTGGCATTTAAGGCCTGCTTGAAGATTGTTTCCTGTGTGGAGAGGGAGGCCTCCACTTCCTCTGGAATCCTAGACTCTCTGCTGCACTCAGATCACAAAAAATATTTTCCAGCCCTTTCTGTGCACACGAGACGAGCCATTTGCCCTGCGTAGGAAAATAAGGAGCTGTGCAAAACGTAAAGCCATCGCCTAATGAGATTTTTGCTTGAGGGGTGCAAAAAGCAAAACTCGGGAGTTTGAAGCCAGGCTCAGAAAGTATCCTAAATAAATTGTCAGATTCTTTAATTTTTCAAGCATTTTCCCCTGAAAAAAACTCACAAAAACAAAAATAAAATCTCTGCCAACAAAAACACAACTACGCAATGTTTGCATTTTTCCCCCTTTCTTATTCCTCAGGGTATTATTTATACTGCTTATAAATCTTTAAGAAATTTGAATTTTGGTGTTTATTGGGAATTTTAAAATTTGAAGGTGTTTCTCCATCTTACTCTTAACAAGAGTACTTTCTAAGTACTTTGCTGGTTATGAAGAAAAGAAACTGTTTTCCTTTACTATTTCATCAACCATAAATATCTTTTCGTTTTCCAGCTTGATCTCTCCATAGTTATCAGAATGGACAACAAGTGATTTGAGCATCCCTTAAGAGGTAGTGGTGGTGGGGGGGGGTGTGTCTCCGCCCCCCCGCCCCACCCCCAAGTGGGCTCCCATTCTGAGTGCAGTGCAGGAAGAGAAGGGCCCTATGGGCAGTGGGACTGAACTTCGGGGACTTGAATCCTAGATGCAGGGAGAGAGTAAACTCTTCTCATCCCTTTTTCCGTGCAGTCTTTTGTTGTAGACGAACCACTTGGCTGATAACTATAGCAACAGCAAACAGAAATGGGAGAAAGAGGTCTGTCTGTAAGTAAACAATTTAACTTTTTTTTTTTTTTAAGATTTTATTTATTTACTTGACAGAGATCACAAGATCTCTCTTGAGAGAGGCAGAGAGGCAGGCAGAGAGAGGAGGAAGCAGGCTCCCCAGCGAGCAGAAAGCCCAGTGGAGGGCTCCATCCCAGGACCCTGGGATCATGACCTGAGCGGAAGGCAGAGGCTTAACCCACTGAGCCACCCAGGTGCCCTCACTTTTCTTAATTTATCCAAGTATCTTGAAAAGCATCCCCGAAACCCTCTGCTCCTTCCTCCCCCAAGCTCTGTTGGCCTGTGGGCTGCTTGGTTAGTAGCCACGCCTTGAGTTCCCCAGGCTACACAGGTGTGCAGGTGCTAACAGCAGCGAAGTCAGTACCCCCAAGCAGGCTGGGGACACGCACTGTTGCCAGAGCCTGGCCATGTCTCGGAGTGCTCACAGGGCGGGGAGACTGAGTAAGAGCATGTGGCCCCTTTGGCTGCTCGCCCTCCCGGGCTCTCTCCCCACGCAATTTCTTCTTTGGTTACCCATTGTTTCCACCTACTCCTCACCTTTTAGTACTTACTTGGGTGCTTTTTGTTTTCTTTCCCAGCCCTAGACAAAGTCTATCTGTCCATTTATTCATGTGAAAGCTGCGGAGCATGTACGTGGGGGCACTAGGGGTGGGGGAGGGGGTCACTGTTGGATGCATCTACGCAGACACGTACCTTTCTGGGTTACAGTTTGTGGACATGTGGCAAGAGCATCTGAGAGAGAGGAGAGTGCACACGTGCATGATGGAGGTAGGACCCTCCATTAGGGTATATGAGGTTGTGCAGGAGAGGGAAGGTGTGTATGATTATGAAAATGGTTCTCAGTTGCTCTCCCACCAGGCTGGGGCTGGAGGTCTTCCTTAATCATCACACTCTTATCCCCCAGAGCTCCTCCAAACTTCTCTAGCACTGTCCTATTAAGGGGAGCCATGTCTGGGGAGACTGTAAGTGATTTTCCCCCCTTTACTGGGGAGCAGTGGCTTCCATGTCCCCAGATCCTAATCTCTCATTTCCTCCCCTACCCTCAGTCAATGCTGAGTCTCTTCTAGCAACACTGGTTGGGAAACAAACTCTCAACCAATGTCAAGGCAAAGAGATTCTGTAAACTGTGGAGCTCTAGAGGGTCACAAATGGTCAGGTTAGCCTGAAGAGAAGTATACGCTGGGGAAGATATATACCCATGAATGTGACAGATGGGTTCTTGAAAGGTTTTTTTTTTTTTTTTAATTTTTTATTTTTTATAAACATATATTTTTATCCCCAGGGGTACAGGTCTGTGAATCACCAGGTTTACACACTTCACAGCACTCACCAAAGAGGTTCTTGAAAGTTTTATGAGAAAAATTAAATTTTTGTATTGTAAGGGAGGATTGTAGTCATGCTATTGAAAAGACTCCAACATGACTTCTGCTGATGAATCATTAGCTAGGATACCTGTGTCTTTTCAATAAGAGCTCCCAAATACTAGATTTTCTTTCTTTCTTTTTTTTTTTTTTTAAAGATTTTATTTATTTATTTGACAGAGATCACAAGTAGGCAGAGAGGCAGGCAGAGAGAGAGAGGAGGAAGCAGGCTCCCTGCTGAGCAGAGAGCCCAATGCGGAACTCGATCCCAGGACCCTGGAGTCATGACCTGAGCCAAAGGCAGAGGCTTTATAACCCACTGAGCCACCCAGGCGCCCCCAAATACTAGATTTTCTTAAGACAGGGCATAATCTATGCTGCTGTAGTTAAGAAATAAGTCAGTGTTACAGATTCCAAATCAGTTAACATGCAGCCCTTTCCTTCTGGTAATGACACCACAAAATCCAGTTAAGGGCAGGAGAACATTGTGAGCAGACAGCTTTCTAATCTACCACTCAGTTATTACGATGAGAAGCCAGGGAGAAAGCTAAGTCCTATCTACCTTCAAATCATCACAAACTGAACAATGAATGGGTTGGGGAAGGCCTTGGGATATTTGGGCAATGTTATTGCTCATCTTGGAATGCATCAAGAATAAAATCTATTGTGTCAGGGACACTGGAGAAGTTAATGCAGCATCCAGAAGACTCTTAACGTTTATTAAATATGTACAATGTGTTGGGTTATTTTCTTCTTACCTTTTTTTTTTTAAATTAATGGATATCATTCCTTAGAATAGTTTCAAGTTTAAAGACAAAATGAACAGAAAGTGCAGATTTCCCATCCTTTCCTCTCCCCTGCCCAGTTTCTTTTATGTTCATACTGAATTATGTAACCCTACCCCTAAAAAATATATTGAAGACCTAAAGCCTCAGAATATGACTTTATTTGGAAAGAGTGCCTTTGTAGATCTAAGTCAAGCTAAGATGAGTGGGCCCTAATCTGATATTGTTAGTGTTGTCATAGAGAAGGGAAATCTAGACACAGGAGCAGACATACACAGAGAGAAGACAGTGTAAAGACACAGGGAGAATGCCCGGAGAAGGCAGAAGGCAGAGCTGAGAGAGAGAGATGGAACAGCTTAGTGAGAGGGAGCCCTGCTGACACCTTGATTTTGGATGTCTAACTTCCAGAACTTTGAAGACAATGCTTGTGCTGTCCTAAGCCCTTCCTTTTGTGATACTGTGTTATGGCAGCCCTAGAAAACTAGTACAACCTAATTCACACCTTGTAACTGTGCAGTGCATTTGTTACAACTGATGAACACCTACTGACACATTATTATTAACTAAAATCTATAGATCATATTAGGTTCCACACCTGATGTTGTATCATATATCAACCATCTAGTATCAGAACAGTTTCCCTGCACTGAACAGCCCCTGTTCTCCATCTCCTCACCCTTCCCTCCCTCCCCTGCCCCAACCTTTGGCAACCACTGATCCTTTTACTGTTTCTGTAATAACTATGCCTTTTCCAGAATGTCATATAGTTGAAATCATACAGTATATAGCCTGTTCAGACTGGCTTTTTGCACTTAGCGATAGGCATTTAAGTTTCCTCTATGTTTTTTTTTGTGGCTTGACAGCTCTGCTGGGCCATTTAAAAATATGTTAAATTATTTTATCTACATAATAAACCTGTAAAATAGCTATTAAAATCCCTGTTTTGCAGATTTCAAAGTGTGTGCTTTTAACCACTATAATATTCTTGGACTAATCTATTATTTCCCTCTAGGAATTGTTTCCCCTTTCAAGAAATAAATGAGAGTGCCCTGGGAAAGTTCTGAGAAGACTATTGTCAGTGACCTTTGGTCTAATTCATTGGATCATATAAACTTAGGTAAGAAGTGATCTTCAAAATTACCCATGCCTCTTCAATTGTACACCCATTTGGTTTAAATAACAGAATTATCACGTCTCAGAGATCTCAATTAAATTAAACCTTCAGATATCGATTAAGCCTCTATTATTTTGTTGTTACTTTATTTATTTATTTATTTATTTATTTATTTTTGTTACTTCTTTTTAATACTCATAAACCAGGACGCTCGGATTCTGGACAGTATCACTGCATACTTTTGTCATATTAGAGTTTCTTCTCTTGCACTTCTCTTGCACTGCACTTCCTCTTCTGACCACTATAACTTCATCCCCAATGTAACTATTTTTCTTTTATTGCAAGGAACCCTAATGTTTCAAGACCCATACCATTATTATACAGATCTTTCTGACTAGTCACCATTATTTACCCACTGCAAATTTCACGGTCTGACTCATTCAGTGAAGTCCCAACAAAAAAACATGTATACCATCAATATGCAATAAGCATTTACTGAGCACCTACTGTTGTCCCAAGTTTTATCACATGCCCTGGGGATACAACAGTGAACAAGACTGAAAAGGTCCCTGTCCTCCTAGAACTTGTATTTCAGACTTTCTTGTTACTTTAAACTTCTACCAGGTCTATCATACCCATCTTCAATTTTGGATCACAACTATGAGCTGTATTCTGGTTTTTATTCTCGAGATTCAGGGCTTTGTGGATGGATCCATGTTTCCCTGCCTCAAAGTTCTGTGTGAATTTCAGCTGGGTGCTCACTGTGGCTAAGTGATGCTTCTCTCCAACCTACATGTACCGGGTGATTCCTGGGTGTCACATCTCCCGCAGGATTCCTCACCTCTGCCCTTCGAATGGTCTTCACTCACTTCAATCCCTCGGTTGTCTTTCTCCACAAACCC
The DNA here is from genome assembly GCF_022355385.1 of Mustela nigripes. Classification (NCBI taxonomy): domain Eukaryota; kingdom Metazoa; phylum Chordata; class Mammalia; order Carnivora; family Mustelidae; genus Mustela; species Mustela nigripes. The sequence continues at coordinate 17,836,683 of NC_081560.1, forward strand.
TTGGCAAACAGTGATCTGGACTCAGACTTAGGAATGTGAAATCAGGTGCTTGGACTAGACAAGGTCCAAGGTTTCATCCTACTCTATGTAATATTATGGTTCCATGCCTGCTCTCCCATCCAGCAAAGATGGATGCATCAAACATGATATGTCCATGTTTCCTCCTTTTCAGGTCTAAATGATATCCAAGTACATGCTCTTCTGATTTTCTAATTTAGAAAGCATTAACTTTCTTTCCAAGCACATTGTCTGATGGCATCCTAGATAAAACTATTTTATTGCTTCTCAACCACGTCATTCAATTTTCCTTCTCTGCACTTGCAATTCACACATCGCATCCATCTGGAATGGGCTCCCCATTTTACTGTCCATATTCTATTTAGTCATGAATTCCTAGCTCAAATTTCACTTTTTCATTTTGGCTTTCCTGAGGACTCTAGCTTAGAAGTGACTATCTCTCTCCTCAAACATCTATCATTTATTTTGGTAATTAATAAATGTACTGCTTTGCCACTGCTCGATTGTTCTAACTAGTATTTAAATATTTTATTTGAGATCATATTTTCTGTATATTTTCATTCTTAAGGCCACTTATGAATATAGATAACCATTGCTTAAAAATCTCTTCACTATCGGGACATAGTAGGCACCCAGGAATTACAGCTGATTTGAACCATCAGATTTTTATTCTAGATTTTACCATTCTGAGTATGGAAAATGTAATTCCAGCTGATTCATCTCTATATTTTATTGACTGATCAGTGTTTGCAAAGTGAATTAAAGACTTTGGTAAAAGACTATATATGAATCTCAAAAGTTATATAAACCCACATTTGCAGTAGTTACACAGTAAATCTGGCAGTGTTTTCTTTTTGACTGCAGAAAATGAACTTTTGTCCTTTTTAAAAAAATTCAATTTATCAACCTGCTTTGCTCTTTTCTGAACAGAATAGTTCATTTGGGACTCAAAAACCAAATAAATACATGGATTGTAACATACAGTTTGGACTTAACTTTAGCTCAACCTTCACCATCTTGTTCCAAAAATCTGTGCTACTTAAGAAAAAAAAAATACATGCAATCACCAAGGCACATTTGTCAAGACCAGCAATACTGAGTAAGAATCAAAGGGATCAACCTGAAGAGCTCTATCTTCTCAAGTTGTTTCTGTTCTCCAGTCAGTGGAATCTAAAACATGAAGCCCCACTAAGAGCAGGCTAACAGGTTATGGCCTGTTTTGTTTTGTTTTTTCTCTCCATTCCTGCTCAGTCTTTTATCATTACTTTTTCTCTATTTGTATTTCTCCATTTGCAAAACACTGACAGACTTAACGTGACTAAAATCAATGTCTTTGTGTCCTCTCTTCACCTTAGTTAAGACTGGACAGTTTGGGCATTTAAGATTTATGAAGCGATGGTGTTTATGTACACTGATTCCAGCACTTGGGAAGACAACACATTTAGGGACTTTGTTAGCATAAACACTTCTGCTCTATTTGGAGCACTTCTGATCTCTAGGGCAATCATTGTTTGACCCTCTCGTAGGAAAAGTAGATTCATCTCCATTTAAAGAAAAAAGACTGAGACGTATAGAACTTTGGCAAGAGTTCCTGAACCACAGCCAATCAGTGGGAAACCACCGCTGGTATTTAGAATAATCTCTACACCATTCTGAGAAGAGTGAGGAGAAGTGAAAATGTGGAACACAATTACTTCTGTGCCCCCCCCCCCAGAGTTTAAAATACTTTTCCTTGGTAAACTCAAGGAAACTACACTGAAAGGCATAGGTTAATACCAATTTAGAACAGGCATGGGGCCACTTCTGCTCTTGGCCCCTAGAGAGAGGTCAAAGGCATAGGTGAGAACGCTGAGGCAAAGATGGAACTTCTTTACCAGTCTGTGTGAGAACCAAAAATGCTCTTTGGCAGAAGAAATGTGTATATGTGTTTTCTAAATATATGCCTGATAACAGCAGCTAATTCTGATGTAAAATGATGGGGTCCTTGCCCCAACAGAACTATCCAATAATAGGTAGGTCTGTAGTGAAAGATAGTTTTTAAGATTTTATGGCTGTGCTGTCCAAAATGGTAGTCACTAGTCATGTGAGACAATTCAAGTGAAAAATAATGAAAAGTAAATAAAATAAAGAATTCTGTTTCTCAGCTTCACTAGCCCCATTTCAAGTGCTCTGTGGTTACCATATAAGACAACGCAGAGAGCGTTTTCATCACCACAGAAAGTTCTGTTAGAGAGCTCCCCCCGGAAGGCCTTCTAACTCCGTGCATGAAATGACTGCGTTGTGTGAAGTAATGTTCTGCAGTTCAGAGGTAAGACGGTGTGTAAGACATGGTCTCAGACTTGAAAGACCCGATAGTCTCATAGAGGAGTTGTAGTAATACGTGGGCTGTGGTACAGGACAGCTTCTGGAACCCTGGATGTGCTCTTTTAGTTCCTTCATGAGTAACCTCTCCGTTCTCCTGAAGAGGGTCATTGGGTGAGACAGTCTCACTGTGACTAAGCACTTGGTATTAAGTAAAGTGCTCAGCACAAGCAAAAGCAGCCGAGACAGGGTCTGAAGAAAGATCACACTTTTAACTATGTAACAGGAACCACGAGTGGTTTATTTGCAACACAAGATCAGAGCTCATAGGTCTTTACCAACAGTAAACATGGAACAAAGATTATCCATATTTTACACAATAGTGATTTGACTTGCACAACCCTTTGGCCTTTCTGGTCTACTCAGCTGTAAAAATATCGACAACCTGGGAGTCGGCTCTTTGTGACTGGTTTTCCAACTAACATTTCCAATTTAGGGATCAAAAACTAGATCCAGGGGCACCTGGGTAGCTCAATCAGTTAAGCATCTGACTCTTGATTTTGGCTCAGGTCATGATCTCAGGATCGTGAGATTGAGCCCCACGTCAGGTTCTGTGCTGGCCATGGATCCTGCTTAAGATTCTCTTCCTCTCTTGCTCCCCCCCCCCCCCCCCCCCCCAAAAAAAACCCCTCCCCCACCACCACCATCTAGATCCAGAGCCTTAGCCAGCTATCATGTTGATACAAGGTATTATTAGCAAGGTCAGACAGTTCAGATGGCAGGATATATATCCAGTTACATTGCCGGAGAAATTCAGAGTTATGTGCCAGTGGAAACAGGTTTGTACATGAAAGACATGCTATTATTAATTGGGGACAAATCATTCCCTAGTGAATTTTTCAACTTCTATTCATGATGATCTTCAAATGCATTTATTGTGTTCTAGAATTACAAAGCAAGTTAGAGGCTATCTTCTAGGAGTTTATAATCTTAGATGAAAAGCTCTGAAACAAACCAAAGGACATTATCCATGAGATCCCTTGGACATAATACATAAATTTACACAGAAGTTAAATAATAATTTGAAAAGTGCTTAGACTGCTTCCTCTTTCCTTTCACATGAATCATGTAGATGGTAGTTTGCCCAGTTGTGAGTTTGGAGAGTTCTGGACTTTTCTTCATGTAAGAAATGACTCATGGTATAGGCTTAAGACTAGCATAAGACTACAGGATCCCTGAACAACTTACTCACTGACACGAGTTTGTATGGATACCTACAGTTTTCTACTGGAGCACTTAATCTACGACTTGTATTTGAATTTCTAGGTACATATCTGTCTTTCCTAGAAGATGGTAATCTCCTTGAGGTTACTGCTTGTTTTCGTGATCCTTTGAAGTAGTATTAAGGAGTCGATCTGAGAGTCCCTTAACTATTTTTTCTTATAGTCAGCAAGGTTGAAGACTTGTTGAATTGGAATGGATTCCAGGGCATTTCTTTCATTGTACTTAAATGGTAAATGGAGGAACTTGGCTGAGGCCCTTTCAAAAGGCCGTGTGTGTCTCCAGGCCAGCTTTTAGTACTGCCTTGGGATGGATGGAGGCTCACTATGGAGCTCTATTTTATATTGCGATTTGTAGCTGTGCTTGTTTCCTCTGGTGGAAAAGAATCCTGTCTTAGAAAGACACTCTGGCTTCAGGAGAGGGATATGAGGCATTTGTAACTGAGGGAATAGGCTAGTTCTGGAACATGGAAAGAGAAAGAAGGACAAAGAAGACATATGATGAATAAAAAGAGAATCAGGGTTGGGCTGAAACCCTCTAAATTGCCAAGGTCTTTGGAGATTCCTTGCCACTCCTCCATCATAATTAGAAAATACTGACATTCAGAGCCGATTTAAATGCTTCCATCAGTCTTTAAAAAAAAAAGTGTTGCCTGATTTTGCTCTCTAACCATGTTCAGAAATTAGAAACATAAGGCACTGTTCTGGATGTTTGCTTGGGAACCCACCCCTCCCAAACCTGGTGTCATTATCCATTGGCAAGAGGACTTTTATCTTTTCTCACCATCTCTCTCAGGAGTCCCAGCCCAGGTCACAGGAAGAGTGTGAGGTTGCCACAAGCATTCCTGGAAAAACCTGGAGACCTCCGGCGCCACCTCAAACTCTAAACCACTCGGAAGAGACTCATTTTGCCTGCCTGCTTCCTTGTTGGAGCTCTATAAATCTGTGCTGCCTTTGGAAGGCAGTAGTTCCAGTGTGGTAAGGTAGGTATTCAAACCAAAAGAGGCAAAGGGAGGACCTGGGTGTGAACCAGCTTGAAAGGACATCCTCGTTTGTTTCAGAGAGAAAGCAAGCTGCTCTTACAGCTGATTCTAGCGTTCCTCACCCTTTTGCTGGGAAACCTGCACTTTGCAAAATGCAGAAGAACGTAGTCTGGGAAGCTGCAGCAGCACGTTTTTACTTCTTACAAAATCCACAAGGAAAACGGAGAAATACTTGTAATCAAGGACTTCAACTCAACAGGCACCTAGCTTGTCCAATTAAAACATGTGGCGACCACCTGCTAAGCATCTTGCAAAAAATGATACCTTCTTGTTTTTCTACCTGATCTAAAGTCTCTTTGGAGCACATGTGCATTTCATAGCTTTTCACACTCAAACAATGCTGTCCACACTAGGTATAAAGATGACTAAGCAATTTTGTATTAAGTAACCAAAGTAAGTCCTGCCAATTTTAGAATAATTAAGTTTCTGCCGTCTAATATAAACAGTTCCAAGAACTACATGCAGCTTACCAAAAGTATATATTACAAGTAGTCAACACTGTGGCCAGCTGGCAGACAGCTCAACCTAGTAAAGCAGAATTGTTCAGAATTCAGAGTATTATTTTTCTCTTCTTTCATTATTTTTTCTGCATCCAACTTTGTTTCTTTGGGAATGTTTTCAAGTACACAAAGCAAGAAACTATTGTGGAATTGCACCTCCTGTAAACGAAGGAGCATTTCTCTTGAGATCCTCTGGAACACACAAATCATTCCCATTTCAGCCCTGTCTATGCAGACAGCCAAAGCAAAATGGAGCAAGTAATTCTACTTTGTTTCCCCTTCAAGCTGAAGTGTTCCTGCTTGCTTGATCATAAGAAAGGCATACATGACCACCAGACAAACAAATATGCACATTAAACTGTATGTCCATTGGGCACCAAAAATGCCTTCTTTCTGACCACAGATACTTGTACTGCCTTTACCAAGTAGTGGGCCAGAATTTATTGCTAATAAGGCTGAAGTCATAGATTGAATATCACCAGGAATGAGTTAACTGTTTGAGAGAAAAAAAGCCCTGAAACTATTGCCATGTGCTATGACACTGATCTTGGCCAGCTATAATGGCAGATGTGGCTCAAAAACTTCAACTTGAGAAAACAGAGATGGTTAGACTAACCCATTCCACCATAACTTTCAATAGCGTCAAATGAGTGTGTGTCATCACACAAAAGGTCTCTGCATATTCAACTGTATTGTAAGCCCTGTTGTCTTCACTGAGATTAAATTCATACAGAGTCAAGAGTGGTTAAGGCTCTACAATGATCATCACAACAAAAACATCAGGAAAAACAATCAACAAATACTGTGAAATAATATTCACATACTAGCCACCTTGCTTGATGTAGCAAATGAGCCGTGAACATGACGACTCTGCCCTTGTTGGGCTTATAGTCTAATGGTAGAGATAGGCAATAAATAAATAAAATACAAATTGGGATAAGGGTTAGAAAGGAAAAACACACGGCTCCAAGAGAGTGACGGGAGTGACCTAATGCTTTTCTTTGGACTGAAATAGGACATCAGCAGTAACAGCTTTTTCAGACAAGAATGATATTAATACACGCACAGACATGGATTCATAAAGAGAATGTGAGTTCATAAGACCAGAGTTTATATTCATTAAACAAACACATATATAAAGACATCTGTTTTGAGCCAACACTCACTCTTCTGGGTGCTGATGAACCAAACTTTTTTTCTGTTTGTCTCTCCTAAATAAGTGTGTGAGGAATAAAGTAGCTTAGTCAGGTTTGAGGGATGGCGAACTAGTCTCACCCCTTCTTTCCCACCTCAGGTTCTGTGTAAGTGATATAAAAATAATGATCTATCAGATGCTGTCTGCCAAAATTTATATAGATTTAGAGAATTCACTTAAGATAACTTCACGTGGCTGAAGTAGGAGGCACATGTGAGGGCATCTTTTTGGAAACCATCCAGCTCAGTGACCTTCTGACAAGAAAAGCACATTTCCCACCCATGATTAAGCCAAAATTTGCTGATTGAAACAAAGCTGGACTACTTTGTTTTTTCATGATTCCAAGAAATGAACAGTCCATAATAAATTTACCCCAGTGGCAGAACATCGCACAACCAGCTTTTCCCCTTTGAATACCACAAACAGACCTTTCATTTGTTGACACACAGCCCCTGGACATTCATGAAAACAAGATGTTCTCTTGCTGCTTTTTAAGTTAAATGGATTTAAGTCAGGGTCTCAGCCGAATTTCAAAAACAGATGTTACATAGCAGAAAGGCTGAACTGACCCCAGAAATGAGAGGCCATTTCACTTGAACTTGAATATTCTTCGTTAGCAGGAGGAACAATCAAAGATGCCTTTAACTGGAAACAGCAGCAACCCAAGGTTTACTACTGTCTCTGTTCAGTGACAGCCTGCGGGTCTGGGAAGCTGTTGGGCATGTAGGACTCCTGGTTTGGGGAATAAGCAGGTGAGGGATTATGATTGGGAAGGCTTACATGACTTGGTCATTGAAGGGTCTGGTGAGGAAGAATGATCTGCTTCCCACACACCACCATCCTGGTCCCTGGAATCCCCCAGGGGTCTTCCATGAAATGGATTCCCTACACCCATCACATGACTCCTCTTCAGACCCCGCCCTTAATTTGAAAACACAGCTCACAGCCCAGGCCACACTCCTTTGCCTTGCAATAATACAGCCTTTGTTTCTGCCTCTGGGCCTTTGACTCTGCTTCTTCTCTCCGATTACCTGATGTGCCTTCACTTGGAGAAGAATGGATGACTGCTAAGAGCATTCAAATTCAAATTTTAAAAAAACAACAACTACAAAAAACCCATGCTGAGCAAGAGAAGCACATATATGCAGGTCAGTGTGGGCCTCAGGTTGCCAGTTTGTGACCCCTGATTATAGGGCCATGCATTAATGGCTGATCATGGGCTGGGCTACACCCTGTGACGGGATATAAGAGTAAACTCACAAAAGAACCCATACAAGCTTACAGTCTACCTGGAGAAGTTTATTTACTTAGCCTGTGGTTAAATGGCACCTACTCTGTACCAAGCACAGTTCTCAGAATTTTATAAATATCATCTAAATCATTGTTAGATGATATCATCTAAATTAGATTTAGATCATCTAAATCTAAATCTTTGTTAGATGATATTTATAAAATTCTCACCCAGAGAGGGTGAGTCATGTCTCCAAGGTCACAGAGCTAGGAAATGATAGAGCTGGTATTTACATCCAGGCAGCCTGGCCCCAGAGTCTGTACTTCTAATCACACTCATCTCAAAAGACCGGTAAGTGGATCATACAAGGTAGACTGTGGCAAGAACCTTGATGATGAAATGACTGTGTGATTGTCTGGAAGGATCTATGCTCCTGTACAAATGTCCTTTAGCAGGCGCTGTTTCCTGGCCCAAGGATTCGGCCTGCTCCATGTTAGGGTAAGCTCCATTTATGATGTTTATTAGTGAAGTAAAAATGAATCTCCTGTGCTTGTGGGTTTTTTTTTTTTTTAAGATTTTATTTATTTAACACAGAGAGAAAGAGCAAGCACAAGCAGGGAGAAGGCAGAGGGAGAAGCAGGCTCCCTGCTGAACAAGGAGCCTGATGAGGGACTTAATCCAGAACTCCAGGATCATGACCTGAGCCAAAGCCAGATGCCCAACCAACTGAGCCACCCAGGCATCCCTGAAACTCCTATTTATGTTCATTTGTGTTTTGGCAAACTGATTTATTATTTCACTTAAGTGGGATTAACTTTAGAAAATAGGCTGAATTCATTCTAAGGTCTTCAAAAATAAAATACAGTACTTCATACTTTGACTATTTCTTTGCTTTTTAAAAAATGTAATTAGTTTTAAACGTGAAGATCAGTCATCTAAGTTTATCTGTTTGTGTCAGTCTCAGGGCAGAGCCATGTTTGTGAGATGTGAAGACTGTTTGGGAGGCCTTCTTTAAGAAAGAGAATACAGGATTAAATGTAAAAGAAATTAGCAGAAGTGCTGTGGCAGAGATGTGTCCAAGGGAGGGGTCCTTCAATTTCACCTCTGCTGAAAGACCTTAGGGTCTTCTGAGCATTCCATAAAAATGTTACGGTTTCCTTACTTTGCTTTTAATTTTCGATGGCTTTGAAACTACAGTTATGTTCCCCTTCTAAAAAGTGTTTCCTGAAAACCAGAATTTAGGAAACAAATAATACTGGGTACAATTATGCATCATTCTTCAAAGCAATTTGCAGCAAAGTAGGATTATAGATATAGCCAGCACACTGCTATGTTTTGTGTATAAACAACATAATTAAGCATGACAGGTGGACAAGAGGGCAGAGAAATTTTAAAATATTATGACTCTTTGCCAAGATGAAGCCAACAAAAAACAAAAGTATTGGAAATCACAATTTATGTCACTGAGTGCATCATTAGATTCACCAAAGTTTCCGTTGCATTGAATAAAAATTAGTCTGTTTTATAGGAGAGAATGAAGGAATGGCAGAATTGCTAATGTAGTCAAGACCTAACAAAGCACCTGAGATGGAGAGGGTCCAGGTCGCTATACTCCAGAAACAGTAAATTAATGAGTGATTGAATATGTATGTTTGAGGAACAAGAGAAAGGACAGATGGTACTAACGGTGGTCACAAGCCTCCACCTTAAACTTCAACTTACAACTGCATCTTTATTTCCAAACCATTAGCCAGCCTTCTGAGGGAGGCAGTCAGATGTACTCCCAGAGTCTCTCATTACAACACGTCTTTATATTTACACACTGCGTAAGTCTGAGAAGGAGTCATATTCACAATCATGGGTATAATATACTTATGGAAGGAATTCTTTGAAGAATGTGGAGAAAATGTTTTTAGACGATGTCTTTCCTTCAATCTCAGCCTGTGTGTGTGAATTCGCTCCCCCTCCGCGTCGTCTGGGTGTGATCAACACACTTTCCCCAGACTGAGGATGCCCCATTCCATGATAGAGCCTCCCTGGTCATTCAGTAACAGGACTCAATATTAATGTTGGCCTTCTCCATCCCTTTATAAGAAAGTGTTTTCAGCCAAAGATATTAAACTAGTCAACCCCTCTTTTCTCCTGTCAGAGAAACAGCCAGCATCCTGAAATCACAGCTCATTTGTACTACATTGGCGTGAATATTCAGACTCCATTTGTCTCCAGCTCTTAAACGCTGGTGTCAGAGTGAATGATAGACATTTTGTTTTGAAAAAGGAGGAGGAAAAAAAGGCCAAAGTAATAATTTTGGCCCAAAATATCTATTTCAGGGAATGCAGCTCTCCCTTTTCCTTAGTAAAAGTCGATTCAGAAAAAAGAAATATCTAGATTTAATTTGGCATTTAGTTGGACTTGGGATATAGAGAATGGTGGGAAGGAAACTGTTTCAGATGTGCCCCCTAAAAGTGAGTGCTTGTTCTACGTAAGCCCTCTTGGAGTATGGCTGCACGTAGCACAAGTCATCCACAACTGCATTTTATTAAACAGCCCAAAGTAGAGTTCAGAAGCTGCCTGGTCTATGTCCTTCCACTGAATATATCCACTCCTAGTTATACACTCAGGTAAGACTTTTGATCATTTTGGTTGAAAGCTGTTGAACAGCACAATCATTCTTTTTTTTTTTTTTTCTTTACTCATACTCATTAGAACAAAAAGTCTGAAGAGGAATTCTAGAAGAGACTTTCTTCTAGAAAGTGCTCCTGGCACCACTGTCTGTTTTACCCTGTCCTCTGTGGCCCTCATCTTGGTTTGTCTACCCTGGTACAACCCCCTTCACTAAGAGCTTTGCTAGGCAGGAGTGCGTACTTCCACAGAGACACCTCTTAAAGCCAGCTGCAATTCCCTGGCCTGGAAACCTTCATCATTTGGCCAAAGTTCCAAAATCTGCATAAGGTGATGCTGTAATGTCCTCTTACCCTGCCTAATGTGAAGGTTTCCAGAATGTTGAGATGACCATGGGACTGTGTTCCTCTTGTCCTTTCAAGCCTTCACCGAACTTGGGCTCATGGTGTATTTTCTTCCTTATACCACATGACAAGGACCTAAGTGTGGACTCCTAAAGGTGAGATTCTTGGGGAAGGAGTGGATTCAAGATATTCTCACATATGAGGCTGGTTCTAGAGCCAAGACCCAGAAATCTATAGGAAAGGTTCTTAGTTGTAAGAAAGCCCCCTTCAGATCCTGTGATAACAAGCTTGGGCACACTTGAACTAAACAAGAGACTGAGCACTTTATTAAAGGTGCCCAGGGAGACTCGTTCTGCAAAACTCAAGAAAAAAGAAAGAAGAAAAGAAACTTCTCTTTCCACTCCATCTGGAGCTTCAACTGACTCCAAAAATACTGGCCCACAGTGGTTATAAAATCTCCCATTTATGCTGTTCTTAAACAAGGGCAAAGGCTTACAACTCAAAGCACTTCTTTTACATGCTCATAGGAAAATCCTCTTTCTCTCCAAACCTTGTAGCTGACTGAAATTAATGAAACCCAGTCAGGAGGCACCTCTGCTGGCCACTGGCCACCATTCATTTGGAACACCCCACCTAGGCCATTCATGGATTGTCGAGCTATTTTCTCTTGACTACAAAATTTCTCTTTTCTCATGTTATGTAAATAACAATTTGAGTAAAAATCACTGACTCAGGTGTCACTGGTATTCTGGATAGCTGCATAAAAATTGGCATCTTTTCCTGGCTCCTCAAAGAACACCAAGAGGGAAGTGAGGGTGTGGGTACATCAAGAAAGTTGGTATCTCATAGTCATTAAAGAACATGGGTGGGGTGTGTAGACAAGGAGGAAGTTTCCAGACCTTAGAAAGCCTCTTCCACTGATAATCAGACAATCCAAGGAAAAATCAAGGTTCTGCTAAAGAAAGAGAACTAAGAGAGGAAAAAAAAAGAAAAAAATTGCAAGGAGAGAATTCAAAGGAAGAAAAGTAATACTTCAAAAAATAGAAGAAATGAATACATATCTGTCCTTCTTTTGTTTGTATCAAAGAAAGCAGGAAAAATTAAGGAAACTGGTGCTGGGATGAACAGGTCCTGTGAGAAATGACATTTGCTGGTGGGGCTTAGGAGAAGATTGTTATGGCCATCATGGCCCGTCCACGCTCCTCCACCCCCCATTCTGATCTGGCCGTGAAATTCTAAAATATTGCCAAAGCCTCCTTGAGAGCACAGGTAGAGGAGGGGGGAAACCAGCAGGTATCAATGGACTAAGGAAGGAGATCAGTGTGAAAGTGGCCCCCTCCCCCCTACTGAGCCCTTTACTGGCTGTCTAGACAAGATGCACCTGACCCTGAGAAGGATCTACTTTCTGTCTCTCTGGACATTGAGGAATCTAATCCCAAGGCTCCCCTACTGTCCAGTCTGATCAGCTCTGATTGGCTGATGGAAGAGAATGGCCACAAAGGAAGGACTGAGGTGTGAGACCCTATTGGCAGAAACCTGGGGAGTCAAACACAAGCTCATGGATATAGTTAGCTAGATGTTGGCAAAGTTGGGGAGGGCAAGCCCCACAGTAATGGTTTGGGCATAGACCCAAAGGAGAGGACAGAAGAAGAAATAAAATAGGTCAAAATAAATGAGAGAGAAATAGGTAGGCATATTTCAGTTAATATATATGTTCTTACAAACCCTCATTAGAGGTAGCATGTGGATTTCTTTTTCACAGGAGGGTTCTTCTGTAATTTCCAAGAAAACCTTCTGCATACAATTTCTGGTGGCATTTTAGAAACATTGCTCTTCTATTTCCACACAATCTCTCTGGATGACATCCTCCATTCTCATGGTTCTAATTCTTTTTTTTTTAAATTAATTTATTTATTTGACAGACAGAGATCATAAGTAGGCAGAGAGTCAGGCAGAGAGAGAGGAGGAAGCAGGCTCCCCGCGGAGCAGAGAGCCTGATGCAGGACTCGATCCCAGGACCCTGGGATCATGACCTGAGACAAAGGCAGAGGCTTTAACCCACTGAGCCACCCAGGCGCCCTCTGTTTCTAATTCTTAAGCAGAGGTTTTGACAGGGAACATCTGTCTCCAGCTCTCTCTCACCTGCCTTCAGACTGGAGTATGCCCTTGAAGTCCCACAAGTCCTCACACTCAGTAAATCCCAATCTAAACTCATCAGTCTTCCCTCCTATCTCTGGAACAGTGCTCTCATGGAAGAGTGATGGGATCTTGGGGCAGGCTCGTGCTATTTACTGTCTCCTACTTTTTTGAAGAGAGAGGTAAGTCTCCTGGGGTCAGCTAATCATATTTTTCTTTCAGTCCCTCTCCAATGTTCATTTCCACTTGTTGCGGTAATGGGCAGCAAATGAGGAGAAAGTACCACTAACAGTCATCATTTGCAGTCTTAGAGCAAATAAATTGTAGGTTCAGAGGCTATATCTAAGCATCTATGTATTCATTCATTCAATAAATATTAAATGTCTTACTATATATAAAACTTACTTACCTATACCTGTGAGACACGTAAAAGGCATACTCTTCAATTTCAAAAATAACACTATGTTATTGGAAAATGAGAGCTGCACACAAAGGACTACAACACATCACAGCACAACCAAATGTTCTCAGAGTGATGTCCATGCTACGGAAGTCAGGTGAGGAGAATCAGAGGGAAGTGCATCTTCAATAAACCAGAAATCTGCATATTAGAAACAAAGGATGCTGGGGCGATATAGATTGAATTACAGTGCCCCAAATTCATATGTTCAAGTCCTATCCCCCAGGACTTTAAAACATAAATGTATATGAAGACTGAGTTTTTAAAGAGGTGATTAACTAAAAATGAGGTGTTTAGGGTGAGCCCTAATGTGAAATGACTGGTGTCCTTGTCGGAAGAGTAAACGGGCAGAGAGAGAGACACACCAAACATGCAAACATGTGTGTGCACTGAGGATGGCCACGTGAAGACACAGGGAGAAGACAGCCATCTGCAAGCCAAGCAGCGAGGCCTCAGGAGAAGCCAGCCCTGCTGACATCTTGATCTCAGACTTCTAGCCTCCAGAACTGTGGGGAAATTTCTGTTGTTTAGGCCACCCGGTCTGTGGTATGTTGCTATGGCAACCGAGCAAACTAATACAGGGTGCAAGGGATATAATCCGGAAATAACACTTGCCTGGGAACCACGCTAAATTCCTCAAAAACTTTCCCTCCTACTGGTGCCAGCCTGGGCAACACTGTGAACCAGTAAAGTTTCCTTTTCTTTCTACATCCTCTCCCTTCTGAAATCCCCTCTTTCTGCTCCCCAGCAGACCTTTGGCCTGTGGAAGTTCTCTTCTGGCTGAGGAGGGCTCACGGGCAGTGAAAAGTACTTATTGCCCCTGAAATCACCAGCGTCTGTGCAAAGGTCAGTTTATGCACTGGGGAAGACTGACTCATCATCTCCCCAGTCCCTCAAGTCATCAGCATTCTCTGCAGGAAGTGAGAATTTCATTACTATTGATCTGGGACTGTTGTACTTAAGGTACTATATATGTGGGAAAAAATAAAGCAAGAAATCAAATTACAAAGCAGAAAAAACAGCTCTTCCAAACTTGATAGATTAACTGGTAAATAAGCTATGAGGAGCACAGCAGAAGGCCTGGCTTCTCACAGTGCATCTTTAGGCATAAGAATTTAAAAAATCAGGCACAGAGTGGCTATGTAATTGCTAAAAAGAAAGCCTCCCCTCCCCCTCAATAATATAAATGCTACTCACAGGTGTACAATCAGATGTCGCTTCTGAGCCTTCTGGTTGATCACCAATTCTTGTAGAATTTGATTGAAGAATCTTAAAATGTTTTAATGATACCTGGTATAAAAGGAGAATGGAAACATGATTAAATGGAATGAATTTTAGTTAATGTAAACTGTATGTTTTAAAACATAATTTCTCATTCAGGTATTATTATAAGCTAGGACCTTAAAGGGGAAATAAGGCACTGATGGATGTTGTGCAATTGGATTGTAAAGAAAATGAATATAATTACTCCAGTGTCAACCCCTAACTTATTATAAATAATGGGGTAGAGAAGGTGGTATAGTTAAGACAGAACAGGGAGTACTACAAATACCAATAATCAAAGACAAAGGCTTTGGAACATAATTAAGGACACCTTCTAAGCCCAAACCTCAATCCTCCCAAGCTTCAGACTCTCAAAGACCATTTGGACCCTTTGCTTTGTCCAGAGTCTTCTGTTGATGATGTTCAGGAACTTGAGTAATTGGTAGGAGAGAGTCTAGAGGATTACAATGATAGAAATGTACTAGTAGATAATCTAGAGTTGGCTCTCTTGTACTTGAAATACAGCAATAAATATTAAACATTAGAAAAGACCAGAGAAATAACAACTGTGACAGTAAATCACCATCACACCCTTAAACCTTTCCCAACATGATGCAACAAGGACTTCTAATAAGTATGAGTATGAAATGCAATTTTACGCTTTTAATGTTTGCCTTTAATCGAGTAATGGGTCTCAAGGGGACCTTAAGAATATAGCTTGCTTTCATCCATCCCCAGCCTCTGCCACTGGGCATTGGAAGAAAACAGAAGCTCACAGAGGTGAAGGGACTGGCTTGGAATCTCATGCTAGAACCTGGATCTGGATTCCTAGATCCTCATTTCAGTTTTCACAGGTAAAACAAGACAAATCAAAACGAAACGAAAAGCTGCCTAGCATGTTAACTTATGGTTTGTATCCATCTGAGGAAGGCTGTTTTGCAGACTAAGGATCAGGGAACCTTGAGGGGCTCACAGATTCGTCAGCAAATCTGGGTGTCACCCCTTTCCTTAATCTTGAACGGCCACTCAGGCTATCCATAGCTCCCCTCCCTCAACCTCTACCACCTCTTCCCATTGGTCCCAAGTGCAAACATCTATGGTACTGTCCTACAGCTAAAGTTCCCAGCTAGGCATTCTGGGAATGTGGCCCTCATCTTAAGGAGACTAAAATCCAGTTGGAATGATAAAACCTATAAGTACACTTCTGGGTTACAAAGCCAGAAAGTGACAAGATCTCCAAATCCCACTTAGATTCCTTTTCTTCTACTGTGGGTCCAACTTTGGAGATCTTTTCTATAAATGTGAGGAGGAGAGGACAATAATAGTGAGACATTACCTAGATGGAAAGCCTGCCTAAAGCTGCTTCATAATCTGGTTCCTTATAGTTCCTAGTCCCCCACCAGAATGTAGTAGGACAAAAAGAAGTATCTGTTGGATGAATGAATGGAAACCATGGATGAGTTTCCCAAAACCATAGGCCAAAGTTTGTGTATATTAGTGTTCATTAGCTTTCAAGGCAGTCTCTGTTCCCTTTTTCTTCCCATCAAAATAAGAACCACTTGCTAAAAACTTAGCAGAGTACTTGAGGATGGATTTTAGATGAGAACTGATTTCAAAGAGTGCTCTTATAAATTAATTTATAGACACACACACACACACATACATACATATATATATATATATATATAGAGAGAGAGAGAGAGAGAGAGAGAGAGAGAGTGCCCTGTGTCCCAGGAATATATCAGGAACATGAAAACGAACAAACAGTCCTGGTGCTTGGCCTTATGGTGTTTATGGTATATTGAACCCCTAGAAGTGGAGTTCTCAGTCTGGCTACACATCAGAATCCCCTGGGGGGTGGGCTTTGAAAAAATATATGGGATACTCTAGAGAGGTGCCCAGGAATCTGCAACTTAAAAATAGTTGCCTATATTTGGAATGTGATATAGATTATCAGACCCTCCCCACAGAGACCGCCCATCCTTGACCTTCCAGCTTCAACAAAGACATCAGAGACTAGAAGGAAGCAAGAGTTGTATGCCTGGACTGAAACTGAACATACTGAGAGACACTGAAATTGGCAGAGAAAACCGTTCCCAGTATCTTCCCCAAACCCTCTGGCAGGATCAGTATTTATGTGCCTAGTTTTCCTTTCCCTACGTTCAATTCCCTCAGCATTTTTATTTTTAATTTTAGGAAAGAATAAAGGAAAAATAGAGGAAGAAAATGCTACCAGTGGAAAAAACTGGTTTTGGTCTATAGCGGCCAGGTCTACGTTCATGAACTTTCTTGTTCGTGAGGCAAAGAGAGAAAAGGAAGGCTTCCAAGAGGAATGGCAAAGTGACTGAGAAGTGGAGTTCGCCTTCAGACATACCCTCCTTTCTATTTTCCAAGTTTGAATCGAAGGGCCAACAAAACCAATGAAGTGCTTACTCCCTGTTTTAAAATCTTTTTCTACCATTAGTTACCGTGCAACTTCCAATAGTTTCCAGGGCGAACTGTTATTCACTGGACCCCTTTAAGCTTTTAATTCAGTGCCCAACGCATGGATTCTGGCTGACCTGGCTCAGAGGCAGTTACCGAAATTCTCTGCAGGCAAAGCTGAGTCTAGACCGGATGGTAAAGAAGGAAAAGCCCTGAGATGAAGGACGAGGGAAAGCGACAGAGAGAAGGATTGTGTTAGGCAAGTGAGCCCGTCTTCTTCCCACAACCCCCTTCCCAGCCCATGGCAAACAGCCAGGTGCTATTTATTGCTCCTTTGATTGAACCGTCTGCTCAGGCATATGAAGACATTTGGGTTTTATATGAAAGCATTCGCTCTGGGAGAATCAAGGTGTAATAAAAGGAAAGAAGAAATTTCTCTTCTCTCAATCAGATTTCTAATACCCAAGAGTAGTGATTTTCTTAAAAACCTCAAAAAACAAAAAACAAAAACCTCTAGCTAAAACCAGACGGTAGCATGAGAAACAGAAACCAGCACCTTCCTAGGTTACAATGCCAGTACAAATTTGCAAAAAGTGATTACAATTCTACCTTAAAATCCCTACTGCAAGTATTCACAGAAAGATGTCATTTTCTAAATGGATACCAAAGGGTTGGGTGAAGGGGAGGGTCTTCAAAGGTAATTATAATAGGTAGTTATTGCAAAGGTTAAATTAGGGTTCTTTATTAAAAAATGAATAACTTTGTAGAGCCAATGAGAACCAGGTTTTAATTACTTTAAAATTTTATGTAGTTGTATTAGGACCCCTTATTTTAACATTAATATTTATCTTTAAAAATCTGCCATGATTCTTATAATATGCCCTGCTTTCCTTAAGGACACGATAAATACTATGTATTAAGGACTTTTAGTGCCAACCCTTGTGCTAAGCATCTGGTACACGTCTATCTGGTCTGATCTCTATAGCAACCTAGTGAGGTTCAGTCTTAGCCCTAAAAAGCTCATTGTATTTAAGTCATTTGCCTCGATTCACCCAGCGAGTAAGTAGTGAAGCGAGTAAGTAGTGAAGCGAGTACTGAAACCCAAGGGCTGATCCAGTTTGCTGGGTGTATTTAAAGGACCACGCCCACATTCACTGATTCACTGAATGAGTACTCTGCACCAGGATGGGGCCCACGGGGATGAGCAAGGATGGCTTGCCCAGAGCCTGTGTTCTGGTGGAGTAGAGACAATACACGTACTTCTGATAGTGAATAAAACCACAAGTTGAAATAGAGGGCCAATGGAAGGCCACCAGAGTTGCATGGTGAAAGATGGTCTCTCCAAAGAGAAGACACTGAGGCTGCAGATCCATTTCTAGGAAGGAGTAGCCCATGTGAAGATCTAGGGAAAGAGTGTACCAGGAGGAGTCCTTGAGAATCCTGGCATGAGGTAGAGGCTTTTATAAGATGGCTCTGTGCTCTGTGATCGTGTAAACTCTTTCAAGTTACTTGGCCCATAAGGGACTCAGGCCTATCTGTCTGTTGGCAGAGAACACAATGCTGAAATGAGCTGAACAAGGGACTTACCAAAAAATGATCCTTAAAATACTGCCTTTGCTGGAAATGATGACAGTGGCAGTGGTGCTGGTAATCTGGCCCTACCCACAGAGGAGAGTGCCAGGGACACACATGGCCACCTTTGCATTCAGTGCCCAGAATGATGGAGGTCCCCTGCACCCCCTCTCACTTGGCAAACTTGAAGAGAGCTGCTGTCCGTGGGTCTATGTGAGCTCCTTTCAGTCTTATGCATTGGAGGGTAAGGCAGAGTACTTCTTAATAACAGAAGAACGAAAAGCTACAGGACATAATCCTTGGAATGGGAAAGGAATGATAAGTAGCTATGTCAGTCGTAGTTGGCAGGAAGTCACATAATTTGTGGGGATGGAAATTAAAATAAAATATTTAAAAATAGATCTATGGGTTTTAGTCAGAATGAGCCAGTAACAATAAAACATCACTAATTGTCTCTTGTGAATTGTCTCTGTTTTTCATTTATAGTTGAATATGGGAGCTGGGAGTGTTTTATAAGGGAAGAAATATGTGATCTTAGGGAATTTGGTCACTTAAACAAATACTAACGAGAGAACTGACCTTGACCAAGTCATTTAGCCACTTTAGGGCCCTCAATTCCTTCATCTGTAACATGAATTTTTTTGGAACAGAGATTTAAGATCCCTCCAATTCACATGGTTTGTATATAATTCTATGATTTTCCAAGGGGGGGGGAATGTCTTGAGCATGTCTCAGTATCTGTGAATGACTTTGTTCTGGTTGTGAATAAAACAAGATCAGCTGAGCTCACCCCTTTTAGCATCTAGCAGGCTGCTCAACAAAGGATACTGTGTTGCAGGGACCACTGAGCCTCCCACCCCCCTCCCCATCATTTCTAAGGATGAGTGTACTTTATAGCTCCAAGAGAAATGATAATAAATTACAAAATAATATCTATCAGTTATTGAATACCTACTATGTGCAAGGTACTTGACATCTGTTATCTCATTTAATCTTCAAAAGAAAACTAGGAAACCAGTTGTTTTTCTTAGCCCCATTGAAGGCAAGTTAAGATTCAGATTCACTATCACATAGTTAATAAGTAGCAGAGTTGGAATCATACCCAGATTTGTTTGATTCCAAAGCTTTTCCCATGACTGTACACTTGGAGTGGTCATGGCTGCCAATAATGACACTTCTTTTACTCTTTTGAGATTTATACCCAAGAAAAAATTTGGGGAGGTTCTTAAATGACTCTGTTTAATGCAGATTGATCGACTTATGCATTTGCCTATAAACAAGTACCTAGAAAATCTGGGTAAAATTCCAAAAATCTGTTTGAAGGCATCAGAGTGCTGTTGCAGTAACCAACATCCTAGAGAGAAAGAAGGCCTGGAAAAGTGGCCTCACATTCAGTGATTTCTCCCTCAAGGCATTTGCTGAATCCTTAAGACACAAAAACATGACAGAGAACAAGAAACCAAGCAGGGCACTTCTTCACAGCACAGTTTTCAGCAGCTGCACAGAGCTGAGTAGGAAACACTTCAAGAAGGAGGAATCATTTTGGACTCAACAGAGGTACTCTATATCTAATTGTGGTGGTTTTTACACAGCCGTATGCATTTGTCAAAACTTAATGGAATTCTACTAAAAGGAGCAAATTTACTATATGTAAATTATGCCTTGATTAAAAAAATGGAAACAAGGAAAAAAAAAAGAAGAAAATGTCTAGGGACACAATCGCAATAGAACCCTTGGAAAGTTTGCTCAAGGAGAAGGGGCAGAATGAAGATCCACGGAGCGATACAAACTGATCTCAGCCCTAATTCAGCTAAAGTTAACTTTCCAAATCTATCAAACTACTAGAACATAGGTTAACCCCACGTGGAGGAAAACAACATCAAACAGTACTTCAACTGGGTGTGCGTATGGAAAAAAAGAAAGCTAAGTCTTGACCTCTGTTTAACATCATACCCTTCACCCCACACCCTTCAAAAATTCCAGATTGAGTATAGATCTAAATGTGAAAGCTGACACATAAAAGCTTTCAGAAAAAAAGTAGAAGATATGTCCAGGTTCTTGAGATGGGCAAAGATTTTGTAAATCACTAACCATAAGGAAATTAAAATTGATAAGTTTCACTGCATTAAAATTAAGAACCATAAAGAGAAGGAAAAGTCAAACCACAGGTTGAGAAAAAAATATTAGCAATACATATATCTGACAAAGGGCTTATATCCAGAATATAAAAAGAATTCCCAAAATCAGTAAGAAAAAGGTAGATGACCCAGTAGGAAAATGGGTAAAGGTTTTGATAGGCACTTCACAAAAGAGGATCTCAATCACTAGAAAAATTCAAATTAAAACCATACACTGTTAGAATAGCTGAAATTTACAAGACGGACAATTCAAAGTGTTGGTGAGCAGCTGGAACTCTCGGGCACTGCTGTGGGAGTGTAAACTGGTACAAACACTAGGAAAAACATGTGGCAGTTTCAGCTACTGAAGTGGAGTATTTGTGTATCCTGTGACCAAGATATCTTACTCTTAGGTATGTACACAACAAAAATCCAGGGGTATCTGTTTGGCTCAGTTGGTTGCTTGTCTGATCTTAGTATCAGCACAGGTCATTTTCTTGGGGTCCTGGGATTGAGCCCTGCATCAGCTTTGTGCGCAGTGGGGAGTGTGCTTGAGGATTCTCACTCCCTCACCCTCTGCCCCTCCCTCCCTTGCACTCTCGCTCTCAAATAAACAAACAAATCTTAAAAGTCTAAGTTGAGGGAGGCAAACAATGAAACACTGTATAACAATTAGAATGATCTAAGTATTGCTCAGGCAATGAATCTCAGAAGCATGATGTTAAATAACAGAAGTCTCTCTCTCTCTCTCTCTCTCTCTCTCTCTCACACACACACACACACACACACACACACACACACACACAGAAGAGGAATCCATTAACATAAAATTAAAAAACACACAGAACTAATACTTGGTGTTACAAATCAGAATAACTGTTATCCTGAGGTAGTGAGGGCAAAGGCTGACTATAAAAGGAGGCACAAAGGGGGCTTTTTGGGGTGCTAGTAATGTTCTGGGTTTTTTTGTTTTTGTTTTTGTTTTTAAGATTTTATTTACTTATTTGAGAAAGAGCATGCACACACATGGGGAGTAAGGGCAGAGGGAGAGAGAGAGAAGCAGACTCCCTACCGAGCATGGACCCTGAGGCCCGGCCCAATCTGGGACCCTGGAATCATAACCTGAGCTGAAAGCAGACCCTTAACTGAATGAGCCACCTAGGCACCCCGTAATATTCTGTCTCTTGATCTGGAAGGGGATTCTATCATTATACTCATTTTGTGAAAATTCAATATGCTGTACAAGTAAAATCTGTACACTTTCCAGTACATTATACATCAATAAAAATATTATTTTTATAACATGTGAAGAGAAAAAGATGAAGCCTCACTCGGGAAAGATGACAACTAAAGGGAATTTATGAGCCCAAAATACATAAAATCATGCATGTTCAATATTTCTGGTCATATATTATACCAGTAGGAAAATACAATAACAAAAAGAAAGACAAACAATGAGAGAAAACAAGAAGGTAATACAAATCAATGTACTCTGTAGGGGGAAAACCATAGTTGGAAAGGCTGGGATCAATTTGGCCAGTTATTTCTAAATTAAAAGTCAACACAGGATTATTTACCAATGACTTAGTGAACTTTCCATAGATATATTTTGGCTTACTATATCTTAGAAGGAAAAGTTTGAATGTTTTTGCAAGTGGCCCATACCAAAGCAATTCAAATACAGGGGCTACTTATCATCTTAAGATGTGGTGAAACTTCACGTCCATTCAGCCCCTTGCTCACTAACCACACTGTTTCTTCTGTTCACTTTCAACCATCCGCCTTCCCAAATCTACCTCCAGTGCTGTACGTGTGCATCAAGCTCTTGCACAAGGTTTCCTCTTACTTGTTTAAATCGTATGTTTCCATTTAAGTTTTTGCCTATGTATCTTGAGTAATATTTATTCACAGTACATTTGTATTTCAGTGTAAATTGTTAGGTCTGCGGGATGGAGTCTCTTGGTTTTCTTAAGTTACATTTTTCATATTACTATGGAATTATGCATAGGACATATAAAGATACTCAGAGAACACAGTATATGAGAGAGACAAGGTGCATTAACAGGATTCCATATTAGGAATTTATTTAGCCAAGTAGATTAAATAAAGCAAGAAACTAAGGAAATTGTTCATATAATTCAAGAAAAAGTCAATGAATTAATGAAAGTAAAAGTTCTGTTGGCATTCTGCAACAAACAGATTCACCACATTGCTGACTGAAAAAGCTTCAAACTATTTGGATGGGTTGGACATTGGTCTTTTCCTTGAAAGCAGCATGGAATTGTGAGAGAGTACAGCCTGTGGGGTCATAATAGAGGCATGACCTTAAGGAAATTCTTTTTGGATATAAGTCACTTGTTTTAAAATCAAAATGATTAGAAATAACAAGTGTTGGCAAGGTTGTGGAGAGAAAGGAACCCTTGTGCACAGCTGGTGGGAATATAAACTGGTGCAGCCACTCTGGGAAACGGTATGGAGGTTCCTCAAAAAGTTAAAAATAGAAATCAGTATAATCTAATAATTTCACTATTGGGTATTTACCCAAAGAAATCAAAAACACTAATTTGAAAAGATATAGGCACCCCAATGTTTATTACACCATTATTTACAATAGCCAAGACATGGAAACAACCTGAGTGTCCAACAACAGACAAGGAAATCTGGTATATACACACATGCATGTGCACACACGCAGACACAGGATATTATTCAGCCATAAAAAGGTTAAGATCATGCCATGTGAGACAGCACAGATGAACCTAGTTGGTGTGATGGTTAAGTGAAAGAGGTCAGACTGAGAAAGAAAAATACCGTATGGTTCCACTCATAAGTGAAATCTTAAAAAAAGAAAGAAAGAAAGAAAACGATAAGTGAACAAACAAAGAGCCAAATCAGACCTATAAATTCAGAGGACAAACTGAAGGTTGTCAGAGGGAAGGGGGTGAAAGTTTGAAAAAAATGGGTGAAGGGGAGAGGGAGACACAACCTGCAATTATAGAACAAATATGCCACGGGAATAAAAGGCACAGCATAAGGAATATAGCCAATGATACTGTAATAGTGATGTAATGGGACAGCCAGTAGCTTCACTTGTGGTGAACACAGCATAACATATAAATTTGTCAAATCACTAAGTTGTACACCTGAAACTAATGTAACACTGTATGTCAACTATACTAAAAAAAAAATGAGAATGATAATCTATTTTGAAGGGTTTTTCCTCCTCTGTGTCCCATAGTATTTTGTTAATGCCTCTATGATGGCATTGTCACAGTGGACTGTCATTGTATGTGGACAGACTTCTTGATAGCAAGGACAAGGTCTTTATCAATAATTCTATCCCAAGCATTTTGCATATGCCATGGCATATAACATATGCTCCATAAAAGTGTGTTGGGGGAGTGAGGGAGTAAATGAATGAGAAAATGTATAATGAGCATGGTATTGGACCTAGAATCCTATAGGTTCCAAATGAACTTATCTCCTTTCTTTTTCTCCTTCCTTGTGATTCTGTCTCTGGAAAGCATAATGAATCAAATCAACCCTTCGCTTATTTCTATACCATTAGAGATATAGAATTTTGTTGAATTTCCCTTAAAATTTCAAAGACTATAAAGGAAATAGCTTAGAGGTATGTTCTCAGAGGAGCCATTTTATACAACTATGAAGAAGA
Organism: Mustela nigripes; assembly: GCF_022355385.1. Classification (NCBI taxonomy): domain Eukaryota; kingdom Metazoa; phylum Chordata; class Mammalia; order Carnivora; family Mustelidae; genus Mustela; species Mustela nigripes. The sequence continues at coordinate 17,860,862 of NC_081560.1, forward strand.
AAAAAATTCTTAATGGAACAGAAAAGATTACATAAGAATATGAAGTTAGGGCCTTGATGTCTTTAAACAGTGTGTTTGCTACAGCCTTTCCTATTTTTTCTTGAACAATTAATGAATTAAGAATAATCCATGATGCTATTTGTACTGGCCAAAATCTTTCAATTGTTAATAGAAGAATGGGTGGATTTTTACAGGCAAGATAATTTCTGATTGGAGAAGCAGTAAGAATGTATCCATGGCAGGGTAAAGGTCAGATGTTTATTTTTAAGCATTATGAAAACTTTTCTACTTGTCTGAAGCAAATGGGAAAGAGAAAGTCATTTATGGCATTATGAAATTTCTAGACTTCTCATGGGAAAGCAGCTGACGTCAGTGTTTGATAAGCTTCCTGTGGCTACAAACATATGAGACGTTAACTCCTGAGAAAAATGTAACTTTCTCTTTACAGACTCCTGGTATACCCACAGCTGGACTTCGATGTAACTACCATACAAAAAAAAGACCCGATGATGCAGATACTAACTAGTCCAAAGACTGGAGAGGCAGTTGGTTTGGTTGCTGTCATTGCCAACATCATGATCATTATCAACAAGCACTGATGTTTGTTGTATCGTTTAGAATGCACTATGTTATGTTAAATGTTTGGGTTCCAATGCATGATAAGAAAACAGTGCACTTAAATTTTATGTATGTTTAATTTCCCAATAAATGCGGTCTTCCTGCCTCTCTTCTGTACATGTATGGCTTCTTTGCTTTTTAAATTGAGAATATATTATTTTTCAAGTATTATTTTATTTTATTTTAAAAAGAATAGTGTTATTAAGATAGAGTTTGCATACTATGCAAATCACTTATCTCAAGTGTATGATTCAATAGTGTTCAGGATATTCAGAGTTGAGCAACCAACACCAAAATCAATATAGAACATATTCATTGAAAATAATTAAAATATTATACACTATAGCCATCACCCTCCTCCCAGTTTCCCTTACCTCTCCCATACCGAAGCAACTATTAATCTATAGTCGGGTCTCTATAGAGTTCCCTCCTCTGAATATTCCGTATGAATGGAATCATATAATATGTGGTCTTTCGTGACTGAATTCTTTTACTTAGCAAAATGTTTTCAAAGTTGATTGATATGGTAGCAGGTATTAGTACTTCATTAACTTTACGGCCAATAATACTCCACCGAGTGGCTCTATCACATTTTGTTCATCCGTCCATCCACCGGTGAACATTCGGGTTCTTTTCGTCTTCTGGCTATTATGAATAATGCTGCTATAAATATGCGTGTCCAAGTTTTTGTGTGGACACATTTTTTTATTTCCCTTGGGTATATACCTAGGAGTGGAATTGAAGGGTAATATGGTAATTTTATGTTTAACTGAGGGACTGCAGGGCATTTTCTCAAAGTGGCTGCACTATTTTTATCTTAGGGCTCTGATTTTTTCTACATCCTTGCCAGCAAGGTTGTAGAGATCTGCTGTACAGCACAATGCCTACAGTTAATAATATAGCATTGTGCACCTAAAAATTTGTTAAGAGGGTACATCTATGTTATTACCACACACACACATGCACAAAAAGGAACTGTGAATAGCTTCTCAAATAAAGAGAACTTACATATAGAGAGAAGCAACTACAAAGATTAGAAGATTCATGATCAAATCCCTTCAATTCCAGTAGACTCAATTTACTAACAGTCCATCCATGAAGTGGGTCTTGAGGAATTCCGGATATTCACAAAGAAGCAGTGTCCTAAGTTCAATGCTTTCCAGTTCAAACTACAGGCCATCCGAGCAACTGGATTATTTATTCAATTCAGACAACTCATTATACTTGATTGATTCAGTGAATTGAATTTCATGTTCCTATTGTATAATATATACTTGTTTATTTAAAGTATTCTTAAAGCTTTTTCTAGTATTCATTTGATTGATGCTTGAAATTTGAGGACCCGAGGACAGGGCTACATATTATATTTCTTATATTTTGCTCATCTTAAGGTCAGTTGCTTAGATGAGCAAAAATACAAAGCAAAATAATACCTCAAGTGGAATGATCCTGCTCCTCTTCCCCAGTTTCCAACCAGCTAGCCCTGCCCACCACTCCCCTCCACCCCAGAGCTATGTGCTTGCGACCCACTCCAGAGACTTGAGCTCTGTTGGTATGAAGAATAAAATGCTGACATAGGGTATCTGGGCAGCAGGAGGGCTCAGGGCTTATGCCAGAACCTAGAATCATCTTGTCCAACCCATGTAATAAAAGGTGAAACTGAAAAAAAAAAAGTCACTGGTTGATGTCATTCCTCAGCATTTTAGAGAAAATCAGCTTTGGCATTATCTTTTGGCATATCCGGCTGAAAGAGCAGCTAGTGAAAGCTACAGTCCCATGTACGAGATGCTGAGTCCTTTGCACTAGAAAATTGGTATAACATCATCACACTTACTCTGTCTGTTCATCATCACCCAGTTATCAGTCTGTTATTGTCTTGGAAACTGTGGACATAGGCAAAAACAGCAAAATAACAATGCACGGGGGACCATTTTGTGCACAGGGCCCTGGGAAGGGCCAGTGGAATTCCTCTGATCAGTCTCCTTTTGACTTTTTCCCATAGATCTTGTTCCTGCATTGAAATGTCTGGAATGCTTGGTAGGGACAAAGTGGGTTGGTCATAGGGCAATTATGCTTCTATCATCAGTGAGATCAGTTTGTGGGCTAATTTTCAAGTGACTAGTGACATCACAAGTGGGTTAAGAATACAAATACATAGTACTTTTATAATAAACACAGCTTTTATATCCCTTTCCTCAAATGATTTTCATGGCAACTCCAGAGGTCAGTAAGACAAGTATCATTTGCAACACTTTATAAATGGGACTTAGAGAGGTCTAGCAAGGTTAAAAGGTTTACCCAAACTCCTTTTTAGCCAGTGGTGGGTACATCAAGTTCATCCAATCTGTTCTTTTTACAGAACACCATTGTTTTATTTTGTTACTTAACAACAAAATTTATTAGCAGGGGCTGGTTATTTTTTTATCTTTTTCTTTTTTTCACTCATATGAGGAATTTTTTTAAATGCCTTTTCAGCGTAACAGAATTCATTGTTTATGCACCACACCCAGTGCTCCATGCAATACATGCCCTCCATAATACCCACCACCTGGCTCCCCCAACCTCCCATCCCCCACCCCTTCAAAACCCTCAGGTTGTTTTTCAGAGTTCATAGTCTCTCATGGTTCATCTCCCCTTCCAATTTCCCTCAACTCCCTTCTCCTCTCCATCTCCCCTTGTCCTCCATGCTATTTGTTATGCTCCACAAATAAGTGAAACCATATGATAACTGACTCTCTCTGCTTGACTTATTTCACTCAGCATTATCTCTTCCAGGTCCATCCATGTTGATACAAAAGTTGGGTATTCATCCTTTCTGATGGAGATGTAATACTCCATAGTGTATATGGACCACATCTTCCTTATCCATTCGTCTGTTGAAGGGCATCTTGGTTCTTTCCACAGTTTGGCGACCATGGCCATTGCTGCTATAAACATTGGGGTGCAGATGGCCCTTCTTTTCACTACATCTGTATCTTTGGGGTAAATACTCAGTAGTGCAATTGCAGGGTCATAGGGAAGCTCTTTTTTTAATTTCTTAAGGAATCTCCACACTGTTCTCCAAAGTGGCTGCACCAACTTGCATTCCCACCAACAGTGTAAGAGGGTTCCCCTTTCTCCACAGCCTCTCCAACACACGTTGTTTCCTGTCTTGCTAATTTTGGCCATTCTAACTGGTGTAAGGTGGTATCTCAATGTGGCTTTAATTCGAATCTCCCTGATGGTTAGTGATGATGAACATTTTTTCAGGTGTCTGAAAGCCATTTGTATGTCTTCATCAGAGAAGTGTCTGTTCATGTCTTCTGCCCATTTTTTGACATGATTATCTGTTTTGTGTGTGTTGAGTTTGAGAAGTTCTTTATAGATCCTGGATATCAACCTTTTGTCTGTACTGTCATTTGTAAATATCTTCTCCCATTCCGTGGGTTGCCTCTTTGTTTTGCTGACTGTTTCCTTTGCTGTGGAGAAGCTTTTGATCTTGAGGAAATCCCAAAAGCTCATTTTCGCTTTTGTTTCCTTTGCCTCTGGAGACTTATCTTGAAAGAAGATGCTGTGGCTGATATTGAAGAGGTTACTGCCTATGTTCTCCTCTAGGATTCTGATGGATTCCTGTCTCACATTGGGGTCTTTTATCCATTTCGAGTCTATCTTTGTGTACAGAGATGGTTATTTATTATCTTAGGGCAAATAAAACACTATATTTGTTTTTAGAAATCAGATCAATCCACTGTTTAATTCCCAAATGGTACCATGGGCTAAAATTTAAAAAATAACAATCTCGGGACACCTGGGTGGCTCAGTGGGTTAAACCTCTGCCTTCAGCTCAGGTCATGATCCCAGGGTCCTGGGATCGAGCCCTGTATTGGGCTCTCTGCTCAGCGGGGAGCCTGCTTCCCCCCCCCCCCCCCCCCCCCGCCCCCCCCCCCCCCCCCCCCCCCCCGCCCTCTGCCTGCCTCTCTGCCTACTTGTGGTCTCTCTCTCTGTTAAATAAAGAAATTTTAAAAATCTTTTAAAAAAATAAAATAAAAGTAACAATCTCAAGGAATGATTCTTTGTGGGCCTTTCAATCTAACCTTTGTCTTTTCAGTAATCCCATAGCAGGGAAAGTGTGACAAGTGACAATTCCTTCAAGCAACTGTCCTTACCTCAAAGTACTTGAACATCAAATAGATCTATCAAGGCATGGTGAACACCACAGTGGCTTTCCATACAGAGTCTCAATTACAGCATGATTACTGGTGACATGTGTCATCAAAAATTTCAGATTCCACATGATTTACTTTTTAAAACATTAGGAAGTATTCAAGGTTATCCCTATAAACTTGACTTTCACTCAATTATATTCTAAGAATCTTTTTTGAGTGGAAGAGAAAGGCCTACCTACATGTGTTCCTGTGAATATTATTCTTTGTGTATGTCATATGGAGAAAAAATTCTGAGGCTGTCTCTTCTACTGTTCTTATTTCATGAGACAGTAAGTCAGACCCAACTTGGGATTCTACATCCAGTTATTAAATGGAAGTTGTTGGGGAGCCTGGGTGGCTCAGTCAGCATCGGAGTCTTGGTTCTGGCTCAGGAGTCGTATAACAGAGTGCCACACTGGGCTCCATGCTCAGTGTGGTTCAGCTTGAGATTCTCTCACTCTCCTTCTCCTTCTGCCCTTCTCCCCACTTGCACATGCTCTAGTTCTCTCAAAGAAATAAACAAACAAATAAAATCTTTTAAAAAATAAACGGAAGTTGTTAAGGATATAGCAGAGATGAAGAGGGATCTCTGTCCTCACAGAGCTAACTCTTTAGTAGGACATAAATATTTCCATTTATGTCTTATTCACTTCTTCTTTCTTTGGGTTGAGTTCTATTTATTTATTTAGTATGTATGTATGTATTTATTTGAGAGAGAGAGAGAGAGAGAGAATGAGCAGGGGGCAGGGAGAGGCAGAGAAGGAGATCATGACCTGAGCAGAAACCAAGAGCTGGACACTTAGCTGACTGAGCCACCCAGGTTCTCCTGGGTGGAGTTCTCTTTTTTTTTTTTTTTTTTTTTTTAATTTTATTGTGGTAAGGACACTGAATATGAGATCTACCTTCTTAATGTCTGTCTTACTTCTGTATCCCCAGTGCTTAACATAGCTCTGAGTACATATTAAATTCTCAATAAATATATGTTAAGTGAATAAATAATTGAGGTCCCCACATGCTCATACTTTTACAGTTCTAAATCTTGATTCATTAGCCAGTGTTCTTCTTCCTGGGACCAGACTGAAAGCCAATGCAAGGCGGACAATCAGAATATCAACTGCAGTCTGGTACTGACATTTTTATGAGCAATTATATTAGATGGTTGATGGTAATGTGGACAATATCCCAGCTTCAATATCCCAGCTTTAAGTCACAAACTTAAAACCAGGCTGCTATCTTTTAAAAAATGATGTGTATTATTAACCCAATGGAGGATGGAATGAAGACACAGATGGGTCAATGAAACCACTTACACATTAATACAACATTTCAAATTGAACAGCCCAATAATTTTATCTCCAATGGACAGAATTGTTTAAACGTAGCGAAGCCTCTATTTACATGCCAATAAAAATACCAACAGAAACCTCATCAGTTTTAACATTAACAGCTGAGTTGACTGAATTAAATGAAAAAGACAAATTATTCAATAAAACCTTTTGGGCAATTGCCATCAACTAACTACTGGGGGGCTCTCTCGCTCTCTCTCTTGAAATGGCAATTCTGCCAATATTCAGACACAATTATAGGATAAACAGAGCTGAAATATATAACAGTAAAACATGTCTTCCAGCTTCAAAAGGAAAAAGTCCTAAAATATGTTTTCCAGAGACAACAATTCTTACATGTTTGGAGCATAAATATGTGATTGTGACAAATTATTGTGCAAGAATGAAAAACAAATGACTGCAAGCAACAGAACTGAGGCTACATACAAGCGCCATCCCAGAACCTTGAACAGAACTACAAATACATTATGTGGAATATACTAGAAGACTGAGAGAGGAAAATATTACATTTAGCCAGAATTTAAATGCTTTTGAGGCTGCAGAGATACACTGTTTAGGGAGTGTTTTTTCTTCCCTCTGTGCCCTTTCATTTCCTGATACGGTTCAAAAGGAAAAACTCAAGAAATGAAAACCAAAAGTGTCCTTATTATATTTTTAGGCTGTCTGAATCCAAAGGAGGGAAATCCAGGAGTGCTGGCACTCGATCATAAGCTCCCTGAGTGAGCAATTACATTTTTATACTGCTTCGTGTTCTCATAGTAACTCATACAGTCCTTGACAATTATTTACTGACAGAATGAAATACTGATGGTTTTCAAGACTACTTTTATTTCTGTTTTACTCTGTTGTAAAAGGTCCCAAATCATCAAATCTGTAAAGTCAGACCTATCTCTGAAGCTATATCGACATACATCTTATTAATGGAGAATACATAAGTATACATTTCATTACAGAAAATTTATAAAATACAGAGATATATGTAGAACAATGATAAAGTCTGTTTTAATCCCTCCTGCCTTGAGATTAAAGTTTCAAATACTTCCTTCTACTTGTTTTTTAGCAACACAAATGATTCTATTTTAAAAGCAAATTTCATGTCATGTATTTAACTTCTCACTTATGCATGTTTTCCTACATCATTCTTGTAACATGATTAATAACACCATCGTTTATATAAACATTCCTTGATCACTGTGCATGTAAAGTACTTCAAGTTTCAAATGATGTTATGATGGTCATTCTTGTACATAAATCTTTATTCCTAAATCTCAACTGCTGTGTTTCAAGTTGCTAACTAATATAGAGAGCTTAGTGACACTGGAGGGTGAGACTGATCATTCTTTCTGTGAATTCTTCTTGCTTCAAATAACCAACTTGAAAAGCTGGAACAGTATTTGCAATGCTACCAAAATATCTGGAGCTGAGTTACAGCAAATAACAAATAACTAGTATCATCCATTCACTGTCAAGATTAGCGAAGATTCCCTGCCTCCCCACCCCAACCAAAAAAAGTTGAATTTAAAAACCTGATTTTTAATGAGAGACTGTGGACTCTCAGAAACAAACTGAGGGTTTGGAAGGGAACAGGGGTGGGGGTAGAGAGAGCCTGGTGGTGGGTATTAAGGAGGGCACGTATTGCATGGAGCACTGGGTGTGGTGCATAGGCAATGAATCTTGGAACACTGAAAAAATAAAATAAAACTAAAAACAAAACCATACAAAAACCCCTGATTTTAAAGACTGACCAAGTTGAGCCTTTAGAAATGAGGTAATTCACAAGTGTGGCAAGCTAAACCACTAAAATCAAGCACGTTCTATGTAGGCAAATACAGTGTGAGGCAGGAAAGAAAACCAGTGCTGATAGTGGTAATCCACAGCATCACAGCAGAGCCTCTGGTGGACTGAGAAGATCTGTTAAGGAAGAGGCAATAGTGGGTCTAACGGGTGGGGCACAAGCACTCTAAAGATGGGGATTATATTTCATACTTTTGTTTCCTCTCTACAATTCACAGAACATTCCAGAACTGCTACTTTTTCTTTTAGCCAAAAGACTATAATTGAACATGACCCATGTTCCCTGAGCTTTTCCCATCTTAGTAAAGGGCACCGGCATTCACCTGGTTGCTGTAGCCCTGGACCCGGAAATCACGTCCCTGCTTCTTCACCGTCCAGTCTACGTCGTCCCCCCATGCCATAATTTACTAAATCCCGGTGATTCTCCCTTAGGAATATTTAACTGAAATGGTCCACTTATCTTCATCATTGTTGCTACCACCCTAAATCAAGCCACTGTATCTCATCTGGACCATTCCAGGAACCTCCTGACTCATCTCTCTGTTCAAATCTTCTGGCTTTCTGCAAAGAACAGCATTTCTGGAAACACGGATCTGATCATGTCACTGCCCTGCTTAAAACACTTCAAGAGCCTGACAGCGCATTCAGAATATAGAGTCAATTCTTTACCGTGGCCCCCAATACCGTATATGATCTGGCCTTTCTTTTAATTTCTTGCATGGATCCAATTCCTGCAGGCCACAGAGTCTTTGGGACACGCTCTTCGCTAACACTGCAATGATTGCCCCACCCCTCACCCTGACAATAGCACATTTCTCATTTGGGTAATTCTTCACTTTCCCTAAACTCACAAGCTCAAAGCTGAATATTATTTGCCATATCCCTGAAACACCAATTTTGTGTTACAGCACAAGCAAAGGATGTATGTTAAAGACTTCAGTTATCCTAGCTATTTTTTGTTATGATCTGATAAATGAAGAATTGTTAGATACACAGATTTTGAAGATTTTTACCTTCATATTATTCTCTTACAGTGCTCTGTCATTTATTTACATGTACTATTACAATTTGCAGTGACGTTTATTTACTGTTTGTCTTCCCTAAAAGATGGAAAGCTCCATGAGGGCGTGTCTGGGTTTTGTTGTTATTGTGTTTAACCTCTGGTTCCTTAGCACTCTGCTGTTGCATACGGAATGTTATCCATGCAATAAATAGGACAGCGAATGAGTGGCCAACAGTCAAAATATCTGAGAGGAGTGTCTAATGGTAAGACGGGAGCACTAAAGGTCTATCACCTATTTGCTGGGAGGATATTCATTAACAGCTTGACACTTGTTAACAGCTCAAAACAATGAACAACGAATGAATGCATGGATAAATTATCTGTGAGCTCTGGAGACAGAATGCAGTGAGCTCTGAATGAAGGGCAGACAACTATGTCACAGCAACCAGTTAAATGACCTAAAAGGTCTTTCTCTGCTGCTGCAACTTTTCACTGAAAGTTGTAGTTTAAAAGGGAAAGTACAGGAAGCACATAAATATGCTTTCCACTGTGCTAGTCAGATCATGCATGATCTCACTTGATTCTTGCAACCCTGTGAGATAGACCGCATATCATCTCCATTTGACAAACAATGAAATTAAGCAAGTGTCCATAATTACTTCAGAATGTAATCCAGAACTCAAATCCTGGCTTTTCAACCCAAGGGACTAAGTAATAAGAGCACGAGTGGAAAATCATGGGATGGCTGATGTGATTTTATTCTGATTTCTTCCACTGCATCTGTGATAAGGTTGGTTGGGCTTTTAATTAATTGATTCTGCCTTTCAATAAGAAACAAAGAAATACCCAAATCTTTCCCAAGTTTTTCAACCTAAAAAAATCTGATTTTGGTCTCAATTGCTATTACTAATACTTTTGGGATTGGTGAGATTTTGTTCTTCCTTCCAGACATGCTTCAAAATATATTCTGAGCCACATCTGTCTCTATCCCTTTCAAACCAGTGAGGAAAGGCTCTCAAGAAATTGCATCGGTGCCGAGGACCTACTCATACACCAGCTGCGATCTGGCTTATTTCCATATAACCTAATATGGCTAAGAAAATGTTTGACTGGAACAGAGTGAGGATTGCCAAACTTAACTTTTAGTAAGAAAAGTGCCACAGAGTCCTCTGTTTAGATGTGGTGCAATTTCAGTTCAGCTGCAATGCTTATAGGTTCACATCAACGACATGGTAATTGTGCTTCTAGGCAGTAACAAAAACCAGATACCTGCCCCTTCGGCCCACTCGCAGGCGAGATGAAGACATAAAAGCTGCCCAAAAAGGTTCTTGGTGACAGTCTATTGAACATGTTGCCCTTCATGGGTTATAAAAGATGGGTGGGGATACCTAATTCAGATTCTGTACGAGGTCCTCTGAGTTTGTGGAAAAGAAAGAGCTTTCAACAGAAGGAAGGATAAAAGGAAATTCGCCTCCTCCATCGCCCATCTCAGCCCATCATGGATTTACCATCACCTTCCTCAAATAGCATCTCTGACTGACATTCCTATTTCTTCTTACTCTCAGTACACTGGCAGACTTGAAATACCGGTATTATCTTCAAGGTTGCCCTTTGTCTCAGCAGAAATGCAATCAATAAGCACCAGATCGAGGATTCTACTCGGGCTGTTTTGGTCTCGAGGGCTTCCTTGGGCTCCTCTCCCACCCTTGTTTCCGTCATTCGCACACTCTTGTGTCCGCCCATGATGGCCGTCCTCTGGCCAGGCACTGCAGTTTCTTCAGGAATGAATGCTTTAACATCAGACAGGTCTGGGTTTGAAGTCCAGGTCTGCTGCTTCTATGCTGGGTGACTTTTGCAGAGTGTTTCGTTCCTTTGTTAAAGTAGAAAATATCTGCCTTGCACTGATGTGACAATTAAATGAGGGGCCATGCAGTAGTATGGTCCCAGACATGAAGATAAGTGCTGGGTAAACGTCAGCAGGTCCCTATGTTCTGTTTCTGTCCTCTTTGTAATCTCAAGTCTGCACAATATTGCTGGATTCTTCTTCCCAACTATGTATGTACAAATTGAAAGGGAAAAATGCAACGACTGGCTCCTGAAATTTGCCCTGTCAGTGAGAAAGGGAGCACCACCTAAACATTCAATCAGGCCCAAATTAAAGAAAAACTAACATCAAAACTTCTATTGTTTCCTAGAGTTACTAAGGACATAAGCCCAGGGTCGATGACTGTTTTCTTTATGTAAACACCCTGACCTTCCTCTGTGACTGTAAAAGGTGACTACTTCCCCACCCCCAGCAATCATTTGGGAGAGAATTAAGACCAAGAGTTTAAAAACTTTCTCCTCAGCCATACCAGTGTCAGGTAACTCATTAGCTCCTCTGTAGGCCCCACGGAATACCATCTCAAATATTAATTTTAAACTGTGATCTACTCTCGGCTGCGCTGTAATGTCTCTTTATCACCTCAAATCATTCATCAAAGTCTGTTAAACTTAGCAGCTTTGTGGGAATGAGGGGAAAAAAGAATTTTTCCATGGCCAGGATGAATCTGAGAGAGACTGGAAAGGATTGGAGCAGGAGTTGACAGGAAAATACAGGCGTTCCCACCACTTTCTCTCTTGCTTGGGGACTCCCAGAAATACTGAGATGGAGGGCCTAATAATCTTATTCAGTTATGAAAGCAAAGAGCAGCCCAGGAAGAACTTGGTCATTCGGGGTTACATACTTAAGAACAATTAACTAATAATACAAAAACAATACTAGGAGTAAAATGTTTCTCATCATGATCAGACAATAGTTGCTGTGAGGTGAAAAGTCCTAGGAAGGTGTTAAAAAGACCCGGATTTTTACTTCTGCTGATATTCCTAACTAGCCATGTGACCTTGAGCAAATCACAGATTCTGCAGGCCTCTATCTCTGTAAAAGGAGGAAGAATGGACTGGAAAAGATTGGCTTTCTGTTAAGCAGATGGGTTGCAAAACTCAGGAAAAGCTTTGAAAAGAAGAGTTAAGATTCGGGTAAGTAGAAAGGTAGAGTGAAGATATTTCACTTCTGCTCAGGAAGAGAGCAGTGCTTTGGTTAGAAACACGCAAGTTGTACTGATGGGGGACCATGTTCAGAAGCCCAGCTGGGAGGGTAGTGAGAAAGTGAGTTGTTTTGATGAGTCTATGGATCTCAATTTTGTACTTTATCCTTTGGAGTAGACAATAGGTGCTAGGATATTTGATGTAAATGGTAGTTTGGTGAAGATTCAAAATCAGATTCAAAATATGGAATGAGGGGTGCCCGGGTGACTCACTCAGTTAAGCGTCCACCTTTGGCTTGGGTCATGATCTCAGGGTCCTGGGATGAAGTTCCCACATTGGCCTCCCTGCTAAGTGGAAAGCCTGCTTCTCCCACTCCCTCTGCCTGCTGCTCCCCCTGCTTGTGTTCTCCCTCTCCCATTCAAATAAATATATAAAATCTTTTAATAAATAAAAATATTATCAAAATATGGAATGAGATGGGCCACAGAGGGACTAAATCAAAGAAGAGAAAGGTCTGGAAATCAGTTTGGTTATTCTTGCAATCTGCCTTAAGATGGTGACAATAAAGATATCAAGGAAAAGAAAGTCAGTGAAGAATCAACAAATGTGCCTTATTTCTCCTTAATATATCCCAGTCTCTTCTGGTTGGTCTGTAGAGGGATCCCTGCCCAGATGCAAAACTGAACTCTGACTCATGGGTCAAAGAATTGTGCTGTGAATGACTAATAAATCATTTGGGAGATTAATCTACAGAAAGGGCCAAGATCATTTTTTATTGTAAGTATAAAATGACTGTGGGTTATTTTGTGATTAAAGGTCTTTACATTAACTGCATAATTGAATATAATTTTGTAAGTGGTACAAATCAATAATCAACTACAAATTACTTTACTAAAGCAGAAATTTCCACATTATCCTGAAAGAATACATGTAAGGTTTGAACAAATCTGAAAGTTAGGCTATGGAATTATCCTTACACAGAGAGAAATATACTAATTTCTCTCCTTCTTTAACACTTAAATATTTTATAACAATTTAAAGACTGTGAGCTACGTTAATTACTCATTAAAATCAAAGCTTTGAAAAAAAAAATCCAAAGATAACTTTCTAATAGTGTTAACGAAGTCGTTTAACAAAGCAAACGTGCTTTGACTGGATATATAATGCCCCCTCAACGACCTTATGCATTAGAATGAGACAGAGCCCGAGTCAGGGTCCAAGTTAAGAGATTTAAAAGAGCCTCTGAAGGGTTATTGGAGGGGAGGTGGGTGGGGCCAGGGGGATGGGTTAAATGGGTGAGGGAGATCTCAGGAGTACACCCTGTGATGAGCACTGGGTGTTCTATGTAAGTGATGACTCACTAAATTCTACACCTGACACTAATATTACACTGTATGTTAACCGACGAATTTAAGTAAAAACTTGAAAAAAGAAAAATAAATAAAGAGACTCTGAAGGAAAGAAAATAAAGGTTGCAAAATAACATTAAGTTCTGGAGGTTTTAAAAGTTGCAAGGAATAACACAGGTTTGAACAATGGTCCTCTCTTCACATCCTCAGAGACATTAGGTTCTAGAACTTGGATTTGACTAAGTGAGATATATCTTAGATTCTAACATTTATAGTAGCCTAATGGATTGGATGTCAAATATTCTCTCTTTTTCTAAGACTTTATTTTTAAGTCCACTCTACACCCAACATGGGGCTTGAACTCACAACCCCAAGATCAAGATTCGCATGCTCCACTGACTGAGCCAGCTGGGCACCCCAAACAGTCCCTTTTTTTTTTTGAGAAGTTACCATCACAAGGAAAATGGATAAAGCAGAAGACTCTGTGGATGCAACTGAAGAAGAACAGGGAAGAAATTCACATTTATTGTATACCAAATGTGTGTCAAAGGTCACATATCTCTTATTTAATGTTCCAAACAAATCCGTGAGGTGTTTTTTTTCTCTATTTACAGATGAGAACATGGAGGTCTGAGAGGTTAAAAAACTTGTCAAGCATCCGATACAGGGGGAAGAGCTGGTAGTAGAATGCTATCCTCTTTCTGCTATTCCAAAGGGAAACTCTCACAGAGAGAAAGAGAAGGAAAGAAGGAAAGAGAAGTTGTTCAGTTACCCAGTTAGAACAGAAGCGACTGATGCCTTAAATCAATCTGATCAACAGTACAAAAACTGTTGTTTGGATTTTTAAAAGATTTGATTGAAACCCAGTTGTTTCAGTGGCCATATGTAGACCTGGAGTTAATAAATGGCCGCCTTTAAGTCCCCCAGCTGGAAGAATACAAAAGAACCCAGAGGCAAGTCAATGGCAGATTGCCACCCCAAACAAATTGCAGTATGTAAGCTCTAAAACTTGAATTACCCTTCAAGGATTAAGGTTCAAGACTGTGAGAAATTAAAAATATTGTCTAGCCTAGGAAATAGCATATGAATCAAAAATATCATTACTAAGCTTAGCTGCACTCCTAATCTTCCACTTTCATGACATCTAAACTGTTTTGTTATTCTTAATGGACCAAATCCCCCTTCTGGTAATGTTCTGGAAATTCTATTTTTGTGGTAATTTAAAAAATCATACAGCATGTTCTTTATATTTGGTTTATGTAGGAGTTAAGACCACTTCAAACATACTTTTCTTTCTCAGTCTGATGGCTATTTAATATTGTGTCATTCACTGGTTGAAATAAAAGTAGGTTAATCTGCAAAAATACATGAACACCCCAAAAGGATTGGATTGTATCTTTGAGAAATGATTTTTTTTTCAAAGTCAGACATCAAAGGCTGCATATTGCAGAAAGTTTATTTTGAGAAGCTTCAGTCAAAACAGTTTGGAACTATGAAATGAGTCATTTTTTCTTAAAGAAATGTAACTTTGTCTATTCCCACTGCATTTTTGGTTTGGTAGGAGACATCTTTATTCCACAGGATTTTAAAAGCATGTTTAAGATTCCATAGGTTTAGTATTACATCACTAATGGTTTCTAATGAGATCCAGGCAATAGCAAGAAGAGAGGAAAAGAATAGCACAAAAGTTGAATTCTACAACACCAAGTACCATGTAAAATGTGGGAAAGTCTCCACGCTTTATCTCTATGGCTGAAGCCATCTGCATAAAAATGAGTAAATTCACATTCTATCAACCAGATATGGATGACATGATATTCAGTGTCTGCTTGGTATCAGTCATCTAAGGGACTGAATTTTTTGCTTTTCAGGCAGATATTTGCTGCCCCGTGGTTATTATGGTCAAAAAGAATCAGTGAAACATGCAAATATCTAGATATTGGATTTGCTCTACTAAGGGGTTAAGGCCTCAGCTACTTGTTCGATTTTGTTCTCATAAACAACTTTTCAATAATGATTATACAAATTTTACTCTTGAGATGATGTCTCTGTGTATAAATAGGAGGAGAATACGAAAAATAAATATTCCCTAAGCTTTCAGCAACTCTGGCATTTTAAGGAAGGTCAGTGAGGGAACGGGTGGGTTGGACAGGATGCCCCAGAGGGGAGGGACTATTCCAGGGGAGATCAATTTATTTGGTGAATGATAATGGATAAATGAGATAAAGGGAGACTTTTTAGAATTTTTGTTTAAGGGCTCCAAAGTTGGTAGCTTTCCAACCTATGGATGGGTGTGATTATAACCACTGACACTGGTTTAGAACTTTACCGTGTCAAAATTTCTTTCACCTTCGTGATCACTTTCAAACTTTAAATACCTGGGTAAAGTTTTTTATAGACCTACCCACCAATTTAATCTCAAGACAACTCCACAATTATTGACTTGGGTATGGAGCTACCATATGTAAAGTACTGTACTAGTTAGTTAATCACTGGAGAGGAAGCCAAAGAAAGGTAAATTAAGACACAGTCTTCGCTTTCAAAAGAATATACAATGTGATCAGGGAGACAGACACAACTAATTATACCACAAAATACAAAGCTGAGTATGAATAATGCAATAAAAACAAACCTACTTCTCTCCAAATGAAGTAGAACAATTTGTTTTAGGATTGGAGAGGAAATTTGAAAAGGAGATGTTTTAGGAGTTTGAAATGCTTTTATGCAAATAAGTATTAATGTCATAAAATACTTGTAGTGGGTGTTAGCATTCATTTATAAAATAATTACCGAACATCTATAGCATTTCAGGAGTATGTTAGACACGTTAGTATCTTTCCTAAAAAATTTTGTAACATTAAAGTCTCTTATGAAAATCCCTATATTATGACATACAACTGAAGAATAAAACTTTTGTCAGTCCCCTAGATGTCTTGTTTATATCATGCTGGGTAGTGACTTTGACAAGTGAACTGATCAAATTTATGCCTTGTTCAGACACTATTTTAGAAAATCTAGAAAGTCTCCCTTCATTTCATTTACTTATTATCACTCACCAAATGAATTAATTGCCAGTGCAAAGGTAGGCAATATAACATATGCCCACATATCTGGCAAACCTCATTTTGGGCCCAGACACAGGCATAGTAAAAGATAGCTATTGGCGTCTCATCAAACAGAAAATTCTAAAAATGAACATTTCTGATTTCTCTTCAGTATTTAACTTCAACAAGCAATACTGTGGCCAAAATTATAGAGTTGCCCAAGAATTGGCACTGTTTTGAGTAAGAATTTGGTGAAAAGCCACAAAGCTGTCAGTTGTTTTGTGATTTTAGTCTCAACAGTTTTATTAATGGCTTAGAACTTTTCCCTATAATATGTGTCTGGCCAAGGAGAGCTCCTGTGCCACAGCCTCCCTATTTTTATAAGAATTAATTGCTAGGGGCGCCTGGGTGGCTCAGTCGTTAGGCGCCTGACTTCAGCTCAGGTCATAATCCCAGGGTTCTGGGATCAAGCCCCGCATTGAGCCCTACATTGAGTTCCCTGCTCAATGGAAAGCCTACTTCTCCCTCTCCTACTCCCCCTGCTTGTGTTCCCTCTCTCACTGTGTCTCTCTCTGTCAAATAAAATCTTAAAAAAAAAAAAAAAGAATTGCTAAAATTTTTTTTTCATTTTATTTATTTTCAGTGTTCCAAAATTCATTGTTTATGCACCACACTCAATTGCTAAATCTTTGAAGGAAATAAGGAAATGGTAGACGGATGGACAGACAGACAGGGTTTGTAATTTTTGTTGTTTGAACTATATATATCATCTTTAGACACCATCTGACTCTCTAGAAAAAAACAGAGGGAAACCTGTACACTTAGAGTTTTTTCTTACAACTCTCGTCTCCTCTTTATTTTAAAATCATTATTATTCTTTACATTGTTAACGTGTATAGCATTTACACTTTGTAATTATAATGTTAGCAGTTGCCTAGCCTTAGTTTTGTATTTAAACTGATTAAAGTATAACCTAAGATTAAGAGAAAACAAGTACATTCTAGTCACTAAGGGAGAGAAAATCGTTTGCATTGCTTTTCTCCTTCCCTCCCCTCTACTGGTCATTATGGTTTTATGTTATTTAAAATTTTCTAAGGAATGTATCCCATTGTCCACATGTTACATGATTAGTCTTTTTTTATAGAGCCTTAAAAATAACAAAATGCTAATATATATTTTAAAAGCACAAAATTCTTACATGCTTTCTTCCACCCTACTTCCCAGGAAAAAAATATTTACCCAGCATTGCAGAATAACATATAGTTTTTTTTAATTGGGCAATTAGGACATCTAGTGTCTACAGAGAATCTCATTTTAAATTATAGTAATTACTAAGGGTACAAGATAGACCTTCAAGTTATCTACTGATAATGTGTTCAAATAAGCTTTCTTCCAGTAGCAGCGGTTTTTCTCCCAGAACTATAATCTTTCTCCTAATATTTTTATATTCCATAATGGTATCTGGATAAGAGAACCCAAAATTCAGACTTTCAAGTGTCTTTCATCAGTCTTTAGGCCCAGAAGCATTTTATCTGGAAAACTAAATGTGTTTTACCCACATTTACCTATGTCAGATTTCTCTTAGATTTCACTGTTGCCATTTTCAACGACAGAACCTAGTATTTTCCTATAGAAACCAACAGACTTGGGAGTAAAATAGTTCAAAGGGCAGTTTTTTTTTTTAAGATTTTATTTATTTATTTGTCAGAGAGAGAGAGAGAGAGCACAAGCAGGAGGAATGGCAGGCAGAGGGAGAAGCAGGTTCCCTCCTGACCAAGGAGTCTGATGCAGGACACGGTATCAGGATCCTGGGATCATGACCTGAGCCAAAAGCAGATGCTTAACGGGCTGAGCCACCCAGGCATCCCTCAAAGGGCAGTTCTATTTATAGCTTTCAGATACTGTCTATCTACACAGTATTGAGACCATCAGGTGAATCACAGTAGACAGACCACCCTCAGCAGTGTGGGCTGAAATTACCTTTAGAATATGTCTTAGAAGTCTCTGGTTACAATATGTATGTACTAGAACTAAAAAGTCCCTCTGAGATCCAAATTCCCATGTATATCAAACTAAAGTGAGTAGAAGGTGGGGAAAAAGCACATTAACAAAATTTCAGGACCACATCTGATTTTCACGGGATTCATTATTTCAGTTCTGTCCTCTTTTAGGGTGTGAGTTTATAGGCCAGTATGTATTTTCATGACTTTCGGAATCCCTTCTTTAAAATCACGTTGTTTTATGTGTAGTCATCACAGGGTACCACAGTGATCTTTACAATGGCTTCTTAGTTGCTGACTGAATATTCAAAAACTTGGTAGAGATGATCTGAACACCACTGGATCTGGTTAAGGTTGTGAAGGTATTTTTATGAAGCAATCTGAAGTATCCCAAACATTAAGGTGTGGCTATCATGTTGGCCAGATGACATCAACTAAATACAACACATGCATAGAAAGTACTTAGTATGTGCTCGACACAGTGCTTTGCCAAAGGATGAAATTATAAACATGAGAGACACTATCCTAGTCCTATTAAGTTTCCAGTCTAGGAGAAACATAAAAATTAAATAGCGCCATGCAGTGTGATAATTTTGCTCCAGAGAAAGTATCAGGCATTGTGAGGACACAGAGAGAAAGGTAATTAGCCAAACTTGGGTCCGTTGTGCTTTCCCGAGGAAGTGGTATCTGCACTGAGACTTCCAGTAGTAGCTGACTGGGAAGGGGTGGAATGGAGAGCAGAGTCCTTCTAAATTTCCCAGAGAATGTCATTCAAATGTGTTCTCTACTCTAGGCCTCTGGTTCTTTCTCTTGGGCCTCACCCAGGGTTACTACTCTACCTGGTTAGATTCCTCATCCTCAGTCCCTCTTGCTTTGTGCAAAATCAGAAGAGCTCACAGAGAGGAGGAGAAGAAACTGGTTTGGGATTTTGGATCTGGATTTACTGTCTTTCTTTTTAAAGAAAGGCCCTCTTCGGGGTGGCCTGGTTGGATTTTCCTCGGTGACTGAATATGATTGAAATCTCTACCACATAACCTGGGCACCCAGTCTCCTGTTTAATCCTCCTTAAGTTTTCCTTACAAAACCCAAAAAGGCCGGCATGTGGACTACTTCCACAAGTTGGCTGCTTCGTTTTAATCTTGGAGTATCTCATAGATACCAACTTCACCTTGGGTCTACTTGCCTCTTGGAGCATGGCTGCCATCTGACCTGTTTCTGTGGTGACCCACAGAAGCCTTGGCACAGTGGTGGGCCACTGAGTCACATTTTCAAGAGTAGAGTGATACTTGTTAATATTTACTGAAAAGAGAACTAGGACCCATTAAATTCAATCTAAAAATAATTTTTGTTCTGAAAAGAGACAATCTAATTACCTTGCTCTTCTCACTATGAAAAATTGGGTTCATGTGGGTTAGGAGACACAGAATCTTCCTTTGAAGTAGACCATACATTCCAAAATATCTCTGGCAGGCTGGGGTCTGCTTCTGATTAGATAACTGACATTAACATCCCTCAAATAAACAGTAAACCCTTCAAAACCAGAGAAGGATATGAATAAAATGCATCTCAGTTTTAAGTAAAAGGCCTCTGCAATAGTTATCAGTGAGAAATTTACTTTTCCATTTATCAACCACCATTAAGCCCCAAAAAGAAAAAAGTACACTGGATGAAATTCTAGTGAAACTTCAAATCAGTCTTTAATCTATTGTAGATACTATCAAGTTTACCATTGACCTTGGGTGAGTATTTCCATGTTTATGGTGTTCCATCCTTATCCCTCCAAACTAAATTCATTTCAAATAAAATACAAATCTTGAGAAGTAAAACAATATGTTCTTCTCAGAATATTTTGGTCTTTGTTCTCAGAATAGTGTAAGTATACTGTGAGCAACAGCAAAACAAAACAATTCAACTCTGCCTGTGTGTGTGTGTGTGTGTGTGTGTGTGTGTGTGTGTGCTGCCGCCTCTACAAGGAATGTGATCTAAGCATATACAACTCAAAAACCAGTTAACCAAGAAATAAGGGTAAACACCTGTGGCTTCATTACAGATGAGGTTATAGCTAAATGGGTTGAAGTTTACTGGGAGGAAAACTATTGTTTGGAAATTTCAATCATGCTGCCACATACCTGTGATTTTTCAGGCAACTCCTAGATGGGGAAATAAAAAACAATGTCTTTTATCTTGAAAGGCCCCTCAAATAATGGAATGAGTAAGAGAATTCCTGTTTCACTTAGCTTTCTAAATACTTTGTGCCAGCTGATTTCTCCCTTCCCATAGAGATTTACCATTCAGCTTTTGTAAACCTCATAAAATGAAACAATAACTTTGTTCTGTCCATAGCAGGTAGAGCTTTATGAAGATAATCTTTTAGAAGAAATGTAATTTTAGAAAAGAGGTCAGCTCTTTTTTAAGCGAGTTTGCTTTTGATAAGTTTAAGTGAATTTAAGTGAGCTTGCTTTGGAAAAGTGCGAAATGCCCAGTATATAAGAGTCAGATACTTGTTTGTAAAATAAAAAGGTTCCAGAGGAAGGCTCTGGTTGTTCTGAATCATTTTTTGTCTTAAAAAGTCCTTCCTACCTGAATAAATTCTGTGGATTGTACCAATCTCAATTTCCTGGGTTTTGATAGTATATCACAGCTATATACAATGTTATCATGGGGGAAAACTGGATGAAGTGCTCTAGGGCCTCTCTGGACTATTTTACAACTTCATGCTAATCTATAATTACTTCAAAATAAAAACTTAGGGGCGCCTGGGTGGCTCAGTGGGTTAAGCTCCTGCCTTTCACTCGGGTCGTGATCTCGGGGTCCTGGGATTGAGCCCGCATTGGGCTCTCAGCTCAGCGGGGAGCCTGCTTCTCTGCCTACTTGTGATCTCTCTGTCAAATAAATAAGTAAAATCTTTAAAAAACAAAACAAAAACAAAAAAAAATAAAAACTTAAAAAATGAAAAAAAAAAAAAAAAGAAATGTCAATAGTCAAAAAGAGCAAATAAAGAAAAGTCCTTTCTAACCAGTCAAAGAAGGTATGAATCTATCTGTAAAGACTTTCAGTATTTGTTAAACAGAAACTTTTCTCACAGTTCTTTGACATATAAAAGCCCAGCAGCAAGCTTGTCTACCTTGTACTCCTCCAGAGGCACACTCTTGACAATTTTAACCCTATGTAAAAAGACTAGAGACAAAACAATATTGCTTGGAGCACTGGCTGTTATACACAAACAATGAATCATGGAACACTACATCAAAAATTAATGAGTACTATATGGTGACTAACATAACATAATAAAAATTATAAAATTATAAAAAATTTTATAATAATTTTATATTACTAAAATAATAATAAAATATAAAATATAAATAAAACTTAAATCATAATTTTTTTGGAAAAATTTTATGTATATGACAGACAGAGATCACAAGTAGGCAGAGAGGCAGTCACAGAGGGGAGGAAGCAGGCTCTCCGCTGAGCAGAGAGCCCAATGCAGGGCTCGATCCCAGGATCCTGGGATCACAACCTGAGCCAAAGGCAGAGGCTTTAACCCACTGAGCCACCCAGGCACCCCTGGAATCATAATTTTTAGCAAATGCAAATGGCATTTTATTGCTTTGGTTATAATTACTAACATTCTCTAAAACAAATAATCAATTCAGTGAATCCTGTCTTTACCCCTCTAACATGCTCTTGACAAAACAAAGGTAAAAGACTATAAAGTAAGGAAGAAAACAGATACCATCAAAGAAATTCAAGGAAAGTTAAGTTCAGTATTCTCAATAGAACCTCGGCTACTGAAGCCATGGGACTGTCAATGAAATGCAACTAGCACCAGAACCACTGGAAAGGTCTTCTCTAGTATTTGGCTGAAGAGGTTGATCATACGGCTGGCTGTACAGTTCACTTCAAGGTGCCCTTACTCTCTAAACTCTCTAAATTTTACCCATTCATTTGGAGACTCCAAAAATCTCTGGCCAGTTCAGCCAAAGCAGAAACATGAGCACAAATCTTCCAAACCAATTGATATTATACAAAACAGCCAACTACTAACTAAATCGGCAGAACAGAAAGAGGCTGTTGAGGAATGATTTTGTTTCTGAGAATACACATATGACCTAAGAATGACATCATAAGCTCTTTCAAATATTCTGGAGTAGCTTATAAATTGCAAACTAAATAGAGTTAGTCAAGTTCCCACCTTCTCCAACATGTGAAGGTTAATAAGTGGAAAATGCAAAAACTCCAGTAATTTCCTCCAATAAATTGTTGTAAATGATGAATTGTGAGACTGAAGGTCATGGTAGGTCCCTGCATTCTTCAGTCTTACTTAGTATGGTGCTAAAAATACATCAGCTAGTTTGAAATATCACATATAGAGCCAGACAGAGACAAACTCCAACTTAATGTAAAATTTGGTTTTATTTTAATCAAATTTTGTGCATACAAACTCTCATACTTTCCCAGGAAAATTTAACATTTGGCCTAAAGAATTAGTGCTACTAGAAATAAATTATCTAATTGAAATAAACTAGCAAACGTTTAGCTAGGCTGAGAGGAAACAGAACTGCACTGAGCAAAACTAATCCTCTGGATCTAGTCAGGAGAATCGATGAATCCACAACCAAAAGAGCCTGGTTGACACGACTGTCAGTTAAAAGGAAGATTCTTAAGTAATTGATATTTCACAAAAGTAATATATTTCAAGCAGAAGACAGACTTTTAAAAAATTAAGACTTTATTTTTTGGAGGATAGATTTTTTCATGTTTTATTTGATAATAAGTACTTTTGAGGATATTATATATTTATAAATTGTGGGAAGTATTCTGTCTCTACTTTCACTCTTTCTATGCATTTGGTTCAAACACTGCATTTTTTCAGTTCAACTAACTCACTAGATTTGCTCAATTTAGTCAAAACCCTAGAACCTCCTAGCTTCTAGAAGCTAAAGTACAACTCTGGACTGGGGTCACATAGGCCTAACATTCCCGCAATCTTATAAACCATAAGAAATGGTATAGGGCACCCCTCTAAAACAATTAGAATATAATATTGATGACTCAGCAGGAGCTGGTAAATATAGCAGCTTATTCAAGGAAGATGATCGTGATCATGAACCTAAGATAATATCAAAAGCCCAATAAGAGAGTCTTCAGGTAGGTGAGTAACAATGGTGCATTAGGTCTGTATCTCTAAAACTATGGTTAGTAAATATTCACAAAGCAAGAATGATGTGTACCAAAATCTGAAAGAGAGCTCTCCTTATCTAGAAACAATGATGGGGAACTTCTTGGGGAGGCCCCACCAGTACTGGGAGAAAAGAGGCAGCAGTTTTGCCTGGTGAGGCTGGACCAGCCATAGAGATAACATATGATGTCACAATATATGTTCCTTTCTCACTCCTCCTCGTACTCTCTTACACACATGGAAGCAAAAAGTTCTCAGACAACATGTACAGTTGAAATCCAACTGTAACTATGTGTATCCCACTTAATACATAGAGGCCAGCAAGAGTTGAAGCCAAGAGGGTGAGTTATTAATGGTATCCCCTATGATGTTGACACAGTTACGTACTGGACAGAAAACCTGCTCAAAAGTACTGTAGCTGGTCCACGCTCCTGATACTTGTCTTGACCCATTCCTAGCAGTGGGAGAAGAAATGAAAAGCCAGATCAAGGTAAAACTTGAATGAAGGCCAGGGTCCAGGCGTCAAATGGGTCAAAATCCAGAAAATGAGCACACCCAGTTAGAGATCCATGAATTCAAGGCTTGAAAGGAACCGAGATGTCATATGATCAGCTCCCTATTTTACAGATGAAGAAATCCAAATTCAAATTGGGTAAAGCAGGGTGCTCCACTGGCTCAGTCATCCAGCTATCCAAGGACACGTGGTAGCATGTCAAAAAGACCAGTACTCAGGATTTTTGATACTTTGTCTAGTGTTTCTACCAAGAGTCAACAAACAGGGAAACAAAAGTCACAGAGAGACTGAAAAAAAAAAAAATCTCAGGACCCCAAATCTGCGGCCTTACCCCAAAGGAGTATGATTTCATCCTATTCTCTGACCTTCCTCTGAGTATAGCAAACATTTATGGACTAATCACACTTTCTCATCCTCTTGCATGACTATCTGGATAAGAGATTCTGCTTGACTCTTCCTGCCTTCAACTCAAGGGTCTTTCCATTTAAGGTACAACGTAAAAAGACAGTGGTGGTTTTTGTAAGATACAAAGATTTCATTGACTGCAGGGACAGGAAATGAGAAAATCAGGAACTATGGCTACTCTATCTTCCCCGGCCACACATTGCTTGTCATCTGAGAACCTTTTTTCTTTTCTTGTGATCAAGTTTTGGCTTATGCATCTCACATATGTCCCCGTATGTTGTTCATCTCAACTCTATTTCACAAACTCTCAGTTCCAGTGTCCACCAGTGCCTACCAACTCCTGCTCTGTCTTAGTTCAAATTCTCAAGAGACAGAATCTGCTAGGCTCAACTTTTCCATGTTTGGGCAGAGAGCTCTTTACACAAGCCATGTCCCAGGCCCCTGGTCAGCCAAATGAGTTGGTCGACTTTGGATTAAGCATCTACACACAGTTCCATTAACTTTGGCCAAAGGATTGAGATCGCATGAACCATTCCTCACTCAGAACCTGGGAGGAATCAGGCAATGGGAGATTAAATATTTGGCTTGCACAGACTCTCAGGACATTTAAGCTCTTGCCTGTTGGACTGCTGGCATACACTATATAGCCCAACTGCTTGGTGCCTCTTGCTGAGGGTTCAGGGACAAGGACCAGGTCAGATGTGGTCATCTCAGGATGGCTGGTAAATGACTGTCATTTGTTTGGTCTAAGGCCAGAATATTAAACTTCAATTAACAGCTAATCCTGAACAAAGAGCTCTCTTTGTGGAGATGGAGGAGGTATTTCCTTGCTCCTCTTTGCCATTTTTCATCCCTCATTTCTCTCTAAAAATATCACCTACTACCCCTCCTTATTACAGTCACTTACTAATCCCTGCATTACTCCCCTTCATTTCTAGAAGATTTTAGCTCCTGGTTGTAACTCTTTTCAGTACAATGTCTGCCTTAATTCTCAGTAATTTCAAATATTCATATATGTGATCCTTCTAATATCCTGGTCTCTTAGCTCCTTGCACTCCTCTCCTGATCTTGTCATCCTACATACCTCAGCCACCCACCTCCTTCCCCAGCTGACATCCCATGATTCATCACTCTAAACACTACAGGCAGGCAGCTGAACCCAGCTGTAGGAAAACTCACAGCTAAGCCAACTGGCTTTACTTAAAAATTCATTATCACTAACGTCAAGTGGGTCCTTAGTGCTACCTGGCAATTCTATGTTTCCCAAGTCCAAACATCCTCTCTTCTCTTAAACCCCCCAACCCTCCTCTTTTCCTCCCAAGCTTAGCAGATAAACTTTCTTCCTATTTCACTGAGAAAACGAAGGCAAGTAGATGAGAATTTCACGGGCTCCCACCACCCTATTTTCCAATCTATCTATAGCTAACTCCAGACTACCTGTCTTCTTGCAAAGATGCCTTATTTATCCACGCTCCCACCTGAAACCAATGCTTCCCCTCATGTCCTTGCTCCATCCTCTCTCAACTAACTAAACAAGGGCATCGTTTTAGCAATTGTCACTTCTGCATCATCAGTTTCTCTCTCTGCAGTGGATTATTCCTGTCATTACACAAGTGTGTCTAAATATACCTCATCTTAAATCAAGAAAAGGGGATCTTCTCTCATATGCACCCACATACCACTCCAGCAACTATTTCAATCCTCTGCTTCTTTTTCAACAAATATTCTTAAAAGAATTATCACTCCTTCCTGTTTCTACCTTTTTTCCCCTCAACTTCTCCCAAACCTAAGCCAATCAGGCTTGACTCTTTTCAAGATCATCAATAGTTCTACGTTGTCAAGTCCAGTGACCAATTCTCAGTCATTGTCTTATTTAACCTATTAGCATTTGACATGTTGATCACTTCCCTTCTTTTAGAAGTACTTTCGTTACTTGGCTTCTAGCACATCACACCCTCCTGGTTCTCTTACTACTCCCACTGGCCATTTTCCTTGGTCTCCTCTGCTGTTTGTTTGTGTTCACTCTGATCTTTAAATGTTGGAGGACCCCAGATATTTTCCTGGAACTGTGTTCCTCCATCTAACTCACTGCCTTGATCTCATCTTGCCTCTTGGCACTAACAATCATGCAAATGCTAATGGCTCTCAAGTATTTATCTTCACCTACAAACTCTTCCCTCAACCCCAGATTTGCGTATCCAACGTTCATTTAACAATTCTAATCAGATGCATAATTTTCATGTCAAATTTAAAATGTTCAAAACCATACCACTGATTTCCATCACACAACTCCTCTTTCTACTTTCTTCTTGGTAATAGAAACTCTATTCTTGCAGGTTCTTGGACCAAAAACCTTGAGCTTATTTTTCACTACTCTTTCCAGTGCTAAGTTGATAAATGTATAACAGCAGACAGCTCTGAAGAGTGTGCAGTAGAAGGCTCAAATTCTCTGTGTAAATACTACCATCATTATCTATTTGTAGCTACAAATGTCACATCATTGGGTACTGGGTTGGGAGGAGATGTGAAGTGGCACACCATTATGTAGTATTTTTATTACATGGATACAAAAGATGTAAATATCTTCAGAAGCATGTGTGATTGGAAAAAATGTAGTAAAATAATTAAGAAGTGATGAATGTTTAGTGTTTATTTAGTATTATTTTTTCATTTGTTTTGTTTTTTAGATACCACACATAAATGAAATCATGTGGTATTTGTCTTTCTCTGACTTATTTCACTTCGCACTATTCCTTTTAGGTTCATCCATGTTGTTGTTACAAATGGCAAGCTCTCATTCTTTTTTATGGCTGAGTGATAGTCCATTACGTGTATTATGTATGTATGTATACATATATATGTATACACACACACATATATAAAATACATAAATATACATATCATATCTTCTTTATTCATTCGTCTATCCATGGGTATTTGGGTTGCTTTCATAACTTGGCTATTGTAAATAATACAGAAGTAAACATAAGCAGATACATTTGCATGTATCTTTTTGAATTAGTGTTTTCATTTTCTTTGGATAGATATCCAGTGGTAGAATTAGGGGATCAAATGGTATGCCTAAGTTTCAATTTTCAGAGGAACAAGGGTTCTCTTTTTCCCACATCCTCACCAACACTTTTTATTTCTTGTCTTCTTGATACTAGCCATTCTGACTTGTGTGAAGTGATATCTCATTGTAGTTTTGATTTGCATTTCTATGATGATTACTGATGATGAGCATCTTTTCATGTGTCTGCTGGTCTTGTAATTTTTATAATTTTTACCTTTGTTTTAATGTAACTCATTTAACTAGAACTTTATATAATTTCTAATACAGCTTGTATTTAACAACTAGCTCACAAAATTCCTAAAAACTTAATTATAGGTTCTTGAGGGCCCCAATGAACAGCACACTACTCCCTCTTTAATTCTCCAATTCATTAGCAAATCCTGATGCCCTACATTCAAAATACACATCTAAAATTTGCTTGCTTTTCACGATCTCCATCACTGCCACCCAAGTTCAAAATACTATAATCTTTCAAATTATATCAGCAACCCTATGATCCTCTCTGCCTTCCCCTACCATTCTGTTCTCAACACAGGGGCCAGATGTAAATTCTAATGTCATTCTTTTCTTAAAAAATTGAAGTATAGTTGACACACAATGTTAACTCAGTTTCAAGTGTACAACATAGGGATTCAACTCACATGATTCTTTTGATCACAAATTTCCAACTGTTTCCTGATTCATAGAGAATAAAACCCAAAGTCCAACAAATGGCCTAGAAGGCACTACCTAAAGAATGAAAAAAAGGGGCAGGGAGAAAAAGAAGAAGAGAAATGGAAGAGAAGTGGAAGAAAGGAAGAAAGAAAAAATGAAAGTGATATGGACAGGTGTGAAGATACACAATCAACTGAATCCCAGTTTTGCATTCTGCTTTTTCAGTCATTCTGTAGAGGTCTAGCCTTGGGAGAAGTAGCTAGAAGAATGAGAGACTTCATTTTTCTTCTTTCTTTATAGAAAATAAAGCGACTTTCCACCATTCCAAGCTAGGTTGCTAAAGAGGTCATCATAAGAAGCTGGAGAGTAATGGTGGCATGTTGCATACCAAGAACAGTGTCCTATGACATTCCCAGTAACAATCTGGCTTCAAAAAAATGGCTAATTGCAAATATTTGATAAGTGCTTAAAAGTTTTCCCCAAAGCTCCAAACTCTAGGGGAAGATAGAGTGTTCCCAGGCCAGACTAAAACCTTTTAACCTTAAGTCCTTTAAACATAAATATGTTGCCAAGATGCCGAGTGGATATTTAAATCATCCACTTCCTGTTTCAGTGCTATCTCTCTGTTTTGGAAAGGGACCAAAAATGTTTCATTCCTTTTGGCACTGCTTTCTTCATTTAAAAAGGATTTATACTTCAGGGGTTTTGACTCTAGGAAAAAAAAAAAAACAAGCACATATTTTGGATGTCAGAATCTGAATGCTTTGACCCTTTCAAACAAAAACGCACTACTCTGTAGCCAGTAGGGTGAGAGAACTAGATCAGGGACACAACATGTCCGAATGGGCTCCTAAAGTGACAAGTAAAGAGGGAAAATTGGCCCACCTACAATAACTTGTTTAGGAAATATTAAAAATAGCCCATTTAAGAAGTTGGTTTTTACTAGATCACTTGTAAATAGTATTGTTTAAATGTTAAATTTAAGAAAATCTAAGTATTTCCATCATGCTCAAGCTATCAGTCAATTAAACTTCAAATGTGATGAAAATATCTCATGGGTAGTTTTATGAGGTTTTCATTAAAATAAACAGGAGTAAATAGAAGGTTTCAAGTGACGTCTCTTAGAGTCTTCTTTGAAGGTGCTCAGACAGGATGAGGATTGGTGATGACCGAGCAGGGATAATTTCAGAGTGTCCTGAACAGCAATCATTCTATCAGCCTGTGTAGCTTGAAAAAATTCTCTTGGCATTCTGATTATACTTGGCAATGCTTCTCCCCAGTTAAGATTCCCCAGGGAGGCAGAATAATATTAGACATATTAATACAGTGTCAGTGAACATTCCTGTCTTCAATTAATTAAATTCAACTCGGCATTTGTTAACCCTCTACTTTGTGCTTGGAGTTGTGCTTGGCAGTAGGACTGAGGGCAGGATATACAAACATCAATGAAAATTGTTCCTGCCTGATGGTGAAATAGAGAGAAGAGAGTAGTAAACCATTCTGGTCAGATATCATACACAAAGTTTTAAGCTACAGGAAACCAGGAGGAGAATGATTAATTTTGACTAGGGCAAGGAGGTAGCATGACTTGAACCTTGAATTTTGGATTGACTTTCAGTCAGTAGAGAATGAATAAAAACACTCAAGACCAAGGAAACAGCCTTCTTAGCAGACAGCTCATATTGATAGACATGTTCTTAGGCAAATTATACAACCTGGGTGGTCAGTCATTCCTGCAAGGCCCAGGAGCTGCCAGGATGCTTGCCCACACACACCTAGCCACAGTGCTGTCAGCTACAAGGGGATGGCAAAGAATTTTCAGGCTAAGAATGCAAAGGCTGAGAATGGAATGAAGGCCTGAACAGATCTCACAAGGTAAACTTGGTGTTTTGTTTAACTGCTAACCATTGAACGAATTGGTACACATTTGGGTACAGGAAAAGAGAAGGCGCCTTCCGCCACCACAAGGGGGAGCACTAATGAAGAAGTCAATGGTTTGAGCCTCTCAATGGCCAGTTCAATGGCCTGGGACTAGTGCTCACCTCATGAAGCCATCTCAAACAGCACAATTTTGTCCTAGGAAACTATTGGAAAAACAACACGTACATAGTGAATAGTGAATTAATAGTGAGTTCATAGAATATATTCTTGTAAACAAATCATGGTATAATTATAACCAACTAGAGAGGGGGATTAGATACCTCAATAGGAATAATCTGGCAGTTCAAAGGTGAGTCAGAAACTGATAAAATTTAGAAAACACTGATTAAGACAGCTGGGAGTAACCCATTGGAAGATTTGTCATCTCCAACCATTTGATTTATTTCATATGGGTAAGATTTAAGTCTATTTATTAAAAATGCAGATTAGGCCAATTGGGTTGATTAGACAGCAACTGGCAACTAGTCATAATATGTTCACTTTTAGTCAGCATTTAGATCCTTAACATTATGCTACTTCTGAGAATAATATTCATCAATTTAAATACTTTTTATAAAAATTCTGTATCTACTAAGTGTTTTTGTGACCTTACTATATCTATAAGCCATCCAAGATTCCTTTTCAAAGTTTATAGTCTTTGGTTTTCTAAATATTGTCAAAAGATGGGGGAAAAAACCCTTAAACTCAAGGGTGTTCTTGTGGAATTTGGCTCCCATGTCCATTTTCTGTCTGTATAGCTTAATTTTTTTCTAGCAATGAAAATATGTTCTCATCACCTCTACAATACAAAGCAAAATGTTGGCTCACAGTCTTTTGTGATTGTGAGTAAGCTGTCAAGACATTAATATTTTAGTGGCTCCAAACTTGATTTGAGAGAATTTTAATCTTATTTTCTTTGTTTTCCAATGTCACTACTCTAAACCTCTCTTTTCATGTTGGAAAATAAAAAATGACAGGCATGGCTAAAACTGACAGTCAAAATATAGACAACTGAAGCCTGCTGAATGTACATTCTGTTCTAGATGAAATGGTGTTCTGCTGGAAAAGACATAAGCTGAAAGTAACGTACCTCAGCTTTGTAAAAGATTTGTGACTACAAGAGGAAGGAACTGGGATTTATTGAGCCTCTTCAGGCTCTGTGGTAAGTAACATATTATTTCATTTAGTTTTTATAACTCCTACCCATGCCATTTTACAGATGAGGAAATGGAAGCAAAGAAGGGTTCGAACTTTTACCTGGGTCTTAGAGCTCTTACAGAACTTTTGCCTTTTGTACTACACCAGGTTCTCTTTTGTCTGTCAATCTAATATATCAGCCTCAGCTGCCTGGGATACTGTGTTGAAAAAAATTCTGAAGCCATGAGAAAGAATGCTATGTTTTTTGTTTTTAAAGATTTTATTTATTTATTTGACAGAGAGAGATCACAAGTAGGCAGAGAGGCAAAGAGAGAGAAGGAAGCAGGTTCCCTGCTGAGCAGAGAGCCCGATGCGGGACTTGATCCCAGGACCCTGAGATCATGACCCGAGCCAAAGGCAGCGGCTTTAACCCACTGAGCCACCCAGGTGCCCATAAAGAATGCTATGTTTAATGAACAATGCCACTCCAGGGCTGGAGCAAGGTTGGCAGCAGGTATATAATTTGCAGTATATATTTTTTGACCCTTACAGTATACATGAAACTTCACTGGCAATTTTAGCTTGAAATTAGGGAGCTGGGAAGAATATAAAATCCTCCGGGATTCTAGCCTTAATATTATTCTCTTAGAAAATACAGATTTTCTATGCATTAGTCTTTCCCCTGGTTATACAATTTTCTTGCCATTATTTTATTTTCATCCTAACATCTTAACTACTCTTTTTATTCCTTGGTAGTGAATTCCCATTATCTATATTCAAAGAGTTAGCTCAACATTGTAATCAATATTATATTGTGGGAAATTTATTTTTAAATATATTCATGTAGACAGTGTAATCTAAAATGTATAAATTAATCTGTAGCCTAGGAACTGTGTCAGTACATGAAGGATTCCAGGTACATACTCCAAAAGGAGAAGACCGGTATTGAAACGCTCCTATCTAAATTCATACCTAAAGTTCTATAAATTAGCATAAAGCACAGAGAAATAATTATTTACTTGGCAAATGAGTAGATGTTCAATATATGTGACTGGGTTGACTAGAAAGGTTTGTGTCAGCCTCTCCACCTTGTGTGAACAGGGATTAAGAATCTGGCAAACCCTGCATCCAGAGGAGTGCCATAAATCCAGAATTCTATTGGCCCATGCCCATTTAATGAAAGATTTGAGCCTGGCTACAAAGGAAGCTGATTCTGCCATCAGAACACTGTAACATTTACCAGGGGGTGAACATTTTGCATAAGGTTCTGGTCAAAGCAACTAAAAGGATGTAAGAAAGAGCTTCCCCAAGCTCTCTCCCCAAGTATACAGAACAGGTTTTGTAATTGTTTTGTGTCTGCTAATAAATATTTGCGCATGTGGAGAGTTCAGTCTCTGAGATTTGCTTCCATTGTAACATACCACGTGGTATTAGGTTTATCTGGGAGGAAGCAGTGCCTACATCTAATAATTGAAGACTACTGATATTCACCATAAAGACCGAGACAAATCAGCTTAGATCACTTTATAATAACCCATTATTGTGGGCAGTCCAACAGAGACCTATTCTTCCTTCCCCTATTCCTTCCCCAGCATTCCCGGGTTATTCACTGGTAAAGAGGGGAAGTTGTTCAAGAGCCACAGCCCTACAACTCTAAGCCACTGCACTTGGAAGCAGAGCTTTGAATCAGATATGAGATGAAATTTAAACTTTAAAATAAACCTTTATGTTCCTCAAGTTTAGGAGCTGGACAGAGATGTAATTAAGGGACTCCTGTTCTCAGTGATAAAAGGAAGTTTGATAAAGAGCAGTTAGAGGTACTGATAGGTAAAAACAAAATCATTTTGTCTTTATACTCTCAACAAACTGAGACTCCTTAATAAACCAGCCATTCTATCATGAAAAGAATTATGTATGGTTGGGCTAATGCTGTAGATATATATATATAGTCTGAGGTCTCTGGGTCTCATATTTCTCACAACTCTCAAAGAGCAGGATTTTCATTTCTCTCATTGTAGGAGAATCATTCCTAGTCAAGAGGTTAAGCATGGAAAAACAGAACTAAGAACCATTGGTTAGTTACTCTTCCAAACATCCCGAGTGTTCTCTACTTGCACACAAGCACAGAACACTGCCTTTTGGAGTGTCCCCCTCTCACCATAGCTATCATCTCAGAGACAGGCAACAAATTATATTCAAGATATATTCAAGGCGAACTATCCACTAGGATAATTTAATTTTCCTCTAATAGTGCAGACTGAATGAAGAAAAATGTGAAAATTTGAAAGTTTAAAAAAAAAAAAAGGTAGCAATGGAATAGCTATTGACATATTCCAAAGCACTCAGTTTCATCTATCAGGTTAGAAACCAGATTGTGGTTTAAAAACAAACAAAAAAACCAAAAACTACCAGAAAAAAATTTCCCCTTTGGCCAACATCCCAAAGTTACCAATTTATCAATTGACTTAAACTAAGGAAAGTACATACTATAAAAATTCCAATAGGAAAGTTTTTAATGAATAAAACTGATGGCTGAGGATTGCTAACAAATACACAAGCTGGCTTAGGCATTCTAATATTACAATGTTAAATCGATTGCTTTAAAACTGCTTTAGATTTTTTGCTTTAGATAATTGCTTTAGATTTTTGTTAAACATGGTAAACCAAGCAGATCCAAAAGGTGTTCTTATTTGTTCCAAAAACATAAATGTTGCAGAAAAAAATAAGAAAAATATTTAAATGAGCTTGAAAACAAGAGATAAACATCCCTTGGTTACAGAGTATCAAGGAAATTCAAAGACAGGGAGGTTAGCCTGAGTTAACATGGCACAAAACTGTAAGTGGGCTCCTACATAAAGTCAGTGGAACAGGAATAGAACAGGAATAGAAATACTCTACTAATGAGGAAGCAATCTATCAGCAAAGGATAAACTCTGGGCTAAAGGGGGGAGAGTTCCTTTTGTGTGAAAGAATGGGATCCAGTCAGATTTTTATTGCCTCTCTCCCATATGTGGACTCTAAGCCAAGGATCACCAGGATTCTGAGAAAAGAAGGAAAAACAGAGACCAACGAAACGAACAGAAAATAGGAACACAGAGGCAAGAAAATAGAACAAAATATAAGTGATAATTCCAAGGAAATAAGAGATAAGGGAAGGAGATAAGAGAGATAAGAGAACTATTGTATTTCTAGAAAAGGATCAGAATGTCATAAAAGGAACAATTAATATCACAATAACAACAAAAGAACTCTTAGAAATTCAAATTACTGTGGTTTAAAACAATGAATATAAAGCCAAAATTAAGGACGTTTCCCACTTATTAGACTAGATATAGAAAAGTAGAAAATATTTGAGAAAAGAAAATCAGAAGATCAGTTTAGGAGATGCAGGAGAGAAAGAGAAAACATGGGAAATGGTGAGAAGGAATTATCACAAAAAAGACATAAGAAAACTTCCCATAACTAAAAGTGTATTTTTCCAGATTGAGCAGGTCAACTAAGTGTTCAAGAGAAGGAATACAGATCCAAATGATATGAGGGCCCATGTCATGAAAATTCAGAATACTGAAAATAAAAAGAAGATCCTAAAGACTTCCAGAGAAAGGGAAAAAAATCTGCCAGCATAAAAATATTAAGGAGTCAAAATGGCACCAGACTTGCTAAGATCAACACTGATAACCTAGAAGACAATGCAGGCACACTTTGAGAAGTTTTAGGGAAAATTACTTCTAGCCTAGAATTCTATGCCCAGGCAATTAATCAATCAAGTAGAAGGTATATCACTGACACTTAAAAAATTGTGTCTCCTCTGCATGCATGAGCAGGAAGCTCCTAGATGCTCTTCTCCACCAAAACAGAGGAATAAAGAAGGAGAAAGAGTGGCAGCTAGGAAGCAGAGGATTCAAATTTCAGCCCACACGGAAAGGAAATTCCTTTCAGTCCTAAGAAGGAAATTCCTAAGACAACTGAAGTGGATTTAGAATAGCTAGCCATGCAACAAACCTAGAAAATTCCAAGATGTTTCAGGAAGGATATCTTTCAAGAAAAAAAGTTGACAAACACCTGATGTATTTGTATTGAAAAGGGCTCGACATTCACATAAGTGACAGAAAACTAAACTAAGCAGGTAAGAGAAATAGGATAACTATTTAATTATGATGGGAGGAAGGGAAAAGCAGAAGTGTAAGAAATTAAATGTAAAAAAAATTAAATGTAATCACAGTATACTATGTGGTCAGCTAGAAGCAATATTTACACAGTCATAATAATGTTGGAAAGGTGAGAAACATGGTGTTCATTCATGTAGTTTCTCTTCTGTCTCAAAGATCTATTTGTCTATTCTTATACCAATCCCGAACTGTCTTGATTACAGTGGCTTTATTAATGTTAGACCTTATTGATAACTTTCTACAATTGGAGATAAGGACTTAGCACTTTTATACTGTAGGTTATTTACATTTTCAAGTAATATGTTCAATATGTTTTGTAAAATAAATTCACTACTTAGCACCTAAAAATTCTGAAAAGCCAGGGAAAATAGTGTACTTACCATATTTTTAAAAAATTAATAATTACACCCATTGCTTTAAATTTGTTGTCTGAAGCTTTAAAAAATATATATTGAGCAAATTACTTGAAAACATAACATCATTTAACGTTAAGTTTATCCTATGTCTTGGCTTTTCAGACATCCTATCTATCATTAATCATAAAAACACAATGGATTTAGCTCACACAGTAAATGATAAAAAGTCCCTCTGAACTATATTTAGAAATTTATATACATGATATTTATGAAAGATCCAGTTTAAAAGAATTACTTAGAAATGTTGAAAACAAAAGGTTTAAAATTTATCAAGTTAATAAGTAAAGCTAGAAAGAAGATATAGCAATATTAATAGAAGACAAAACAGAATTTAAGGTGAACTGAAAAGAATACTTTATCAGGAAGATTAGAAAAGCATGCACTTACATGTAAACAACATAGCCTTGAAACATTTGACTAATTTTAACAGCAATAATGACTAACTTTATAAGGAGAAGTGGACAGATTCATAATGTTTTCAGGAGATACTGAGATAATTTCCTTGGAAATTAACAGACTAAGAAAGTTTTAAAAATTCTTAAGAATGTAAGAGATTTGAACAATACAATTAAACTAAATCAAAAGAGCTTTAAGCAAAAGAAAAGTGTTGGAAGTGTTCATTTTTATTTTATTGCATAATTTAGGATAAAAGCACCCAGTCTTTTTAAAAATTCAAAACAGTATGTGATGCTAGTCACACTAATTAACCAGCAACATTTTTACTCTTACCATCTAGAATTTTTAAAAAATTCTCTGTGTTTAATTGTCAAAATGATCTGCATTTTACCAAATTAATCTCTTTTCATGACCTTGACTTTTGGACCATTTAAACAGGGTATTTGCCTCTTTAGTTTAACGCATTCCACTCTTTTTTCATCTTTTCTCTTAGATTCTGATTTTTTCTCAATCTTCTAGTCATTTGCATCCTCTTGGCCCCTCCTTTAGGATGTTGAGAGATTTTATAAATATTTATGAACTGTTCCTTGTCCTTCTTGATGAAGAAAAACACACAAACACCATTTCCATCTATTCACCAGCTCTTCCCTCTGTGTGCGAACTGGAACCACTTTGCCTGATTGCTCTGACGGCCTTTGCTACCAAGTCTTTTATATATAGTTAAAGGTGCATTTTTTCACGCTGTGTCCCAAGCGAAGGAGGTTCTCTTTATATACCAGAAGGCCAATCCAAATGACACATGTTTGCTTTATCAACCTCTATAAAAGTCTAGTGGTAATTTATATTGATTACATAATAAGAAACTCCATCTCTGGTACAACATGTTCTTTCAGCTGCAGAGCCACACCTGTAGAAATGCTAACTCACATCTGGTTCCATAAATCTGTTCTTTCTGATCCTCTGGAGAGATATTTTTATATAAACTGTATAGCTGCATGTGGAACAGGAAAGACCAAAGCAGGCTAAATCTAGTAACCATTTCCACCCCGAGCCTTGAGCTCTTACTCTCATCCTTGACTTTGATGTCTTCCTGAGAGTTGACCCAACCGTTCAGATTATGAAAGGTGTCTCTTACCAGCTTCACTTATACTTAGATAATCAACTCAAAGGGCTGATATTGTTGCTTTTAGGAGGTGTTAAGGACTACTTCTGAGTCTAGAATATTAGTTTCATTCACTGATAAATGGATGCCTCCAATTATCTTTTATATGAAGATACCAAGATACCAACATTTCTTCATATATTTTCATCCTTACATTCCACTGTACAAGTTATATCTGCACACAAAAAAACTTTAAAAACAAACCAACTATAATTGGAAAAATTGGTTACCTTGAAGGCAACTCATTTGTAATTACTATTTGAACCAGATTTAGTTGTCCAAAAAGTGATTTGCCAGTAAAAGCACAACAAGAAAGTAACCTTGACCAAAAGGACAATAATGACTCTCATAAGGGCAAGTTGTAAATCCATGAATCCAAACAACAAAGTTAGAAGAGACCATATTTAATTCAACTCCTTCATTATAAGAAATCATGTCCCAGAAGGCTGAGTCACCTGCCTGAGGTCATCAAGTTGCTCAAAGGCAGAAACTGAATTAAATGGATTCTTTTATATTATATGCTACTAACTTGTATTTCAAAGAAAGTCTGGAAGCTTAGTACATGGAAGGCTATGATATATTGAGACGATTTCTATATGGCAAGCCCCTCCATAATTTATATTTCAGTAACATATTTTTCATGAGCTGTGTAATATTTTTAAGTTGTGAAAATCTATAGATTTCAAGATTTGGGGGGGCACATGGATGAGGTCTTTTTTTTCCTCCGTCAGTGCCAAAGCTCTTACCAGTAACTGGGGTATGATACAACTGATGAGCAGAGTTTCAGCTGTTCGACGGCCAGCTAAACCCTGTCATGCTAATACTCTGCTTGAAAACTATAAAATGGCAGTGGTAGGTGCTGCTAGACATTCCCATCTGTTTGGGAAAGCCAGCCTCAGTGACAGCAGCAACAGGGTTCCAGCATCTGGCATCCGTGTGGACCAGGCTGAGGAATCTGCTAATGGTCTCAAGGGAAACAGACCAGAGAACAGAGGGGTCCCAGGTATTTCAGGTGGAAAGTCCTCAGGAGATTGCTGGTTAGCACATGTTGGAGAAAAGAGTTTGCTTATGCAATCTTCACTCAAGGATTACGAGTTCCATCAATATCTCCATAAAGTACATATTAAATTTTTACCATATTAAACATTAGTCTGCTTTAAGGGACTTAAAAAAATAAATAAAGGACATTAGGCAAAGCCTAAGGCGATCCAAATAAAATGTGAAGTTGTGTTAATAATGCCATCAGTACCGTTTCATTAGTTGTGACAAATGTGCATAGTAATATTAACAACAAAGGAACCTCGGTGGGGGTGTAGCAGAACTCTGTAACAGCCTTGCAACTCTTCCGTAAATCTAACAACTATTCTAAAATTAAATTTTATTTTAAAAATAATAAAAACATACAATTTGACCCACCCATATGATTGCTTGCGCAAGCTTGGCCCCAAGCACTCTTGCTAGGATCAAATGTGCTTTTCTTCCACTCTTCCTCTTAGTTTCCTAGAGTATTTTTAAACCTTAATACATCTGGCTATAGATATTATAATTACAGACATTACAAAGCATAGCACTTTCACATGCGTTATCTCATGTGTTAGAAATGTAAACGCTGATGAAAGACAATTTTAGTGAAGCTGAGAGTGACAGATCCTTTGCTTTCAGATAAAGCTTATAAAAAAACTTTTCTGGGACTGCCTGGGTGGCTCAGTCAATTAAGCATCTGCCTTCGGCTTAGGTCATGATCCCAATGTCCTGGCATCAAGTCCCACTTAGGGCTCCTTGCTCAGTGGGGAGACTGCTTCTCCCTCTCCCATTCCCCCTGCTTGTATTCCCTCTCTCACTGTGTCTCTGTCAAATAAATAAATAAATAAATAAACAAATAAATCAAATCTTCACAAAACAACAAAAAACTTTTCCAGGGGTGCCTGTGTGGCTCAGTTGGCTGAGGTCTATCTTCGGCTCAGGTCATGATCCCAGGGTCCTGGGATCAAGCTCTGCATGGGCTCCCTCCGTAGCGGGGAGCTCCTTCTCCTTCTCCCTCTGCCTGCCACTCCCCCAGCTTGTACTCTCTCTGTCTTGTGCTGACAAATAAATAAAAACTTAAAAGAAAAAAAAATTCAGGCTCACCCAACTTCCCACCCCCTGCCCCTTCAAAACCCTCAGATTGTTTTTCAGACTCCATAGTCTCTCATGGTTCATCTCCCCCTCGAGCCTGGTGGTGGGTATTATGGAGGGCACGTATTGCATGGAGCACTGGGTGTGGTGCATAAATAATGAATTCTGGTACACTGAAAAGAAATTTAAAAAATTAAAAATTAAAAAAAGAAAAAAAACACTTCTGGCTACACTAGGGATAAAGCTGAAAGTGGATGGTAATCTGTCCTAATGGTCCTCTTCCACCACCACCTTGGGGTTTCAGATGGTCTCAAACAAGGTAACTGTCAATATTCCTTTTAAAGGCTAGGATGGAAAGGAATATGCTTGCCCCAGGTGCTAAAAACAAGTAAAGAAGGAAAGGTGGGAACTGGGGAGGAAGCAGCCCCAGAAAGAGTCAGATGAAGCCGACATGCATGGGGTAGTTTTTGGAAACCTCAAATTCTAAACTTCGAATCTAGAATTTCCTGTATGAACTCATAAGATATATGACCTATGCCTTCCAAAAAATCCAATAAGCAAAAATCTTCATATTTCAAGAAAAAATAAAAGAAAACCATGTCTTGGGGCACCTGGGTGGCTCAGTGGGTTAAGCCTCTGCCTTCAGCTCAGGTCATGATCTCAGGGTCCTGGGATCGAGCCCCACATCGGGCTCTCTGCTCAGCGGGGAGCCTGCTTCCCCCCCTCTCTCTGTACCTGACTCTGTCTACTTGTGATCTCTGTCAAATCAATAAATAAAATCTTAAAAAAAAGAGAGAGAGAGAAAGAAAACCATGTCTTAAAGATCTTTTGCCACCTAAAATGCCTTTCCATTAAAGACCTGCTCCCTACCTGGATGTTACAGAGAGGGGAAAAGACCATTGTCAGTTTATAACTGGGAAGCCTGAGACGGAAGGAGTCTGTTCACAGTCATGCAGGCTATCAGCTGTGGACTTGAGCCAGGAACTGGGGCTGCTTTTCTCTCAGACCACCACCTGGGATCTGAGGCCCCTGCAAAATGCAAGAGCCAAAATCCAAAGACTTAAACCTCATTGCAAATACTGTCAGAGAAAAGAACTAGCAAGCTAGAAACTACCCCCAATAGAAAGAGTAACTGTTTTATTTTAACAGCATATCTGAGAACAGAAATACGGAAAAGCATGAAACTTAAAAATAAGTCTTCACCTCCTACACTTCTCATTTCCTCAAACACAGGTGGGTCCCCAGTTCCAGGCTGGCTGATAATCACTCTGCCCAGTTTTAGGGCAGAGAGCTCCTAGGGTAGATTATTTCTGTTTCACCATTACTGTGACTGTATACCTACGCTGCAGAATGCGGT
The DNA here is from genome assembly GCF_022355385.1 of Mustela nigripes. NCBI lineage: Eukaryota > Metazoa > Chordata > Mammalia > Carnivora > Mustelidae > Mustela > Mustela nigripes. The sequence goes on from NC_081560.1 coordinate 17,901,727, forward strand.
TGAAGTATTCTGATTTTTCCTTTTCTTACCATCAATCTTTTTAAGAAGACATATCTAAGCAACAGAGACAGGAAGCCACCATGTATATGGTGTATATATAAAGTATATGGCTGCCAACAGCAGTAGAACATTTCCAATGGTATAAAGCTCAATGGGAGAAGAAATAAAAAACAGAAGAAGGAAAAGGAGGAAGAAAGGGAGGAGGAGAAGGGAGGAGAAGAAGAAGAGAGAAGGATGAGAGGGGAGAGGACGGGGAAGGTGGTCGGAAGGAAGGAAGGAAGGAAGGAGGAAACTTTAACAAAACCCTTATTTCCTTCCACAGAGCGACTCCTTTTGTTGTTTTTTTCTTCATTCATTAATTTTTTTTTAAGATTTTTATTTATTTATTTGACAGGCAGAGATTACAAGTAGGCAGAGAGGCAGGCAGAGAAAAAGAAGGAAGAAGCAGGCTCCCTGCCGAGCAGAGAGCCCGATGCGGGGCTCGATCCCAGGACCCTGGGATCATGACCTGAGCCAAAGGCAGAGGCTTTAACCCACTGAGCCACCCAGGCGCCCCCTTCATTCATTAATTTCTGAAAGAAAGAAAATTATGGTCAAAACCCTAAAATAAGTAAGCAAATAGCTAAAAAGGAGAATAGCTTTTTCCAGTTGACATAGTGCTATAAATGGCAAGTTTTTCAGATATCTGTGGATTGGAATTCAAGAGGAAAATGTCTCCCTTTCTCATTTCAGAGCTGAGAAAAAGGTTCAGACCTTCCTCATGTGGCCTGAATTGGTAATGGAAGGGATTTTTCAGAATGAACCCTAAGTTGCATATGACCAAATCATAAAAAGAACTACACTTGAAAGGGACTTAGGTCAATGCTTATGCTTTCTGCCTTGAACTTTATTTCTACTTACGTTAAATCTACGGCAGGGCTACCAGGCCTTTGGTACACACTGCTTTAGATGAGAAAACAACCCTGATTACCAAAGGCAGGACAAAGGCAATGCACAGTTAGCTTAGATTCTCATTTTTTCCTCAAGTTTCAGGCCATATATTTTCTTTTCTTTTTTCAGGACATATATTTTCAACTATAATTGTATACAGGTACACATATCAGAAACCTATCCTGTAACATCCCATACATATACACAGCCTGTGTGTACACTGCTTGACACAGCTGCTTACATGACATAGAGATTGCTCTAGTTTCTGGGCAAATGTGCTGAACTGGTAGACGGTCCAGCAAGGGCTCATCGGAGACCCAAGGCAGCTTGAAACATTTGCTGGTGGTGCTGGTTGTGTGTGTATGGGTTCAGACAGGCGGGAAATCTGTCCTGCATGTTTAATGGCAGACAAAGTGGCCTCCCTGAGATGCACTCAAGATTGTACCAAAATAAAAGGAGATAAGAGATCCCGAGGGAAGAGAAGAAGTGAGGAGAGGATAAAGGAAAATACAACTACATATTTTCTTGGGGTGGAAATAAAATGAAGAATCCGAACACGATTTTTTTTTTTTTTTTAAGGTACAGAAACAGAAGGAGTGGTTGCTGAGTGAAGCGAGGTCTGTGGAGCAGAAAGCTGCACGGTGGAGAGGATGACGGTCCATCCCAGTTTGCCTGGGGCCGCCTCCATTTAGGACTGTTATTTTAGAGAAATTATTAATAGCTCCTCCTTTCCCTCTCAAAAGTGTCCTGGTTTGGATAATAAATGGCACTGTCACCCCCTTATCTACCACCTCTGGCCCAAGACAGGGTGTAGCCATAAATAAAACTGAAACTGGGAAAGGGAACCATGAAGAGCTTTAAGGAAGGCGTAATGGCTAAAGAAGAGACGCGTTAGGAGACACGGTTATAACGAGTAGGTAATTTGTAATCAACTATGCCGAACACAGATAAACTTAAGGAAGAATGTTGGGAGGAGAAATATAAAAACTTAAGGGTGAGAAGAGACAGAAGAAAACAAAGAAGACAAATGATTCAGAGCACAAATATGTGCTAGCTTCTAGTATTTTCCCCTGTATGTGGGGATTCGTGGTTATATTGGTGTTATAAAAATGACTGAAAATGGCCATCCCTGCCTTCTGCCCTGCGTCGGCACACATGAAGTCCCGCCCACTGCTGCTTACATTCACCAAGGGCTCTGTGTATTAGACTCAGAGGTGCCTCAGCCAAGCCTTCCCACCAAGCCCCCTCCCCGACTTCTGATGGCTGCATACCAGACAGTCTGCCACCGTGGTTTCATGGGCTTCCACAGATAGGCCACAGTATGTGAAGCCGCATTTCAGTGCGTCATTTCAAAGACCTCTCTTGACTTTTTCCTGGATCAGAATTTCATATTGCAAAAGGCAGAAAGTAAATGTCAAGGTCAAGTTCAAAAGGCCAAGTGATTTCTAGCTAACCAATTCCTAGACCCAGAGGGAAAGCAACAAGGTCTTTGGCATTTAGAGGTTCAGAAAATATGCTGTATGGATTTCCATCACCATTTTGAACTGGAGCATGTTATGGCTTGAATTGTCTCCCTCAAAATTCTCATACTGCAGTCCTAACTCCCATACATCGGAATGTGACCTTATTTGGAAAAAGGGTCTTTACAGAGGTAATCAAGTTAAAATGAGGTCATTAGAATGAGCCCTAATCCGATGTGACTGTTGTCTTTTAAGAGGAGGAAATTTGGGTAGAGATACGGATACAAAGAGAATGCTATGTGAACATGAAGACAGCCATTTACCAGCCAAGGAAAGAGGCCTGGAACAGATCCTTCCATCAGAATTGTCAAAAGGAAGGACCAACACTGTCAACACCTTACTGTTGGAATTCTAACCTCTAGAACTGTGAGACAGGAATTTCTGTTGCTTAAGCTATCTGGTTTGTGGTACTTTGTTCCAGTAGCCCTTGGGAACTAATACCTCAGATGCAATCTGGTCAAAGATGGGAGCTAGGAGAAGCTGACCCGACTTTTTGTAGTTTCCTCAATTCCCTAAGAAGACTAAGTAATACTTCTTTGAGTTATGTAAAGGAGTGGGCACTCCCTGTGGCAAGACTGGACTGGCTGACCCTTGGGAAATAATTTCAATTGCTCATGCCTCAGTTTCTCTCTCCAGGAAGTTGGATATCGGGCCTGTGTTCTGAAACCCCCACTATGACTGTTATTAAGAAAAAGGGTAATCACATGAATACTCTGAGTTTGAGGCACAAAGGTCAAACTTACATGGGAAGGCTTACTAAGAAATACTATCTCTGAGAACAGCTGGAACGGTGAGTGGACTCCAACTTCTGGAGCCAACTTGTGCAGAGAGTTACAGTCCCTGACTTCCTTCCTGAGCGTCACAGAACCAGCTCTGTCTTGGCCTTTTGAATATCTAAATTTGACAATCAAAAGCTAAAGTAACTCATATATTCGGACAAAGAATTTTCATCTTTCAGCACATAATTCCAGAATATTTCCCGTGAATCAAGGAAAAGGGTATAACCCGCTTGTTAAACTATCTCTGCTACCAAGAAAGGAAAACACGAAAGTAGTTCAGCAGGCCTTTTTTTTTTTTTTTTTTTTAAACAGCTATAGGCCTAGATTCTCATCCTGTCTCTCACTTGAATTATCTGTTGAGTCAGTAGTGAAAGAAGTGGTGTTTAGCCCTGCTTCCTTATATGGCAGGGAACGACAATGTGCTTGTCTATTTGAACTGCAGTGTGGCTCCCTGACAAATTATAATGATTGGTTATGGAAACCTCCTGCTCTGGTTTCCATCGTATTTCTGGGGAAAGACACAGAACAGACAGCTGGAGGGAAATGGAAAGTGCTGGACTCAGGGAGTGGCACTGACTCGGGCTCTGCTATTTGCCAGTAGTGTGACTTTGGGCAAGTTCTTTAATTTACTTGACTGCCCTGAGACAGTCATTTTCAACTAGAATGGCGCCTGCCACACAGCAAGTAAATTAGCTAGCTTATCTTCTTACCCATCTTAACCTACAAGGGGTTGGGATAACCACCCATCCATTTCAATTCACTGTCCCTCCCAAATTCAGCATTTTTTTCTCCAGGGAAGTCTCAATCTTCTCTGCTCGCTGTATCTCATTCTCTCCTCTCTCTTTTTTTTCCTCCTCTGTTTCCCTCTCATTCCTGGTAAAAAAAAAAAAAACAAAAAAAAAACAAAAAAAAACCCTTAAAACCTACAAAATGACCCAGCTTCAGGAATAATAAACCCCTTCAGCCATACCAGATAAAGATGATCTAGAATGTTAAAGTCAGCACACAACCAATGACAAGGGCAGGGGAGAAGACTTTTGTGATTGAAAGGGGTGGTGGAGGTCATCTGCTTCCGCAAAGCAGGGCTGCGTGCTCCAGAGACAGACAGATCTGGTTACAAAGCGCTTATGCTGACCTGAACGGGGTTTCCTGTAACTACTGTCTACTGATCCTAGTCCCACCTCAGGAAGAATCTGACATGGAAGAAGGTGGCTTCCTTTGCTCCATCTACATCATGGCCATGGAGGATCCAGGCTGGGAGAATGCAGCTTGGGCATGAGGACTAATGGGAGTGCACACCTACAGATAGCCTCACTGGTATCACAGCTGAGAGCTGATGATTTTTAATTCAGTGCCGGCGTGTGCAAAGCAGTTTAGAAACATTACTTCTAATCCTTATAATAACTATTAAGTGGAGGAATAATAATCCCCCTTTTATAGGCAAAGAAACAGGCCGGGAAATAGTCAATTTGAGATTCAAACTCAAGTCTTCCGTATTCCAAAGTGTATTCTCAAATGGGTCACAGCTGCAGAGCCACACACAAACTGGGGCCTCCAATGTTGGAGTAATTAGCAATAGGCAGCACAAAGTGATGGCTGAGCATGTGGACTATGGAGCCAAGTTACCTGGGTTTGAATCCTGGCTCTGCCACTTTCCTAGCTTTGTGACCTTGGATATGTCACTTAATGAATTGTAACTCAATTTCCTCATCTGTAAATTTGGTTGTTGTATGGAGATTACCTGTTTGATTTTTATCTAGTAAACATCTAGATGCTACTTAGCACGTGCCAGGGCACTGTCGTAAGCCTTCAGTGATAATATAATTAGAGAAGAATCAATGAGCTCAGACATGAATACTGGCTTCAGCTTTCTTACCAAGAAGAAATAAATTATGGACATTTATTTCTTCACTCATTTAATTCTCTACTATGTGTGTGGGGAGGCCCGTTTTTAGTTTCAATTCATGGCACTGAAAATCCCCAAATCCCTGATTCATGGCACTTATGTTCTAGGGCATAATAATCAACACATAAACAAATAAATATAGAATCATAACCAAACATTATGAATATGATGCAACAAAATAACAAATGTATTCTGATTGGCTCTCCTATGTTGAGGTTGAATTTATCAACTTGATACCTTAGGAAATGTTTCACAACAAGCTCTGGGATGTAGGGAGGGGGGTGAGGAGTCTGATTTGCAGCATATGTTAATTTCAGTGGTATTCCCCTCACACAGACACAATAAATGTAACTAACCTCCAGAGCACAGACAATAAACATAAGGAAATAATTAGGAAGGAATGAATTTTGAGGATTTATTAGCTGGGTTTTTAATATAATTGTCAGTTGATATAGTTTAATTTCTAATAATGACTATGTTTAAGCACCAGTTCTCAAAATCTTAAAAATTAAAATTTTGGCTTTTGGGAGCTAGGAGGAACTGGCTTCCCACACTATGGTGTTGGGTGCATGGAGTGGGGACAGTGTGAGGTTATTATGCGTGTGGGTCCTAATCTACTTCCTTTTTAGCTGCTCTTCTCCAGCAAGTGCTCCTTCATGCACACAGTGGAAGCACTGCTCTGTATACTAAACAGCATCTATACAAATAAGTAGTAGTTCTGGCATTCTTATCGCATCACGTTACTCAGGCAGAGATGCTTTTAGCTCTATAGTCCTCAGTGAATATAATTTATGTAATTGCTGCCCTGAATATGGTTGCTTCTTCTGTGCAGGTTACATCTTCAGGATGTAACTCCTGACTAGGAGGAAGACCCTAGAGATGGATTTTCAGTTCTGCAGAAGCGTTCACCCGAGGGCTGTCTCTGAGGGCTCACATGCTTCTGTAAAGGGCCATCCCTAGAAACATCTAAGCCAGAGGCTATGAAGGCCCTGGCCTCAGAGGAGATGTAAGGTGAGGGGGAGGAAGCTTTTCCCCACTTCTGCTCAGGATTTGCACATTCCTTACCCCAAGGCTGAGAACAGAGAAAAACATCTTCTGCCTTTCCTGGTAAATTAAATACCTAAAGTAACATAAACAAACATCCTAAAGACAGAAATACTTAAAAAAGAACATTTTTCCTCAATTCACCCCTCCCTCAAAGCCTAAATTTTACTTAGTAATGGTGGCTGGAACAGGAAGTGGAAATACCATGAGAAATTTTATTCTTGCCACATTTCCAATGCTTTACAAAAGCAAACACTGGAAATCTCATCAGACAGCCTGACTTTACAGGGCTGATAGCTTTGCGCCCAAACTAAAAGAGTATGGGAAGCTGAAGCAATTTTCAGATAAATATTCTAGACTCTTCGGGAAAACTGATTTTTTGGAACATACAGCTATAACTTTCAGAAAGAAATTACTCAAAACTACACAACTACACTTCTGAGGAGTAAGTTACTCCATATATCTAACTATAAATTATTTTAAACATAGATGTACAGAACTGAGCCAGGATGTTTTAGCAGAATCACCAGAGAGTTTTGCTTTGTTTTGTTTTTACAAACTACAGATGCTGGACCTTGCCCTAGACCTACTGGATCATAATCTCCAGGGGATGGGACTCAGGGATTTATGTTTTCAAAAAGCCCTACAGTTGATCCTGATTAAGACACTGGCTAAGATCTACTGGACTACAGATTATAGGCAAACTGTGCTGTACTGTAAAGCTGAAATCCTGAAAGTGTTAACATGGGACTTTCTCTCTTGCCTCTTTCAGGAGAAGCAATCTAGTAGACCAAAACCAGCAACAGCATAGGACTTAGGCGCTGTGTGTCCCAGAACCACCTTTGCCACTAATTAACCGGAAGACCTTGGTCAAGTCACTTGTTTTGTTCTTTCATTCAACAGACATTAGGCTTCTGCGATGTAACATATACTTCTGAGTATATGTTAATTAAAAAAGAAGCTGTTTTCTGCCCTTATGAATCTTACTGACATTAATCAGAGACATACAAATGTGTGTATAATTTTACTTGGTATGGCCAGGCTTTAGTCTCTTGCCTGGAAAATGAAAAATCACTAGTTCTTTTTTTTAAAAGAATTTCTTATTAAATCCTAAATTTCTTGTCCCAGCTTCCTTATAATATAATTATATGTTTTAAGTCCACTGACTGAGAAAATATAATACCAAAATCTACTATGACTTCAATAACTATTATAACTAAATTAACATTTTATCATCATAATGCATCTATATAATTTAAAAAACAGTAGCATGTATTGTGTAAGATCTATTATTTACTCAGTTTGTCAAAACCATTTGCTGCATATAGGGATTTGTTTACTTCTTGCAATAATTCTTTGTCTTCCCCAAGATTCAAAGTGCCGAGATTAGGAACCTACGGACTACATCAATGGTGTGAAATACATGGTACCTGAGTAGCAATGTCCCTTTCCTTCCGCACCAGACATCACTGTCATGACAGCATTTGTTGCCCCCACCGAGCTTGGGACTCGGCCTCAGAATCCTTCTCAACACATTGTTTCACAACCAATTGTTTGGAGCTGGCAAACAGATGAAAAATGATTTGTGCTCCCTGGGCTAAATGCCTCCTAAGACCCTGCCCAGCTTTAAAAATAGAGGATACATGTATTTAGTTCTGCTATCTTGAGAAATACGCATGCTTTCTCCTCTTTCCGTATAAAAGTACTCCAAATATCTGAAGACATCCACGTGGCCCCAATTTTCATTCTTTTGGGATTAGATCCCTTATCTATTCCTCATCTTTTGTTCTCCTGACCCTCTCTGGTCCTTGACACTCATTCCTGGATGCATATTTGTGAATGCTTCCATGAAGAACAAGCCCAGAATAGAGCATATTGTTTTGTTTTATTTCATTTTACTTCCCATGACAGACATCGAGACAGGTGTTCAGTGAATGAAAGATTACACTACAAACTCTGTAGAGAACTGAAACTTTCACTGATTGGGTACATAGCTTTTTTGCAGTAAGTTTATGAAGTACTGTAATTTACATTGAGATGTAATAATTTTTATTTATTACAATTATTAAATCATTATTTATTGAATTTTAAAGATTGCTTTAGTTTGAGAGGAGCCATAGCACACCTATGACTCATACGATATTTCTTGCCAACAACAACACTTAAGTGTTTTTCTTTAGAATCTGTCTCAAATGGATAATTCTATCTTTTCAATTACCAGTGCTGCAAGCTTCCAAGCTAACCTCCCTTAAGACTGGTTCATTGGGCAATGCCAAAGTGGTCATCAGGTACTGTATGACCCTGACATTAAGTGCTTGCCTCTCTAGGAATCCAGTCACATAAAAATTGGAATGACATACATTGATAGCTGTTGGACATTTCAGCTAATTTGCCTTCCATGCCTAACTTTCTCTTCTAACTAAAATTGCCCACTGGGCTGTTTTTCTCCCCCCAGGGGTGATGGTGACTACTGCTCTCAGGCCCACCCGTAATTCACCCATGAGCATGCCAGTAACCTCTGATAGCCTCCTGCTAGGGGATTTGCCAAAGACAATAGCTATCAGCTGAACCACTCAGGTCTCCTCTCTCAGAATTTGACCAGGAAGCACAGAGCGAACTTTCCAGTCTGTAGGACAGCAGAAAGGAGCAGTCACATGTGCTGCAGCTGAGTCACATTCACACAAGCACATAGACCTCTGCTGAGATACTTGGACCCACCTTGATTCCAACCCTGTTCTCTTTGGATCCTGGTCCAATTGTGGCTTCTGTTCTTGGATTCCCTTATGATTCCATCCCTTTATTGTTCCGTAAGTATCTTTTTTTAAGATACATTTATTTGAGAGAGAGAGAGAGCACACACATGCGTGCACACATGCACATGCGTGTCCACGTGGGGGAGGAGCAGAGGGAAAGAATCTTCAAGCAGACTCCTCACTGAGAACGAGCCCAAGGTGGGGCTCGATCTTACAACCCATGAGATCACGGCAGAGCCAAAACCAAGAAGTGGATGTTTAACCGACTGAGTCACCCAGGTGCCCTCCATATGTATCTTATACTCCTATCCCTTTACTTGAGCTACCACCGCCTATTAACATAGGTCGCTCTGAACATGCTGCCAGGTGTTCTCACCCATGTTACAATACCTGCCTACACACTGCCTTGCTAAACAGGCTTTTGGTTTCTAAACCTCTGCCTGCCTTTTGATTTTACTGTTTTTCTTTTACTTACCTGGCTGTGATTCACAGGTCAGTCCATTATTGTACTTTATATCTATTCTGGCTTAGCCCTCCTGACCCCAGGGGAACTAATGTCCTTGATGCTTCTGGCCCTTGGACCCCTTGGGCACTCTTCCCTGGTCCTGCCCATCTTCAGCACATTGGTAAAATCTGCCTCGTTCCCCAGGTTGAGACAGGCGAGAGGGAATGTTACATGTGGGTGTCAAAGGAACTAATTATATATTCCTACTTAATATGTCCCTCTCCAAGTAAGATGATTTCCTTACAGCGAAGTATTTTCATCCGTATATTCACAAAACAATGCCAGAAGTCTCAGGAAGTGATTAAAAAGCAATTTATCTTCAAGTTCTCCATCACTGAAATATAATATACATATTCATTTAAAATACCTCCCCCAAATACTTTCCTTCAATTATTCCCTGACTGGTACCTAGCAATCCTTTTTACTTTTTTTAAAAGATTTTATTTATTTATTTGACACAGAGAGAGGGGGTTGGGGAGCAGGCTCCCCACCAAGCAGAGTCCAATGCAGGGCTCGATCCCAGGACCCTGAGATCAGGACCTGAGCCAAAGGCAGAGGCTTAACCCTCTGAGCCACCCAGGGGTCCCTAGTGATCCTTTTCGTAAGCTCGGGGAGCTCTCTCAGCACATGCTTGGCAGCAGCCCTTCCCAGCTTCTGCAGCCCCGACAAGCTCCCCACAGGAAACTACTTCTCTAGAGATGATCTTCTTTTCTTTGTAATGGGGGATCATGTGAAATCAGCTTTTATGTCTGTGTATTCACACCATCCTTTCTTCCTTCAGAAAATCTGGGGAACAAGGAAGGACACCTCCACTCTGTTCTGATCCCATCCAGCCTTGGCTCCAATGGAAATCAAGACTTTTTCTCACTCCCCACCCCAACCTTCCCCGCTCTAGCTTTCTCACCTGTCAATCACAAAAGGCGGGCTCACAAGGGACCATAAGGGTTTCGAGGTTTCATCAGATTTCAAAGGCATTCACAGCAACCGCAACACAGGGACAAACAAGTGACATGGCTGCTCCATCACCTCTCCTGCCTGCGCCCAGCCAGCCTCTTCTTCCTGCCCTCCTCCCACACTCAACTCACTGCCAGCCAACTGGGAGAGTGGGGGTGACAGGCAGAGTGATTCTCTTTCCACAGAAATTGCTCCAACATTATCTCTGTCTGCTCTAACTGCCCCCTCCCCCGCCTGAAAAAAGGGAAGAGGCTTTCCCCGATCTTGAACATAACCAGGCTTGACCCTCCTGCTATTCTCTGGGCTTCACCCTAAAGCTGGGACACTGCAGACTGTGTTGCATCAGGAAAGCCCTTATTTGGGCTGGGGGTCAGGAGCCAGGGGAGCTGGTAGAGATAGGACTGGGGGTAGGAAAGTTAGGGAGGCCACCAAGGATCAGTCCCAGGAGAGCCAGCTGGGGATACTAAAGATTGAGGGAAACAGGGAGCAGGGGGTGGGGGTGGGGGCTCCATCCCGGAGCAGTCTGGTCTCAATACCAACAGGAACCACAGCCAGGTGCTCCTGATTACCTCACCCTCTCTACAAGGCCCAGGCTTGACATGCTGGGATTAGTTCCATGCTTTTGGCTGGAGGCAGAGAAGCTGCCTCATTTACTAAGGCCTTTCTGTTGTCAGCACCTTGTCACTGGTCTTCCACTCAACTGGATCTTCAGATTTCCTGGTTCCTGGATATGGCCTTGTACCACCGATAACCCATCTCATTCTGCCTCCTGATATGTGTTCTGGTCTCTGATCACCAGAGCTAAAGTTCAGATAACAGTGGGGTGGACCAGTATTCCCAGGACTCAGAGCTCAGGGTTCTAGAAAGAACTAGATTCAGAAGGTACCACTCAAGGGTCCTCAAGTATGAGGAAGGAGCTATAATCAGGGTAATATGATAATCAGGGATACTAGGTAAGAAGTGGAGGATACAGTCAAGATGAGCTTAATGTCCAGAGGCCTCAAATTGGAGTATACAGCCTACATAAAAGAGGGTCAAACAGCCTCATCTCATTTGGGCATTTTAACCACTATGGGAGATAGAAGAAGCATCCTTATGCCCGTTCCATCCATGAGGTCAAGGAATTGATGGCTTCCTCAAAGGTCCTAGCTATCTGAACAGAGGAACGAGTGTTGGGACTGAGCTCTCTTAGCGGTGTTCCTGAGTTTAGGTCAAGCTACAAGTACCTTTTTAAATTACTAAAGGACTCAGAACCTATGGGCATCTCTCTAATGACAAACTTGGATTAGCATTAAAGATGAAGGACTTTCAATAAGGATCTAATGGTTCTATTTTCAGAGAGAAAATTCACCCAGAGAGAACTTACTCAGAGAGAATTACTCAGAGAGAATTTACCCAGAAAACTCTTCTAAAGTCTAAAAATTCTTTGGCAGCATCTAACCTCCTCCTTGGGCCCGCCATGCTATTTACATGCCGCTTTGTCAGCGTTTTCCCCGTCCCCCCACCATGGGCTCACCCCACCACATTTCTAAGGTATGTGACAGACTGCAGACAGGTGGGGACTGAGCTAATTCCTTTACATGCCTGTCTCTACGTCACTTTTCTGTCTTGCTGAAGAATCACTGATGAGCAGCCCTGCTGCCAGGAGGCTACAGTGAGGGTGTCTCCATGACAGCTACACGTGCGTTTTTTCTGTTTGTTTTTACTGGGCAAAGGGAGGGAGAGAATCTTGAGCATGCTCCATGCCCAGTGCAGAGCCTGACGCAGAGCCTGACCCCACAACCCTGAGATTATGACCTGAGCCAAAAATCAAGAGTCAGACACTTAACTGACTAAGCCACCCACACACCCCAACTATATGTGTTTTTAAGAAAAGGCCTACCGAGGTGATTTGTGGGCTTATCAGGCCACAGAACACCCAGGTTGCACTCAGCACCAACCTATTCCCTCTGCCAAAAAGCAGGAAATCCTTAGGCCTGTCATAGGAGCCAATCAGAATCGTTAATAGCCTGAGCACCAGGTATGCTTTTATGCCTCCCATGTAAATCCCTTAAGCTGCAGTTTGAGCCTGGTTCTCCTCTTAACTTTAATGGAAGAACTGAATATTTCTTTACAGCAATTTATTGATCTGAATTATTTAATTTATTCTGTTTATCCACTGGTTTTGAACCAGTGGAAACAACCAAGCCTGTCACCTATGGATCTATCTACTGTACATCCCTTGTGTATACGGAGATCCGTTTTTTATTAGTGACTTGTTATTCTAGACTCTTGCCGTTGTATTTCTTTATTAAATGATTTTATTAAAATGAAAGTTTTTGCACAGCAGTTTCATCCATCTCCATTTACCTCCCCAATTGGTGAGATGTGCTCTAGCTAACATTCAGCTGGAGGAAAGTAGTCCAGACAGCTGCCCAAAGCTCAATATAAAGTAAAATAGCAAATCCCCTTGCTCCAGCACATCAGTACGGACAGCACAACACTTATGTTGAAAAATGTGTTTCTGTGGTTGTTGGGGGATGGGGCGCGCACAAAGAAGAGAGGGGAGGGTGGTGGCAGCAAAGTTTGAACTTTCAGGGATTTTGAGATGTTGGTTTCAAAATGGAATTTATCCTCAAATCCCAAGATTATAGATTTCCTTCCAAACTGCATTCCCTACATGGTTTAGAGAACAGTTGAAAAAGAAATTGCTCTCCATATTTTGATTGACATTAAAAACACTGTGAAAATAGTTTGGAACTTGATCTCTTTGAGGGAAGGACCATAATCAAACTATAGCTTTCACTTGCAGCCCTTTCTCCCACACTTACTCAGAACTGTTCCAGGAAAAGAAATTCACAGGGAACTCTGTTCTCATATATCATTTCTAGGAGGGGAGAGAGGCATTCTCAAAAAAAATTATCCCCAAATTTCTAAATACAAAGAGAAAAAAATTATTTAATGAATCTCAACACAAAACCACCTTACTTGGCAGAAAGAAAATCAAATTCAGTCCTTTGGAGCTGAAAACCTTTAATATCCAAGTTTATTTAAAAATTATCAGACTTGCCCTCCTTGCCACATACCACCTCGTCTTCACTTAAGCTCTAGCCATACACGTCTGGTTTTGCCAAACACAGTAGAAAGATTTTACTGTTCCAGTTTACAAGTCCATCTGCACAGCCCTGTTAACAGAAGGGATCTATGAATACCAACTACTTTGTTCTTATCCACTTTTTCTGACCATGTATTACCACAGCACTAAAATTCCCCCACCCTTTACAATCAGCTCTTTCTAAAAGGAATTCCAGGCTACTACCAACTAGCTGCCTTGTACTACTGTTTAAGATGCCCAAATATGTCTGACTATGTTGAAATGAAAGACTGGTTCCTCTCTTTCTGGAACGCACTTCCAAAACGACATCTTTTCACATTCTCTAGTCACAAGCACACTTTCAAACAGAAAATAAGATTTCTAAAGGAACAGTTTGGTAGGATGTTAGATGCGATTTCTAAAAACACACCCACTAGCACATGCATTCTCTCATTATTAGGTTTTATAGGAAACAGATCGTGGTAGGCATCTTCCTGTCTTGGCAAGTATCAGATCAGTTACGTTAACCCAACTGGTGCTAAACGCTCTTTCCACCTCTGAACTTATTTCCTTGCAGCTCTAGAAGTCCAGCCTTAAAAACTGGTAGCAACACAATATGCAAATGGCTTTGGTTAAAAACCATTACTTTTTGGTTTCTCATTAACCTAAAAAGTTGTTTTTAAAGTAAAACCTCTTTAGATGCCTGGGTATAAAAGATGCAGGAGAGACCACTGGTGTGGGCAGACCGGCACGGCCCGCCTGCTGACCCTGGCCTGGGGCTCTCAGGTAGAATTCCCGTGGCACTCCTAAACAAAGGCTTCCCTTGCCAAGGTTGCCTGTGGTCCCTGAGTATAGGTCTCTATGTCTCTATGTGATCTCTCCTCCCGTCCCAACTCCAAGAACAGAACTTGAAATCTCATCCTGTTTGTCTTCCGGGAACATCTGCAGGGCAGCAAAGCCCAGTCTGGCTCTGCGAATCTGCATGTTTTATTGGCTTTTACAATCTTGCATCTCCAGCTACCTTAAGCAGGAATGTTGACTGAAACCCACAGAAAGCCCCCAGACTCTCTGAAGAGATTAAAAGAAAGCCCTCTGTGGCTTACCTCGCAGGCTGCAACTTCTTCCTGGGGACTAAGTCCGAAAGGAAGGACTGATTTCTCTAGCAGGAGCACAGCAAGAGGGCAGCCAGGCAGGCAGCCTAATACACACTGCTCTATTCAATAAAACTCCAGACCGCCCTTCCTTAGCCCCTCCCAGAAGTCCGTGCTAAGTGAACACATATCCCCTATGTTTACAGTCGGCAGTCGGTGGTATGCATTGTCCTGTAGTTTCTCTACTAGGGCAGCCAATGACGACACCCGGGCCGAGGTGGATGCAGCCTGCCTGTGGAGATGCCTGTCATTCCCTAGGCATGCTCAGGAAATCACTCATCAGAAAAACCAAGACCTAAAAAGCTCTGAAGCTGCGTGCAGGCTGCCAAAACCAGCCAGCTACATGCCCTTTTTTGGTTATCCTGAGCAGGGCCTCTGGAAGTGAATCCATTGTCAGGAACAATCATAAGAAATGTTAATCTTGGAGAAAGAGGCTGTCTTGTAGAACGCAAATATAACTTTAAAAAGAAAGCACAGTCTATGAAACCAAAAGTTAACAGTCCGTGAGTTTAGTGGGGTGGGGGGGGGGGGAGAGGCTTTTTGATTGAGGGAGCTCTAATAGCATATTTCCTTCAAAAGCAGTTGTGGATACAAAATTAAATTAAATTGTTATATGCTTTTAAACCCTACAATGGCCAGGACCCAGGTCTGGTATACAGACTAAATTCTAACCTGAAAAAGGCACAGCCCCTTAGAAGTATGTCTACACGTGTTATAAAAACAACTGACAAAAAGAGCTTAGGTCTTTTTTAGTAGGTAATGTTTTCCAGAATAAGTGTAGCGCCAGAAACTCAGCTAGGCAGGGTCCTACAGGCGTGGCTATCGTCATTGGTTTTCCGCATCACCTCCCTTTCTACCTCCCCTTTGTTTCCTTGGATTTGGCAACAGGGAGACATGGTTAGCAACTGTGCCCAACAGAGAGGGTGTGAAGAGACCCAGGCCCTCCTTTGAGACTGGTGTAGACAATGCACATGCCCACAGAGATGGCACCGCTGTTCTAGCGACTTCTCCAAAGTGCTTCAACCAAGTCTTTATTGACAGGATGTGTGTTATGAGAGGGTCAGATTTAGGAGGTGCTGAATTAGAATGAAATTCACTGGGCCACGTGTGCATACAATCTGTGGTCTTGTACTTTTCGATAAAGAATTCACTTAATTAGTCAATCAGTATTTAATTCAACAGCAACAACAACAACAAATTTGTCAGGCCAGGAGCAAGGTGTCAGATTTCTGTCTCATTGTTGCTATGTGTTTGGCAACTGTTTCACCACTGACCAAGAAGACTTTAAAACATTTTCTCTGGCTAGCTACAGTCCACAAGCTTGGTCTCCAAAAACCATAGGTTTTACCATATAACCCTTTACTTATTTATGAAGATCTGACTTAAAAATGATCTCTACTTAGGAAAAAGTCCCTGCCCTTTGTGCCTCACATAGAAGACTTGGGGAATCACTAATCCACATGGGTGGTTTTCTTCTTCAGCCCTCCAGCATTAATTAGCGAGCTACCCAGAGGCATCTATATCAAACCTATGCACATCTCTTTCTTGGGAAGGCTGCCTATCCTCTCTTCCCAACTGCTGCTGCAGCGCAGCCTAAAAAAGCTACAGAGGAGGCTGCCAGGCCGAGTAAGAGGTGAGCTTCAGGAATCCCAAGTTGGAACTCAGAATGCACTTTCCCAGGGAAACAGAATAAATAATGGCTGGTGGGAATAGCACAGTCGATGTAGCATTTTAAGGACTCTGGCTCAACCAGGCATTTGTGGAGCACCACCGTTTATAAAATTGTTCCTATGGGAAAATGTTTTCTGATCTCAAATGAATGATTTGGAAATAAACTTTGGGAACACAGCCAGTTTTGCTCCAGGGGTTGTCCCATATCTGGACAGGTTGTGAAGACAGAAGAACAGTTCCCTGTCTGGTAAACTGCTGAGTTTGGAGATGCTGTAGTGCAGACTTCAATGACTTCTGAAACCAACTCAGTTGGTGATGCCTGTTCAAAGATATGACCTGTGTCCAGAG
Organism: Mustela nigripes; assembly: GCF_022355385.1. Lineage (NCBI taxonomy): Eukaryota > Metazoa > Chordata > Mammalia > Carnivora > Mustelidae > Mustela > Mustela nigripes. The sequence goes on from NC_081560.1 coordinate 17,918,361, forward strand.
ATGTTTGGGGCCTGTGATCTCTAGGCCCTATGGACTATGACTCAGTGAGGCCTGTTTTAATGCACTGTCTTCCATGGCCACTGCTGATTCAATCCTAAGCCACATTCTTCCCGCTTGTGTGAGTAATGCCTTTTGGTTAAACAGCATCAGGGCATAATGTGCAATCTATGAATAAAATAAGTACCAGCTTTCCAGAGGAAAGAAAAATTACACTACAAATGGGGAAAATATTATCAGCAGGAAACATAGAAAGGACATGCATTTTCCATGGTTTTTAGAAGATAAATAGCTAAATATTTTTGGGTTCCGTCTTTAGAAAAAAGAAGTATGCTTCCCTAGATAAATTATGAATACCTCATACTCAGGGTATAGTGGAAGAGCAACCTATTCAGCCTTTTTTTATGCATTTGAAAATGGACACTGTGGAAGAACCATATGGCTGGAAGGATAATTTAACAAATTTCATTAGAAAAAAGAAAGAAAAAAACACGTTGCCAATCTCTGCCATGGGAAACTTCACTTTCACAGTATTTACTTTTTCCAGAAGTCATCTGTAAACAACGCTAAAAATATACAGGATTTAGACAGGAAATTTGTGTGGAATCTATTTCCCACTTAGACCATCCCAGATAAAGAACAGCTTGTCTAGCATACGATATATCTACCTAATCAAACCATAACAACTCAAAAGAGACATTTGGAAATACCTAAATGATTCGTTGTATTTTTTCAGTTCCAAATGAGTATTTGCAAGCATGCAGATCAGTAGTGGGCAATTACATTTCACTTGTAAGTTAGTTGTGAAAAGTAAAAGCAGGCCACACCTTTTTTTCATTCAAAATTAAAATCACGTCATTTAATACCACAGAGAACATATATTTTTCCAGCTTAAAATAAGTTTTATTGAATAAAACAGATCTTTTGAACATTTTAAAAGGCAGCAATATCCACCCCCCCCCACACACACATCTTCTTTTACTCAAATGAAGTATTTCCAGAAACTCAAGCTTAGAAAACAATAAGATCAGAGTGGTAAATTTTGATACCAAAACTGGACAATAAGTACAGCACAAAAAGAAGGGAATTGTACTAAGTGTATTTATGATCCTAGCTGAGAACAATTAGCACACTGAATCCAACAAATATAAAACAAGACACGCTCAATGCAGAGATGGTCAAAACCTAAAAATCCAGCGACATATTATTCAATGTTGGCAATTTAAAAGTCAAGAGAAAAAAGTACCAAAAAAAAAGAGAAAAACTGTCTCAATATATCAAAAATAATACTTGGTAAAATTAGCAATCACATATAGGGGGAAAAAAAAAAGAAGCTCTTGAAAAACCAGCAACAGATTCTTTCCAAACATATACAAAGAGAGCTTTACCAGAAAGCTATAGAAAACATCATCTTTTTTTTTTTTTTTAAAGATTTTATTTGTTGATTTGACAGACAGAGAGCAGACAGAGAGGCAGGCAGAGAGAGAGAGAGGGAAGCAGGATCCCTGCTGAGCAGAGAGCCTGATGCGGGACTCGATCCCAGGACCCTGAGATCATGACCTGAGCCAAAGGCAGCGGCTTAACCCACTGAGCCACCCAGGCGCCCCTAGAAAACATCATCTTAATGGTGAAATGGTAAAAATTATTCCCACTATAATCAACAAAAAGGCAAGGATGCCTACCATCTCTTCTACAATTAAAAAAAGGGGGGGAGGGGCAGAGGTCCTAACCAAGACAAAGAAAAAGAAAAAGAAGAAATAAGAACTATTGGAATTAAAAAGAAAACAAATTTCTTTATTGCTATGATATGATCATGTGGGTAAAAAGTTCAAGTGAATCAACAAATATATTAGAATTAATAAAGGAGTTTAGCAAGATTATTGGAATCAAGTTCAGTATGCAAAACTCCAGAGTTCCTATAACCAGCTGTCTCTAATTTTAAAATATAATGGAAAATAGATGATTCATATTAATAACAAAGTGTGCATTACTTGGGAATAAATGTAACACAATAGTGCAAGAAAACTGCAAAGCTGGATTTAGGACATAAAAGGTCTGCATAAATGATGAAATATGTCACTTTTACCAATGGCAAACATCAAAATTATGAAGATGTAAATTCTCCATTAATTAATCTATGCATTTATTATTCCAGCTAAAATCCCTAAATGATAAACTTTGTAGAACTCAACAAAACAATCCTAAAATTTGTTTGGAAAAATAAAGATCTAAAAATAAGTACTATTTTTATACAGCAATTCTAATTAAGAAGAGTGTTATCACCCTGAATAGACAAAGAGACCAGTAGAATGAAGTGGAAACCCTAGAAACAGCCCCAAGCATATACGGACACTTCTAAAGTAATAGCAGAGACACTACAGATCAGGGAGAAAAGGGTGAGCCCTTCTATTAATGGTAAGGTCACCACTGATTATGTAGAAACAGTAAAATTAGATTCAAAATTTCTACCCCACACTAAAAGAAACTAGATTACCTGAAAAACAAAACTTAAAAATGACTAGGAAAAACTCCAGGTGAGTACTTTTATGATGAGGTGTGGAAGAAACAGAACTTCAGACAGAAACACTGAAAACTTTGAGGAGATGGTTATATTAAATTCATATTAAATTCACAATGCTTGTTTACTTCTGCTCCTTCCCAAACCCCATCAAAATGATAGCATTAGAAATAAAAAAAAAATTATCAGTAAATCCTACAAGGCAAAGAATATTGGAAGGGAGTCAACACAGACTCTAGATGTCAGCCAATTTTTGTAATATGGAAAATGGACGAATGGCTGATAAGTGACTTAGCAGAAGTAAGAAACTGAACTCTGGCCTGTGGAGTGGAAGGCCGGTGGATGAGAAAGAAGCCAACTCCAACCTCAGAACCAGGAAAAACAAGATTTGAAGCCCCAGGAAATACTCAGGGCAAAGGATGGAGCAGAAAGCAGGCTTGGTTGAAAATCTGAGTATGTGGGTCGCCTGGGTGGCTCCGTGGGTTAAGCCTCTGCCTTCAGCTCAGGTCATGGTCTCAGGGTCCTGGGATGGAGCCCTGCATTGGGCTCTCTGCTCAGTGGGGAGCCTGCTTCCCCTTCTCTCTCTGCCTGACTCTCTGCCTACTTGAGATCTCTCTCCCTGTCAAATAAGTAAATAAAATCTTAAAAAAAAAAAAAAAAGAAGAAAGAAAATCTGAGTATGGAACAGTTGAAAACCCAGCTCCAGAAGCCCCCACAACCCCCTATACAACTCAGTGAACACTTCTCTTTCAATCAGACAGAAGCTGAAAGTTTTTTCTCAGAAGAGAAGTGCTGCCCTCAGAATGTCAGGCAAAGCCGTGGGTCGGGAACAGGCTTTGTACTGAAAACAAAATTTAAATGAAAGTCTACTCAGTGAACACTGGAACACCCCCAGTCTCCTCACTCTGCAGGGCTCCCAGGACACAGTCTGGTTTATCCCCTGCAGAAAGGAAATTGGAGAATTCCACTCCAGGGAAACAGGCATGCCTATGGAAAAAAGAACTCGAGACTGAGGGACCTCGGAAATACCTAGTTCATTGCCCAAGACCCTTTCATGAACTTGTGCACAGGAATTCCCAATCGGTTGTTTAGCACCTCACTCTTAATTATGAACATCAAATTAAGGAGAGGCCTGAAAGGGAGACTTGAACAAAAGAAAAAGATACTCAAAGGAAAAAGAGGCAAGGTGAGAAACAGAAGAAAATTCTAAGAGAAACGTAATTACTATTCTAAGAGAGCTAAGAGAAGATACTGTACCCAACAAAAGATGCTTCTAAAGGGCACTTTCAGAGAAGATAAAAGAACACTTGGAAATGAAAAATACTGTAGCAGAAAGTTATAATAATTCAAGAAATGGAAGATACAGTTTTAAAAAACTTGCCCAGGGGTGCTTGGGAAGCTTGGTCAGTTAAGTGTCTGACTTCAGCTTGAGTCGTGATCTCAGGGTCCTGGGATTGAGCCTGAGTCAGGCTCCCCACTCAGCAGGGAGTCTGCTTCTCCCTCCCTCCCACCACTTGTAATATCTTGCCCCCCCTCAAATAAATAAATGAAGTCTTTTAAAAAAATCAGAAAATTAGTAGGAAAAGACAAAATGGAAAAAAGGAGAGAAAAGAACATTACCAAATCAAACAAAACCAACATGAAAGTGTTCCAGAAAAAGAGGAAAGAGAAAACTGTTAAGAGGAAATGATCAAAGAAATAAAACATTAAAATTTCCCAAAACTAAAGGACACAAGTTTCCAGATTCAAAGGGCCCACTGAGCATCCAGTATAATGAGTGAAAACATTTTTAATTCTGAAGCTATCAAGTTCTTGGGTTATATCTTCCACCCAAAGGGAAAAAAAGTTGGGGTTGAAACTAGAAACCAAGGCAGAAGATAAGGATCAGAAAATAGAGTGTACAAAACCAGAGAGATGGGGTGAGGGGTGATCCCAGGATGACAGGGAAGGAAAATTCCAAGACAACAGATGTCAAGAAGAAAACCAGTAGAGACTGGAGCAGAGGGTTCCAGGAGAACATTTTCAGGACAGTCAGGTAGGCAGATTATACCTGGTATTTTCTTGGGGAAAGCATTTGTGATAGATACACGGAAAATAAGAAATGTAATAATGAGGTCATTATAATTGCGGGAAAAATAAGATTTTGTATGAGAAAGGAAAAGTGATCATGGTACACTATATAGTTCAACTGTGAGAAAAATTTACAGTCATACTAATGTAAATACTACATATTGATTTCATCAAAACAATGATGTAATTAGATTCAAAGGATAACGAGCAAGAACACGTTAGTAGGATGAGGGTGGGTAAGAGAGCTAAACCTTCATTTTGTTCAGCAAGAAATCAATAGTTAATGTCTACTATTGAAATTTTATTATTTTTATTTCTTTAAAAGATTCTATTTATTTATTTGACACAGAGATCACAAGTAGGCAGAGAGGCAGGCAGAGATAGAGGGGAAGCAGGCTCCCCACTGAGCAGAGAGCCCAATGCGGGGCTCAATCCCAGGACCCCGGAATCATGACTTGAGTTGAAGGCAGAGGCTTTAGCCCTCTGAGCCACCCAGGTGCCCCAAGAAATTTTAATAAATAATAGGATTAGCCTATTATTTAGGGACATGAAAACAGATATCAACTTTACCCCCCACCCCCAACAAATCACTGAACAAATATTTGTTGAATATCTACCACATGCCAGGGCCTGTTCTGGGCATTGTGAACAAAACACAATTCAAGACAGATAAACACACTAACTAATAAACATACTAACGTTGGGCAGTGGAAAGTGCTATAAAAAAATTATAAAGGAATAGAGAAAATCAGGGAAGTCCTCTGTGAAGAAGTTTTCAATGGGGGGGTGAAGAAAATGAAGGAACAAGCAGTGGGGTGATATGAAGGAAGAACAAGAACACAGCAGACACTCACTAAAGAATAACAAAGACTACAGAGGGCGCCTGGGTGGCTCAGTCCTTAACCATCTGCCTTCAGCTCACGTCATGACCCCAGGGTCCTGGGATGGAACCCCGCATTGGGCTCCCTGCTCAGCGGGAAGCCTGCTTCTCTCTCTCCCACTCCGCCTGCTTGTGTTCCCTCTCTCGCTGTGTCTCTTTCTGTCAAACAAATAAATGAAATCTTTAAAAAAAAGAAAGAAAGAAAAAAGAAAGACTGCAGAGTAATTGGAGGAGGGATCACCACGGCAGATCAGATCATCTAGAGCCTGAGAACCATGGTAAGGACTTTGAGTTTTTGTTCTCAGTAGACAGAAGGTCACTGGGAGATGCTGAGCAGAAAGAAAAACTCACTCTGGCTGTCCTGTGTCGAACAAGTGCTGAGACCACAAGTGTAGAAGCAGGGGGAACTGTAGCCTCCTTATGAGCAGGCAGTGCTGGCCTGGACTAGGGCGGCTATGGTCAGGGAGCTGTGAAAGTACTGGATTTGGGGTATGTCAGGACTCACTGCTGGTTCAGAGAAGGGATGATGTGAGAAAAAGAGAAGAAGCAAGGATGTGTCTTTTCATGGGCTGAATAGCTGAGTGAGGGTGGTGTTATTTAATGCAATGGGGGCCATGGAGGGAGGTACTGATTTGCAAGAAGGTGTGGGAATCACAGTAGACCTAATTTCAGCATGCGAAGATGACCAAAGGCATCTAAGCGGAAGTGCAGACAGGCAGTGTGATATACAATCTGATGTTTAGGGGAGAGGATGAGGCTTGAAGTATACATTTGAGAGTCATCCATTTTTAGATGGTGTTTTAAACTTGGGACTAAGTTACCTGGAAGAATGCAAACAGCAAAGAGGAGGCTGTTAAACTGACGCCCCAACATTTAAAGCCCAGAAAAGGAGACTGAGAAAAAGCTGAGAGCCACTGCTTGGTTGAGGGGGTCAGTTTTAAGAATGGGTAGGATGGAGGTTTACTGCTTTTTGTTATAAGCCACACAGTATTATTTGACTTTAAAAGTAAGGTAGGGGCACCTGGGTGGCTCAGTCAGTTAAGCATCTGACTTTGGCTCAGGTCATGATCTCAGGGTCCTGGGATTGAGCCCCTGCGTCTGGATCTCAGTGGGGAGTCTGCTTCTCCCTTGCCCTATGCCCCTTCCCCTGCTCATGCTGGCAGTCTATCTCAAATGGATAAATAAAATCTTTAAAAAATATATATAAATAAAAATAAGGTCATTTTTTATAGACTGGATTACTGCAGCCAACTAATCACTTCCTTGTTTAATGGGATTAAACACTCAGTCCTTGCCATGTGGCTTTGCAGTGCTCCCTGTAGGAGGACTTGGCCTGTGATTTGCTTTGAATGATGGGATGTACCAGAAGGGATGGTGTGCCTGTTTCAGGGTGGAAGCTTTAAGAGGCATTGCATGTTCTGTTTTTACCCAAGTGTCTGCCTTTTGCCATGATAACAAGCCCCATAGAGTGGGTTAAATGGTGCCCCCACCAGAAAATTCATTCATCCGGCACCTGTAAATGTGATCTTATTTGGAAATAGGGATCTTTGGAGATGTAATTCAGTTAAGGATCTTAAGATCACATGAAATTATCTTGCTGAGACCTACATCCAGCAGCAAGTATCCTTGTAAGAGAAAGGTGGGGGATTTGAGACACACAGGACACAGAGTAGATGGAAATATGAAGACAGAGGCAGAGAATAATGCATCTACAGACCAAGGAAAGCTGAGGTCTGCAGGTACCACAGGCAGCTAGGACAGAGGCACAGAACAGATTCTCCCTCAGAGCTCCCAGAAAAAGCCAACAACTCTGTCAACACATTGATTTTGGACTCCTGGCCGCCAGAACTATGGGAGAATAAATTTCTGTTGTTTTAAGCCATCTAGTTTGTGGTAATTTGTTACAGCAGCTCAGGAAAATGATACACCCCAGATCGTGTCCACTCTTCAGCTTGGGTTCCAGACCGAGGAGACATGTAGGGCTGCACTGGGCCAGGGAGCCTGGCGGGACCAGCAGATTTGCCACTGGTCCAGGCCTTAGACAAAAGGCATAAGAAATAAATGTTTGTTGTTACAAGCCACTGAGATTTTGTAGCAGTTTTTACCAAGAAAAAGCTAACTACTATTTGTATATATTAAGTGAGACTTAAAACTAAAGAAATTTACACTAAAGAAAGTTTGGCTACTTTACAATGTAAAAACTTCTGTTCAACAAAAGCCACTGTATACAAAGTGAAAAGATGAGCCAAGAGAAAATGTGCAAAGTATAAAGGATTAAAATCTAGAATATTGGGGCACCTGGGTGGCTCAGTGGGTTAAGCCTCTTGTCTTCAGCTCAGGTCATGATCCCAGGGTTCTGGGATTGAGTCCCGAATCAGGCTCCTTGCTCAGTGGGGAGTCCGTTTGTTCCTTTCCCCCAGTCGTGCTCTTGCTCACTCTCTCTGTCTCAGATAAACAAATAAAATCTTTAAAAAAATAAAGTAAAATCTAGAATGTCAAAGAATGCCTAAAAATCAACTGAGATAGGAACAGAGAAGAAAGAGAAAACACAATAAAAAATGGGAATAGGATACATAATCCACAGAAGAGAAAACACAAAGGTCAAAATCTTTGAAATGCTGATGCTCAACCTTATTAGAGATAAGGAAATGAAAGTTAGAACACTGACACCAGCTCACAGCCAACAAATTGGTAAAAAAACAAAACAAAATGAAAACAAAACAAAACAAAAAAACCCCTACCATTTAATGTTGTAAAACTAAATGATGTTGTTCATGTGCAGAAAGAAATTCCTATGCATTTTTGGATCAGAAAGTAAACTGGTACATTCACTTCGTAGAGTGACTTGGCAGTGATGTTTAGCCTATGCCTTCCTTGTCTGGCAATCCCACGTTTAGGTATATCCTCTCAGGAAACTCACATTCTTTAGCAAGGAGACAAGTAAAAGGCCACTGATCGGAATATTAGCTGTCAGCACAGTACCACAAAAATGCCTCTAGCCATCAGCAGGGGAGACCCTACATACACTATGAACACGGACTACTCGCTAGTAGCTAAAATGAATGAATGCAATGTACTTGGTCTCAAAAACATAGTATGTGAAGAAAAAGCCAGATGCAGCTGGACTGATTACATTCATATGAATCATTTATGGCTACAGGCAACAGCAGACTAGAACCACTTCCAAATTCAACACAGTGGTTGCCCGTAAGAAGCTAGAATAACACTGGGCACAAAAATCAAGGAACTTGAAATTTATCTGCAATGTACAAAAGAAGACCTCAAGTAATCATGAAAAAATTATTACATCTATTGGTTCTGAAGATATGTACACTGGTTGTGTATTGTCCTTAGACTTTTTTTTTATTATTATTAAAGAAACGGCTGTACAAATGAGAATTCTCTCCCCTCGACAATAGTATCTGGTCACTTATGTGACACTGGGAAAGGCCACTGCCCTTCTGTGTCCTCCGGGCCATGGTGCAGCTCACTCAGGACCAGTCTGACCAGCCCTGAATGTGAAGGTCTCAACTGAATCACATCTTTGTATTTAGGCTTTGACATGGTAGAATCCAGGGTTACTCTTTAAGGGCTAACACCTTAAGCCAAATCCTGACCTAGTGCCTTAATGCCAATTGTTTTGTGAATAGGGTGCAGATAAAATGAGGGCCAGCTCTGATCCATTTTAATGGGCACAGAGAGAAGGAAGAGGGGCTGGTCTCTTGGGACACCAGGAGGAAGAAGAAGGGCATGGGTTGTCCAATGTAAGGGGGAGGAGCTGATGAAATGGAAAGAGGATGTGATCCAAGAAGACCCAGTGTGGATGAAGGAGCGTATGAGACAGATGTTGCCTTTTCCCACTTCCAAGGAACAGGACTGGTCGATTCCTTCAGTCTCCCTATGGGAAATCACTATCTCCCTATTTCTTGAGCTAGGGAGGGTAACCGGATGGGCCTATGGTTTCCACTCTATCCTCAGAGAAAGGAAGATGGTTCCATCCATGGGAAATCTCTCTTGGTCTCCAGTGGGAACCTGAGTCACTCAGAGCCATAACTGGATTCTTCTCAGACAGTTGTGTTCATTCATTCATTCACTCAATCGACCAGCCTCCTAACAGGTATTATCTGCAAGGCTTCCTATTAGGCTCCGTGCCTTTTATAATCTTGTAAAAACATCACACTTGGCTTTAAAGAACTGCCATGCTAAAGGGGAAGCTCAGACACACGCACAAGATGGACTCCCAAATGGCAGGTGCTAGGAGAGACCCGCTTGCTCTGCACGTGTTCACCCAGCTGTGTGTGCTTCCTCTTCCTGTCTCATGCGTGACGAAGGCTGTCTAATCCAACCAAGACCATGTGGTGAGAACTGGTGTTCCCTCCCAACCAGAAAGCACATCCTTCTCTCATTTCAGGGGAAAAAAAGCCAATCTCATAATTGGCTTTGCATTGCAGACATACTTGTGAGGGGTGCAAATAAGAAAACATTTAAAATATTTGATCTATTTTGGGTGAGGTTTTGTAGCTTTGGCCTAGCAGAATGTCATCTGAGAGGCAGTGATTCCTCCTGGGGTGGGGGGCAGATATTTTTAAGATCCAAAAAAAGAGTGGGGGGAAGAAAACATGTTTTCAAAGAGATAGCTGAGTCTGGTAATACCCAGGGAAAGATGGCTGTTTGGAACAAGCCAGCTGTGTCACATCGATGCATCTGAGGATGCCTCAGGCTCTCCTGGAGGTCTGCTTTATGTCGCAGACAGAGACTAAGCCACCTCTGCGGCCCCATTCCAGGCTCCCCTTTCTGAGCCTTCACAGGTGCCACTCAGTTTCCTCTCAACTCACAGTCCCTGTGTCCTCTTCACATAGCTCACTGGCCTCTGTCTCTAAACCTGTCCCGTGCTTGTGGGAAATCACCTCTGACTGACTCTAGTTTCTTCTAGCTTCACCGTCTTTTCTTTTAGTGTCAAAATTCTCCAAATGATTAATTCATGAAGCAGCCACCCTTCCCCCTCCCCCCGATTCTTCCATGACCTCACTTCTTGGGCCCTGAACATTTTGGCTTGAGCCCCATCCCTCTTCTGAGAGGTTCTGCCCACGATCCCTGAGCAGCTAGACCCTCCTGCAGTCCTCCCCGGCGTCCCCTAACCCCGCTGGCTGCTGCCTTTATCTTTGGTAGCTCCTGCCACTAAGGACTTGCCTATTGTCTTAATTCTGCTGGCCTGTTTGGTTTCTCTCTTGTTCTTTTCCCTCGGTGTGCATATCCCCCAGTGTCAGGCCCTACCTCTCCCTTAGAAAGAGATTATCTCTCTCTCAGAGAATAAGAGCACCTACTTCACAGGGCAGATTTAAGAATTAAATGAGATAAAACGGAGGTGAAGTTGCTTTGTGAACTATAAGCTTGTTTACCGATGGGACAAATTTCTACGAAGCACCTTCCCCACACTGAAGCTTTTCTCAGTTTTGGGAATACAGTGATCCTGAGTAAGGTGCTGCAGCTCTTCGTCCCATGAAAGGGCCTTGCCTTTTGCTGGCAGACCCATGGACTCATAAGTGCAGTGAAAGGGCAGGTGTGGTCATAAAAATCCTATAGAGAGGTTACACTAGGCAACCCATGAGGGAGAGGTCGTTTTTATCTTAGAGGGTTTAAAAAAAAAATCTCATTTGTTCTCATGTTTACAACAATTACCTCTTCTAATATGAAAAATAAAAAGTAAATATATTGGGGCACCTGGGTGGCTCAGTGGGTTGAGCTGCTGCCTTCGGCTCAGGTCATGATCTCAGGGTCCTGGGATCGAGCCCCGCATCAGGCTCTTTGCTCGGCAGGGAGCCTGCTTCCTCCTCTCTCTCTGCTGCCTTTCTGCCTGCTTGTGATCTCTGTCTGTCAAATAAATAAAAAAATCTTAAAAAAAAAAAAAAAAAAGTAAATATATTTAGCCCAAACGTCTTGCTTTCATCGTGAATTCCCTTGCTTGGAAATCTTTAATATCATCTTACTACCAAAAGGAAGAAGTCAAAATTTGGCTTAGCATTTTACCAAGATCAGCCGTTACCCCTCTTCTTGCCTCTCTTAGATTGCCAACACAAACCCACTCCCCCTCCCACTCTTCCTAAGGGGCACAGCTGGCCTTCTACCCCTTCACACGGATCTGAGGCCTTGCCAGTCATTTGGCACCAGCTCCGGACGCACCTAAATGCCATCCCGAAAATCTAAGCCTTCATTTAATAACTCTTCTTGGGGGTTATTACATACAGAACCTGCTGGCAAACCCACTCATTTTCTATTTATCAATAGAATTGATATTAGACTTGAATTCAATAGACTTGAATTATTTGATTTGATTTATATACATTCTAGGTTGATTGGTTAATGGCTAATCATTTAATTAATAGTTAATCAATATTAACAAATATTTCTCTAGGGCCTGTTATGTGTTGTCAGTTCTTTTTGATCCTAGTGACACAGTGTTAAATAAGACAGAACTTCTAGAAATAGAGGCCGTATCTTAAAATTATAGGCCGTATATTATACTCATTTATCTTGTTCTTTATCTCAACATTGCCTTTTTGGGCCAGCATTTAAAAATACAAACAAACAGGGGCGGCTGGGTGGCTCAGTGAGTTAAGGCCTCTGCCTTCAGCTTAGGTCATGGTCCCGGGGTCCTGGGGATCGAGCCCTGAGTCTATCTCTCTACTCAGTGGGGAGCCTACTTCCTCCCCTCTCTCTGCTTGCCTCTCTGCCTACTTGTGGTCTCTGTCATATAAATAAATAAAATCTTTTTAAAAAAATACAAACAAACAAAATATTAAGATGTTTTGACAAAAACTACATTATATATTTAACTGCATATAAACCCAGTATTAAAACTAAGAATTCAAGTCAGTGCTCGGGGAATGGTGAATATAGATTTGGGTCTAGGCCAGGAACCCTGGAATCTTGTTGCAGCTACCCTAATTAAGAGGTGCAGGTGGCTGGGGGAGGGGAAGGACTACAGCCCTCCCACGAGCCGATGAATACCAGGCATACCTCAAATAGAACTACCCATGTATGGACTTTTGGGGACACTCAGTTCATATGATTCTCCTGGAAGTCAGGGAAGTAATAGCCATAATAAAAACAACAACAAAAAATGAGTATGGCCAGAGTTGAGTTAGAAACTAGAGGGCCGGGCACCTGGGTGGCTCAGTGGGTTAAAGCCTCTGCCTTCGGCTCAGGTCACAATCCCAGGGTCCTGGGATCGAGGCCTGCATCAGGCTCTCTGCTCAGCTGGGAGCCTGCTTCCTCCTCTCTCTCTGCCTGCTTCTCTGCCTACTTGTGATCTCTCTCTGTCAAATAAATAAATAAATAAAATCTTTAAAAAAATAAAACTTAAAAAAAAAAAAAAGAAAGAAAGAAACCAGAGGGCCAACCTATTAACTGGAAGTGGGACATATATCCTGACACAAAAACTGAGGTAGCCATCTGAACCAAGGCTCCTGTCCAATAGGCAGCTTCCCTGAGGAGACACAAAGGAGGTATTGGGGAAAAGTTCTGACTCAAAACCCAAGAAGCTGGCCACTTTGGCAGGAAGGTTCCGGTGGCAGCTGATAAACTGCCTTTCTTCAGGATATTTCTGTCTGTCTGAAGAACTAGACACTATTGGCTGGGAGAACTGCCCCTAAAACAGTACTGGGGGAATCCTAGCATATTCTCCTTTTAAAACATCAGGCTTCTCTTTGCCTGTCAGGACACCAACGTTGCTGTTTTTCAGGTTACAAATCTTATCTATGTATTACTTTTCACTGACTATCTCCTGGTATTCTATTTGAATCCATGTCCTTAGAAATTATCTCCTTTGAAAGACTGCCTCTGGGGTACCTGGGTGGCTCAGTTGGTTAAGCACCTGCCTTCGGCTCAGGTCATGATCCTGGGGTCCTGGGAATGAGCCACATCGGGAGGGAGGCTGCTTCTTCCTCTGCCTCTGTCCCTAGCTTGTGCTCACTCTCTCTCTCTCTAATAAATAAATAAAATCATTTTTAAAAGCAAGAAAAGAAAAGACCACCTCTGTATCTCCTCGTCACTTTGTTAAATGGATAATTTCTGGAAAGTTTACATTCAGATTGATTATTCACAGTACGTCTGTCTGTATGTCTGCCTCTCTCTCTGTGTGTATATATATAAGCAAATACTCATCTCTGTATGCCCAGCACCTGGTATAATGCCTAAAACGAAATGTTACAGAATGAGTAAAGGAATTTTAGAGAATTTCAACTTCATGATAGTATTCCCAAATTTTGGGATTCTTCTTACTGTGGAAACTATTAACTAAGAGAGAAGGAAACCAATTGGTCAAGTTCAAGGAAACTGATTGGGCTACATCTTCCAGGTGCTAGGGGATAAAGCCTTCAGGCAGATGTATTTGAGGTCAGATGCTCTACCGTTCCCAGGCTAGAGTATTAAGGGGAGCTGGGGATATGCTGAGGACAGCACCTGGCCACTCTTTCTTCTACTTCCTTTTCATTTTTCTGACTGGTGCGCATTGGATCAGCCCTTCTTCCTTAATGGAGCGATAAGATTCAAGAGTCAAGGGGCGCCTGGGTGGCTCAGTGGGTTAAAGCTTCTGCCTTCGGCTCAGGTCATGATCCCAGGGTCCTGGGATCGAGCCCCACATCGGGCTCTCTGCTCAGCAGGGAGCCTGCTTCCTCCTCTCTCTCTCTCTCTGCCTGCCTCTCTGCCTACTTGTGATTTCTGTCTGTCAAATAAATAAATAAAATCTTAAAAAAAAAAAAAAGATTCAAGAGTCAATTATAGATTGATTGCAGTGTGGCCAAGCTCACTTGGCAGATACCCTGGATTTGGGGTTAGGTCCAGTTAATGAATGAAATGATCCTTTGCCTGACCCTGAATTCTGTACATATTATTTTCCTCGGGAAACTCACAGAAAAGGGTGTCTTAAGTGGTGGTGGGGGGGAATCCAGTTTGGCTAAATACCATCCATTTCAGACAGTTTCTAGACTACAAAGACCCTGGGTGCTGATATTTCAGAAGTAAGAATAAATAACAAACTAAACATACAAATAATGGTGTCCATCTATATCTAGATATATAGATATAGTTTATGTATTTATTTCATACAGTAATATATTAATATATTTAATGCACCTATTATGTGTTAATACATTTAATGCTTTAGTAATTATAATCAGTTAGTATTTAATACACTAAATATAAATAATTTTATTTATTATTATGTATTTATTTATTTAGCACTCATTTCAATGTCATGTTACCATGACATTGTCACCCACATTATTACCACTTTCCCCTTACACACTCCCATATGGTTGGCAAATTATAATATTCACTTATGGGGAGCAAGACAGGTTAAGAACCTGCCTTCAGAACACAGAAAAAGTACAGGTTACAGATAAAGCAACCTGTATAAGTCATTTAAGTTCTGTAAGTTTTAGTCTTCTCATTTGTAAAACAGCTGCCTTGAGGAGGTGATGTGAAGATCGAATAGATTAATAAATGTGAACACACTTTATAAAGTGTTCAGAGGTACTTAGCAATGAGTGATTATCGTCAGCAGCACAAGACTGAGATTCAAACCCTAGCGGCCTCCCACCAGCTTCATTTTTTAACTTTAAGTTACTGCATTTTGTCTTTCTACGAGATCTTCACTCTTGCTGGATTATGGAAAAGTGATTGCAGCAGCCACAAAACTTTGTCCGATACTTGTCATTCCAAAGAAATTGGTGAAATTCCACTGTGTACAGAGAAGAAAACACTAAAGTTTCCCTTAAGTGTTGGAAGAAGATAACTTCTGGAAAGCTGGGTTGGGGCAGGCGGTGCAGGTGGAGAGAAGCAAAAACAAAACTTTTCGTTTTTGTTTTCAGAACATCCTTTTTCACTCCTCCCCAACACAGGCAACTGTTCTGAAAATTGTACTTTTTTTTTTGCCTTGGGTGTCTTCTTCCCAAGCATAGAGATATCATTCTATATGCATGCATTTCTAGCCACACGGGGATATGCCTCATCCACTCTCCCACAGGGATTTCTACACAACCCTTGACTTGGGGAATTTCCATGTGACATCAGTTTCATGTGTGTGAAAGGCCCTAGGACCGGAAGAGAAGGGAGCAGAAGAGGGTGCTGGGCTGAGTGACAGCCGACTAGATCTTGGAGGTTATTTTAAGTATATATTTCCAGGAAGAGAATGTCAAGCTTTGTGTGAACTCGGTTTTCTCACATGTCAACATGAGAATAGCAATAAAGGCGGTCTCCTTCCCAGCAACCCTTTGAGGAATAATAAATAAATGCGATAAGAAAGTGTTTCACAAAATAAAACAGACTTTGAAGTAAAAAAAAGCAGCCAGCCAGAATTCCACGTGTAGCTGGATCCACCATTCTTATCAGAAGCTGGGTGGTAATCAGTAACCTCTCCACCTTACATTCTTCTAAGTGCACATGCACAAACACATGCACACACGCACACATACTCATGCACACACACACAATAGGTGCTTTGAATTTTTTTTTAAAGAGAGCAAACTTATGTGTTTATAGATATATTTGGACTCTTATCCAAAATGATCATTTCATTTAAAGTTTACATTAATTTACATTAATTTTCACTTACTATCATTATTAACATGTTTGTTACAGTTATGTGGTATATATAATCAAATGAGCAAGCAAGCCATCCATCCCAATTCTAAATTCAGATGGTTCTCTAAATTCAGAAGATCTCTAAGGCATTTTCAGTCCTAGGAATCTATAAGTCTAAGAATTTTGACTTTGACTTTCATTATCTTACACGTGCTTTAGAAAAGAACACAGTGGAGCACCTGATTGGCTCAGTGGGTTAAGCATCCAACTCTTGATTTCAGCTTAGGTCATGATCTCAGGGTCATGGAATTTAGCCCTGTCTCAGGCTCTGCACTGGGGAGGAGTCTACTTAATATTCTCTCTCTCCCTCTCCCTTTAGCCCTCCCCCTTTTTCTCTCTCTCTCTCCCCTTTCTCTAAAGAAAAAAGGAAGAACAGAGTTGCACACAACAGTCTGAATGAGTCAGTATCCCTCAAAAACACCAGCAAGCAGAATATACTCACAAGAAGTTCCTTGGTGGGTAAATGTAGCTTAAGCTTGCTACACTGAACAGACTCTCTGTGCTTTAAGTGTGACTCCAGATGCAAACCCTCTTTTGTCATCAAAATGCTTATGCATGGTCAGTAGTGCTAAGGCTTGTGTGAGTAGACAAGCTATCATCAATATAGTCATTCTAAAAGAGTTTTACTATACTCTGTATTTTAAATATAGTCACAAAGGAGACAATTTGAACTCTTAAGAAAAACTGTGATAAGAACTCAGAACTGGAAACTGCTAAAAGTCTCTGGCCTATTTTCACAAATAATCTTTGCAGTATTTGAAATGAAGTCTTCAAGGAACACAGAGCTACAGTCTAGGTATCTACAAGCCAGCAGATAGCAGGCTAGTCAGAGCCAAGCAGCTTTTTCTGATTAGAAAAATATAGAGAGAGTATGGGGGTTGGGATGGAAGGAGGACAGTACTGTGCACTGCACAACTCCAGAGTCATTCACACTGTATTCTACATAGATAGTGCCACCTGAAGACAAGAGAGAGTAAAGTAAATGCAGTTTTCATTCTGTGGTCCATGTGGAAAGCAAATATGGATAATAAGATTTATATTTCAGGTTGCTTTTTAAAAAAACCAATAACCAATAATTAAGCCTTGGGTTTAAATAAACCCCAAAGAAAATAATTAAATTGACTTGAAGTTTTCTAGCTAAGAAAGCCAGATTCATGCCACATTTTAATATTATATGTCATAAAGCAGTAAGAACAAAACAGCCACTCTGAATGAAGCAAATCAGTCAAATGCTTAGAAAAAAGAAAGCATAAAGGATGCTTTTAAAGTGAAGCATAAAGGGTGCTTTTTAAAGTAAATTAGCTTCATTCATCCTCCAAATATTTATTCAGTGCCTACTATTTGTCACACCATGCTATCAGATGTATCCTGTTTCTAAGGTTCTCATGGCCCCATGCAAAAGCTCATGTATTTATGATATCTTTGTACTTTGTTGCAGTAATCAATTCATTTAAAGTGAAAAGATATATTAATTAATTTTTAGTAGTTCACTACGTATGTGGTTAAATCAAGTTAAGAGTTTTCAAGTAGAACACAATATTCAGGAAAAAACAAAACAAGTTGATTGCTTAACTAGGCACAAGGATCTTGTGTCTACGAATCACATAAGATCTACCAGTTCTAACCCTATAAGAGTTTCTAGACAGGAGTCTTCAATGGGGGGCTGTATGAAGATGGCAAACAAGTTACTGAAATTGATAAGCCTCCTATCAGAAGTAAGAACTCCATATAATTTATATATAATTTACTGTAACATCAGGTCTTATCTTCTGGATTAAAATCAATATAGAGTGGAGTCTTATTTCAGTGTCACATTTTCACTTATTGATAGATAGAGATTACACTTGACTAGTGTAGCTAAATACTTTCTTCAAATATTATTTTAATCATAAGAGCAGAATTGAGTCCCAAAATAGACTCATGAATGTAGGGGGGAAAAGTATATAATAATGATAGTGTTTTTAGATAGGGGGAAAGGATAGCCATCCAATGATTTGCTGGGACTATTGGTTATCCGTTAAGAAAAAAATTAGAAAAAAATACCATTTCACATCATTCACTAATAATTTTCAGATATATAAAAGATATAACCATTAAAAAACTATGAAAACAATCTGAGGAAACAGAGGAGAATATTTTATTACCTTAGGTAGAAAAGACTATTTTAAACAAAACCAAAAATGCAAATGACACAAAGTTAAAGACTGATAGGACTAAAATTAAATGATTTTGCTACTATGAAAAATAACACAAGCAAAGTTAAAAGACAGAGAAAAGTTACGGCTAAAGTATTTACATAATTCATCACAAACAAAAGATTAAGATTGGCCAGGAATGGCTGCACAGGCTGTGTACTGCACACCAGCAGGGGGAGCCATTCAAGTAGATGACAATAAGTAGTGTGCCTGAAGTTGCATTGATCAAAATCCGTAATATTTAAAGCATTCCTATATTAATAAAAAGATCGACAAGCCACCTGATGTCAAAGTGGGTAAAGGATAGAAGACAGTAAGCGTATACAAAGATGTAATCTTTGTAATCAAAGAAATGGATACTGAACAATAAATGAACCATGTTGTGTTACCAGTATTGGTTAGGGTATGGTGAAATGGTATTCTCTGGCATTCCTAGGTGAAGTGTGAACGTGATAATATCTATTTAAATTTAAAATGCGCATTTTATGTAGAAATATACATTATATAACAAAAATGCTATATACCTCTATTTTATACATCTGGTATGTTAAAGCACTAGAAGGATTACATCTCTGTTAATAGAGGCACCTCTGGGAGTCGACTGGGATTGGGCATGGAAGTCAACAGTGCATTTTAGTTTATTTTTAGTGTTGCAATTGTTGAAAATAATAATATACGTATTAGTTTCTTGACATTTAAAAATTTTACACTTTTGTTTGTGCCTTGAGACAAGGATACTATTAAAAAGTCACAAAGAAGACATACTGCAGAATTTTTAAAATGATAATGGCAGTTGTGCAAGCCACAGTAACCCACACTAACACTTACTATACAAACGTAGCTTTACCTTAAATAGATTGTGTTACTTGTCATTCATTTCTTTCCTTGCTTCCCTTTATAATGTTCCTCCTTTGCATGTCTCCAGCCCTTGCTTGGGAACCTGGCTCCTGGCCACCTAGGCTTTTTTCCTCTGACAGTGATTTCCTGCCCAAGATTCAAACCCTGGTTGTTCTGATCCAGAATCACATTATCATTGTCTTCTAAAAGAAGACTATGATCTAGACAGATAAGCCTGGACCTCACCCCATCCCACAGAAGTCACAGGCTGAACAAATACATTCAGGGGCTACCTATGGAGAGGTCCCAGTCTCCTGCACCAACCCAGAGCGCTGAATCAGACACCTGCCTCCGGTGGGTGCAGCCAGAGGGGCTTGCAAAGGCAGCTGGGAAATCATGAGGCCAGAGTTTGCAACAGAGGGAACAAACACTCAGAAGGAAAACAAATTTCTGGAGTCAGAGCAGGCAGGGGAGGGAACTAGCAGGTACTTGGGAATCAGAAGCATGAAATCGGATAGAGGACAATCTATAGAACAGGGCCAACATGGCAAGGCAAGAGAATGAGGAGCATGGAGGAGACAACAAAAAAGGGAAAGAGCCCCCACTGTTTCACATCCCTGCCAATGGATTCTGCTGTTATTACGAAGCAGAAGCCACTCCCAGGACAATCGACTCAGGCCAGTGCTTCTCTCCCAGTGTGCTTTAAAAAAACTAGCAATGCCTGAGTGGCACCCAGCCCAATTAAATTCAGATTCTTGGGTAGAGCCAGACATCAGTAGTTTTCAAAGCTCCCCAGGTGACTTCCCAACATTGAGATGCACGGTCCAGGTTCTATAAAGGGAGACTGGGAGATAGGTACGTGGCACAGGGAAGGGACACACAGGCTGGAGAAGCTAGGAATCCATTCCTACAGAATAATCTTCTCTCATTACTTCAGTAAATAGAGAACATACTTTTTTTTTTTTAGGATAATTAAGATGACTTCTCGCATTATTTTCTCACATGAGAGCTCAGGCCCAAGGTTCATAAAGTCATCATGATTTCTGGACACTTAGAGTATAAATTTTCTTTTCTGAGCTGAGCCTTCTCCCGACAGATTCCCCACCCAACCTCCAAAAGAGTTCACAGTATTGACCTGACATAACATTCCATTGTTTATTTTCTCTTTGAAAATAATATAGTCAAGACTGTAAAATGCATTTGTGATAGTTGGTGCAAACACTGGATTTATAGTCTGATCTGACATAAATCAGGCTCGAAATTTATTGGCAGAAATATAAGTTGCATAATTACTCAGCAGCAGTTATGCATTCCTGACACATTTATCTTCTAGAGCCTGAACTCTGTACATGCATGGACACATATGAAATTCCCCACTCCTGATGCCTCTTCTCTGGCTCATGGAAGTAGATTTATGAAGGTATCACTGTACAATATACAGTCTTACTTTTATAATTTGAATGGTTTTCTTCTCCCAAGAGAAGAAACTAAACCTTTACATGCTGAAATAATAATTTATTCTTTTGAGAATCTTGGGCTGGATGTGCAAATGCAAACACCAAATGAAAAATAAATTAACTTGGAAATTATGTGACTGGTTATTTTGACTAAATAGCATATTTCTTTGGCATTCTGCAGATAGCTTCATTTTCTGACAGGCCCAAGACGCCCTACTTAACCTATCTGAAATAAGCATTCTGTCCAAGTCACATACTCAAGACGGATCACCAAGCTCTTGAAGGCTATTCCCTTAAGCTCTCAGGTCTGCTTCTCTGATTCCTCTGCCACTTGACGATCCCTATTAACTTGCTCCTGGAAATCTCCTCCCAGCACAACCTAAGTTTAAAATGCTTCATGAATGACATTATCTGAATAGAAACTACGAGGCCTTGGGAAGGAATCATAGGGTTCAACAGCACAAATGGTGGACTAAACTTTTCTCTACCAACAGTCAAGGCTTTGGACTAGAAAAGATGTGGGAGATGAATGTCCCAATAAAGCGATGATAAAGAGACATGAGATTAAAAAGACAGAACCACGGTTTTGGGCACTAGGTTGAATGATGGATTCTTGGCCTCGGAAGGATATTTGACCAGAGTCTAAATGCCCTCCTTGAAAGACTTTAAATAAAGAAGGAAAAGGAGACAACTACCTTGGTAAACTATAAAAGTGGCACCTTTAGAGGACAACAAGATGAAATGAATAAAAGTATGGGAAGTGCCTAGTGTTTTATACCCCAAAAATAGTGGAAGGGAGATGAGAGATGGAAATAATGCTTACAGCCTCAGAATCTTTATGCCAATAGTAACTGTCACTGATTCAGCACTATCTACATATTGCTTTTAGACTGAAGAATAGTCCTATAAGTAGGTACTATTAGGAGTTCCGCTGGGAAGTAGGAAAACCAGGTTTTGGACAAAAGCAATCTGGTCCAGAGCCCACGTGACACCTTATTGTCTCCCTAACCTGCCCAGCATGTGTTGCAACCAAAGTAAGCCTAGGATTATACCCTCATGTGATCTTTGAGGCATGGTGGGAAGAGACACCAGATTGAAATACAATGATAAGAGTATATCTTCTTCTTAAACTACAGTCTTGTAATAAGATGGGACTGAGTGGTACTATAGGTAAAGAAGGCATTCATTCATGTGAGTAATCTGTGAATGGAACACTGGAAAGAATGGGTAAGTTAGAGAAGAACACAAATGATTTGTTTTGGAATTTTGCAATGGGCTACCTGGTCAGAAAGAAATTGCACATTTCTGACAGATGAAACTAGTACAGGAGTAAGATCTAGAAGTGATTAATCAATATATATGTACACACACACACACACACACACACACATGGGGTAGACACATTCTTGACTTGCCTTCATCTTTCAGAACAAAGTGGAAGTTGATGTTTTTTCTTTTAATAGCTAGGAATGAAAGGGTAAGCCTCATCAAGCATATGCCTAAGACTTTGTTTTAAGAGCTTTTATTTTGCTTATTTGACAGAGAGAGAGTCAGCGAGAGAGGGAACACAAGCGGGGGGAATGGGAGAGGCAGAAGCAGGCTTCCCGCTGAGCAGGGAGCACGATGTAGGGCTGGATCCCAGGACCCTGGGATCATGACCTGAGCCGAAGGAGACACTTAATGACTGAGCCATCCAAGCACCCCTGCCTGAGACTTCAGGAAGGCAGGATTTTTTGAAGTCTAGAAAAAAAAGGTATGATCTTCCCTTCCAAGGAAAGGTCCCTAGAAAGGCCTCAAATACAATTCTAGCTGTAATCAATAATACACAGTTCTAATAGGAAAGAACCAAGTGCTTTCCCAACCAGCCGGCAGCAGAGTGTGTCGGTTAAGGTTTTACCTCTCACCTCCAGATCCACCCTGCCCTGTTTGGCTTCGTGATGCTGGAGCTGTGACTCTGCCTAACACATTTCTGCTTGGACCTCAGACTTCCTGTTCCACCACCAAATGGGGAGGGAGACCACAGGGCTAAATGAAGAAAGAGAAGAGGCTTGCTTTGTCCCATCCATTAGCAGGTCCTGAGGTCACTCCAGCAACAGCTGGAGTTTGTGCCCTCAGTTTGTGCCCTCCTAAAACCACAGGTGAATCTAGTTTGGAGTTTTTCCAACACATGCCCTATCAAGCCTCCAACCAGTACCCCAAGACCTCCTATCTGAACTCTCTCCTCAAAAATCCAGGTCTCCTGGGATGCCTGGGTGGCTGTTGGTTAAGCCTCAGACTTCTGATTTTCACTCAGGTCATGAGCTCAGGGTCCTAGGATGGAGCCCCACTTTGGGCTCTGAGCTCAGCTGGGAGTCTGCCTGGGATTCTCTCTCCCTCTCCCCCTGGACACCCTTACTCCAAAATAAATAGTCTTAAAAAAAAAAAATCCAGGTTTCCTGAGGTTGCTCCTCCAAGCTCAGAGATTCCAACACCACCCAAGCAGCCCCTTCTCTTCAGAAATCTCAATTTCAGCTCTATGGGAGCCCTCCCTTCAGTTCTAAATGTCAACACTCTAGGCCTCTTTCCTTTGTTCTTTCAATCCTATGGGTCTATGGGTGGTTGCTGCTTTCTCTTGCGGTTTCCTCCATGGTATCTTTGAGATCTAACCCTTTTATTTACCTTGTTAACAGCTCTGTATCTCATTAACGATTGTTGCTGTTTTTTATCTATTAAATTCTCTCTGTTCAAGTAACCAGTAGTGGTTTTGTCTCCTAAATGGAAGCTAACTCATAGAGAAAATACTGGGAATATGAAAGCCTTAAATGAGCAGAAAACAGCAAAAAGTGCAACCAGTGGGGTTTTAAAGGGAATTTCCTGATCAAGAAGATCAAGGAAAGTCTAGATGTTTGGAAAGGACGGTAAGGTGCTGTCATTTTATTGGCGGATTTAGAGCTGAGGCTAGATCCTCAATGTGGAGAAAACTGGCAGAGGAAGTCAGAGATTGGAGAGGGGTCCGTTCCAGTGATTCTAGGTCTCAGGATTCTGAAAGACAGTACCCATCATGACCCCGGAGTTCCCGGCACCCACACGATCACAACACTTGCTTCTGGGTTTCTGAGGGGGCCATTCTCTATGCCTTCCTCAGATTCCTTTAGTTCCAGACATCTGGGCCTATTGGTTCCCTTCTGGAAAGGCATTACATTACTGGGAACTGCATCCCCTAAAGAGGTCTGAGAATGTGTTTTGTGTGAGATCAAGAACATTTTTGTCTAATCCTGACTCTAGAAACCTACATCTATTCTCTAAATTAAATGATTTTTAAAAATTAAATTATAGAAATATAGTTCACCCTTGTACCTCTGGTACCTCAGAAATCTGGGCATGTCCTTGGCATCTCTGAACTCTCCTGCTGTCTTCTGGAACTCTGAAAATTTCCCCCTTTAGGGTTAGCTAAATAGAATTCCTTCACAATGTTACAGTGACCACCTGAGTCTCTGGCTGTAGGTATATCTTGACCTTCTGCTTTCCAAAATTCTCTGAGGCTAAATCCATCCCGCAAATGACCTTTACCTTGCTTCTCTGGACTTGTCCCTTGAAAGTCCCATTCCTTGCTCTGCACCCTTGTGTCATTTCCATTATTGGTTCCGCAGCGGACAGATATTTCTTTGTATTTGTGTAGAAAAATAAACAAGTCTCTTTTCTCTTTACATCACTCTAGCCTCATTAGACTAATCTCTAGTTATTATTTCTCACCAGATTCCTCCTTCCCAAAAAGTCCAGACTGCAGTGATATTCAAATGACAGAATCCAAGCTCTGAGGCCTGGAGGTACCATTGCTGGAGTTTCCAGCCCAATCAAGCTCTTTCTGCGGAATGCCCACAGGTTCTCTCCAGTCATCCCCTACTAACAGCAAGTGCTTCATCAAACCTACACAACCATGACAGATAACACAATATATCACAAACTGAACAATAAATTCCACCATCACCACAACAAAAAGGCTCCCAGTGTCTTCTAAAACTCCCAGATGCCGAGCAAAAAGAACAGGAACTGTCTTCCCTATCTTGTAATTCTTCTACCACTTGTTCTCCATCTCCTCTTTACTCGAAATACTAAGACAACCTCACAAACAAAACAAAACAAAGCCACCTAACCCCAGGTATCCTACTGAACAATTGGGAGATGAAAGCCCAACTTTTAGAACGCTAAAAGGAAACCGAGTATATTTTAAATTGCTCTTACTAAAGGATGGCAAAACAACAGCAACAACCCCTCCTTTTTTAATAGAACTGGGGAAAATTTATCAGAGAAGATAGGTCTAAGGGGTGAGAGCCAAGTGGTAGAATTCAGAGTTTAGGTTAAGCTCCCTCTCCTCCTTGTATATGTTCTGATTTAAAATAGGGACCTTTCATTCAGCTTAACTCTTAGCTCCCAAATCTTCCTAACTCCAGTCTTAACGGAAGGCACCCCAAGTACTGTCTGAGGGAGTCCATTTCATGCAGAGTTCTTGAGCACAGCTTGGTATTTTCAACTAAATCCAGCCACAGAATTCAGACTTCACTGGCCCCACCCTACTTCTCCCACCCAGACAGTTTTCCTTTTTGTCCAGCAAAGTGTCATCTGTTCCCAAGAAAGACAAAAAGAAAAAGAAAAACCTTTACTTAAACTATTACACTCTAAACTGCTCAGCCCATTCTGAACAAACTGAAGATGCCTGATACAAGTTTTGATTGAGAATGTCAAGGAAGTACTTTTTTAACTAACTTAAAAAGTAAAGTTTTAACCTTATCTTATCCTCGCTTGTAAGAACATGAGGTTGCGGGTTAGTGCTGCAGTAGAGCGGCTCTGAATGCCTTTATTAATAAACACACACCTACTGTGTGCCCTGTAAGGAACAACGTATTGTGCTGAGTAATGTGGAGGTACGAAGTAAAATATATCACAGATCTCCTCTCCTCCAGGCTTACAGATCACATGAGATAGATAGTGGGGATAAGAGGCAAACATAAGACGCAAACATCAATTGCTACAATATGTGGTACAATTAAGGAAGTGCCATAAAAAGGTATAAAACGAAGATTCTGTGAGAGTCACGTGAAGGGGAGGAGTGTCACTTATTTTCTCCAAGAAAGGCTTCCTGGAGAAAGAGGCATTTCAACTGCCCTTTCAAGAGCAAAGAGAGAAGGCCCTTCACGGCTTAGGAAGGATAGAGAAGCTCCTTTGGGGGAAAGGAAGTGATAGCATGAAGACTAACAGGTAATGTTTCCTGAAGAATCTTGTTCCTCTGAGCTTATTTGGATTGGCTTACTTTTTCCTTTCCTTTCCTTTCCTTTCCTTTCCTTTCCTTTCCTTTCCTTTCCTTTTCTTTTCTAAGAGAAAGAGCATGCATGCAAGTTGGGCGGGGGTGGGGGGGCGCCATGCAGATACAGAGAGAGAATCTCAAGCAGGCTCCACACCCAGTGCAGAGCCATATGCAGGGCTTGAACTCATGACCATGAGCCAAAATCAATAGCTGGACACAGCTGAATGAGCCACCCAGGTGCCCTTGCTCGGCTTACTGGTTTTGCCTGGTTTCAGAGTAATTCAGGTAGTGTCTGCATACATAGGTGAACTTCGTGTGCTTTCAATGCATTTCTTACATAAAATTATGCAGTTGATCTTCTCTCTTTCCCTCGTTTTTTCTCCCTGAACCCCCACAAATAGTTCCTGGTGGAAGAGAAGAGATCATTTAAACCAAGTCTAAAGAGGCAGGGTGTCTAATTTTCTTCATTACATAACTAACCTGAACCCTAAGGTACATACTGACTCCCATCAGAAACATCTGGAGGCAGTCTCTGGTCTTGTTTCCTGGAATCAGATAAAAAGATTTCAGGTCTAAGAGCAAGCTTGAATACCTCCTCAGCCCCTATGTCTAGAAAGTGACAGTCTGCTTACCACCACCCATTGTGTTTCAATGCAAACAGTTCTCATTACTATGAAGTGCTACTAGAAGATGTTTCCCGTTGGCCAAGAGCCTTGACCTTCCCCTTGTTAAAAGATAAACTGAAGGAGGGGTGCCTGGGTGGCTTAGTTTGTTGAGTGTCTGACTCTTGATTTCAACTCAGGTTATGCTCTCAGGGTCAAAGGACTGAGCCTCACATCAGGCTCCATGCTCACTGGAGAGAGTGTGCTCTCCCTCTGCCACTCAGCCTCCGCCGCACATGAATGTGTGTGCACACACACTCTCTCTCTTTCCAACAAATAAACAATATCTTCAAAAAATGATAAACTAAGGCATACTACATTTCTAAGGCTATGAGTTAAAATTGAATCATATCAGGCAATGTCATGAGTAATCAGAAGCGCCCCACCACCTACAGGTGCCCTGGCAGAGACTTTATAGACAAGAGGCAGAAGCAAAGCATGGAAATTAGTAGGTTGTCTATAGCTTACACAGTTGTTTTATTAGGGAAAGGCTCATTTTTGATGGATCATCTTTAGGTTTGATTTCTTAACATTGAAAACACTGCAAGTTTAGGTTTGGGTTTGCTTACAGAGACTACTAAGGGATTAAAGTCACCCCTGGCCTCCTTAATTAACTTAGTTTAATTAATTTAATACCTCAAATATGGGTGCTAAAAGAAATGAGGGTCCTCTGCTAGACCTTAACATGTTCCACTTATTTTTTTAAGTGATAGCAAATAACTGGTCTGATGGCTGCTTTTCACTGAATTTATTAGAGGACTGCAGTGAAGAAATTAACCAACTGCCTGAGGATCACATAAAATACTCAGTTTTATAGATGTTAATTCTTCTGCCCAAGGGAACAACAGATTTCTGCCATGCATAGATAAATTAGATTTGAGACCTGTATTTGTGAGAAGCTCTATGACTAACATCACGCAAATCTCCAGAGGTGAATTCAACAAAAGGCAAAGAGAAATCAAACAGCAGCACTATCGCAGGTATTAGGATGCAGATATGTAAATGACCATTAGAGCCTTTCTGATCCATTCCAATCTAATACTTCCCAGCTTCTTGCTGCCTGTTCGTTGATAAAATGCTGACTTGAGTGACTATACAGAGAACATCACCATTTGGAAAGAGATGACCAACCAAAAAGCAAAATCATTTTACCAGGCATCAAAAAGCAAGAAGCTGAGTATTTGCTGGGATCTTGGGGAAGGAAATGAACTCCAGTCCCCATGCCCCTTAGATTTGCACAGCATTGTCAAGAGCTGAAAAACTTCAAAGTATAACAAAACTGTGGTTCAATTTTAGAAATATGAAGCATTTGGAGTAACTAATTTGGCCAAATATTTATGTTTTGGTGCATAGTTGAACTGCTTATCAGACCTTCAGGAATTCTTTGTTTTTCATTTTTGTGCTTTTATTTCCTCCATCTCCTCCTCCCCTCGCTAGAAGCAAAACACCCTCTGGCAACGAAAGTTAAAGATGCTTCTCCGTAGAGGCACCAAGCCAGGCCCAAGGGGGCTGATCCCGAGCCACTGCCAACTGCTCCAAGCAGTAATTTTCCTTCCCCGGTGCTCACTTCTGGGAAGTGCTGGGAAATGGAGAAGTCTCTAAGGCCTCCGTGGGAGAGAAACAGCAATCTTTCCCTGATAAGCATACCAACCCTCCTCCTTGACTCACTTTTAAGGCTGCTGCAGAGAGGCGGGCCTTTGTGTCTGTACAAATGGGGGCAGAGAGGTAGGCAGGAGAGTCCCCAGGAATGCCAGGGACGGAGGACCAAACACGCTGCCTCTCTTCCCACTACCAGTACCTTCACTGCCCAAGTCACATCATCTCTCTTCAGTCCTAACCTTAAAGAAATAGAAGACTGCTTAGATAGAAGATGCTCATTTCCAAGAAAGAAGGGTAGGTGACACCTGTTTTATAACTCTCAGTGAACACAGGGGTGAGGGAGGCATTTGGATAGCCTCTGTTGGAAATTATGCTGACACCGTGGACACTTATAAGGTAGGACAGAACAACCGCTATCTTCTTTAAGCTCCAGGCTGACCTTAGCTCTCAGGGAGGCCTGCAGTGACAAGTTCTGCATTTCCTATTCATTTCTTCCCCTCCCAGCCCTGGGGGCTACTGAACCACAGCAGAGATCCCAGGTGGGCCAGACCAGCCCCTGCTAGCAGAGCCCTACTGCTCCCAGGCTCCACAACCCACACTGATTCGAGCACATTCCAGGACATTCCATAGCTGGGAGGCTGGGAGCCTGGAATGTCTGGAACCCACAGAGGGAAGGTGTCCCAGCATGCTCCCCCACCCAACCATATTTCCCAAAGATCTCAAAGCACTCTCCAAAAGATGATCTCATTTTCTAATAGGTGTTTATTTCTATTTTCATTCCCACTTTTAGTAATTACTCCCTTTTGCATGAATGTCACTTCGATTTTTTTCACATAACCTACCTAATCATGGTTAGACTCTCATAACGGGAACCAAGAACTCGACTACTAGTTACTCAACTACTGGGAT
The DNA here is from genome assembly GCF_022355385.1 of Mustela nigripes. Taxonomy (NCBI): domain Eukaryota; kingdom Metazoa; phylum Chordata; class Mammalia; order Carnivora; family Mustelidae; genus Mustela; species Mustela nigripes. The sequence continues at coordinate 17,947,407 of NC_081560.1, forward strand.
ATCATGGAAACTCCTTTCTAGCACACCGGACTGTGAAATTTAACCGTGACTAGCAAGGAAATGACCTTCCAATTCCATCCTTTGAAAGAAAAATAAGTAATATAGGGGCCCCAAAATACATCATGTATACATCATGTGTGTGCCTGTGCGTGAGAGGGTGTAGAAGACAAAGCACCAATGCCAACACTAATGTGGTCTTCAGGACTTCCATCTTCTTACTAAAAATAAAGATAACACCTTTACAAAACTCTGTGGTACCTAGAACATAATGGGCGCTTGCTAAATGTTTGTGGAAAAAATATGTGGATGGATGGACAAACATAACATTTCTGCGTTTGTTTTCTCATTCTAAACTTACTGTGTTCGCTTCACAAGGCATTCAGAAGATTAAATGATATCAAGCTTTTTAAAAATGCGTTTGACACCTGAAACTAATATAGTATGTCAATTATACTTCAAAAACATAAAATAAACAACATGCTTTTGGAAACTAAAATCTGACTGTAAACATGTAAGATTAACATTATGTGACTACTAGTATGGGCATATCAAAACCTCACGAGTATATTTCTCCTCTTATATGCGGTAGGCACTAGACAAACCTGTGGTACTAATTAGGGAGGAGCTCAGCCCCTCTTAGGCTCTTTCTATAACCTAGTTTCTAGATGCCACTCTTGTCTCCCCCATTAAGATGAGTGAACACGAACTGAGTGAGTGCTTGAGGTTGGGGAGTTTCAGAACTACAGATAGCCTATGGTTAAGAACACCAGTCCTAGAGTCAAACTGCCTGTGTGCCCTGATTCCACCATTGACTAAGGAACTTAATCCCACTATACCTAGTTCATCTATAAAATGGGGACGCTAGTAGAATCCATTTCATAGGGCTGCCATGAAGGTTGAAAAGATCAGACATGTAAAGCATTCAGAGAAGAGTCTTGTACATGGGAAGAACTCAACCAATATCACCCACAACCACTGTTGGTACCACCAGCATTGTTATTATTATTGTTATTATTATCGGTTTTTTTAAGGGAGCATGCAGTCTAGCAGATGAGAAAGACTACAGCAGAAAGCTGGAGGAACAATACAAACACTAAGAAGGTCACCAGAATATGCTACGCACGCAGAGGCAGGAGACATCTTTATTCACCATCCTCATCACCTCCTCTGTGTAGTCTCGTTTGTCCCCGTGCCAACATACACAGATTTTAAAAAATAATGCCCCAGATTGCATGTGAGGAGCGCAGAGCCTAATGTGTCTCCTGATGATCACACAGTGCTTCCATGAACACAGCTCAGTTTGTGCAGCCATATCGCACTGTTGGCTCGAATCAAGCTTTTGGTCAAATAAGACCCCCAGGGCCTTTTTACGTCAACTGCTGCCAAGTTACACGGTCTCCATCCTATATTCCTATAATTCATTCTGGGACCTCAACACAAGACTCTGCATTTATCCTTATTACATTTCATGTTGTTAGTTTGGGCCAAGCACTGCAGCATGTCAAGATAATTCTGAATCTTGATTCTGTCAATATCTTATATCTTATTTCTATCCCCTCCAGAGTGGTGTCACTAGCACATTTGATCAGCATACCTACTACTACACCCTCATGCAAGACATGGATAAAAATGTGGCCCAAAACAAGTACAAGAGAACAGTCCAATGTTTCAATCGCAGAAGCCCCTGCTCACCTGAATGCACCCACTAATCACCTGGGCTCTGACTGTTTAGGCACCTTTAAATTCACTGAATAGTACCCTTTTTTCATTCTTTTATTCAAAATGCCTTGTCAAATGCCTTGCTGATACTGAGATACACTGGGTCTATAACACTGCTGAATATCATTTGAAATTTTAAAATGTCCTGGATGCTGGTATCTCCTTTAAATTTGATGAGACTATCGATATCTACATCCAGGTTACCAATAAAGAATCTGGGGGGTAGGGGCGCCTGGGTGGCTCAGTGGGTTAAAGCCTCTGCCTTCGGCTCAGGTCATGATCTCAGGGTCCCGGGATGGAGTCCCACATTGGGCTCTCTGCTCATCAGGGAGCCTGCTTCCTCCTCTCTCTCTGCCTGCCTCTCTGCCTACTTGTGATCTCTGTCAAATAAATAAATAAAAATCTAGAAGAAAAAAAAAAGAATCTAGTGGGTATAGTTTAATAGATCACTTAAGGGCGCCTGGGTGGCTCAGGGAGTTAAGCATCTGCCTTCAGCTCAGGCCATGATCCCACAGTCCTGGAATCAAGCCCAGCATCGGGTTCCCTGCTTCTCTGCCCCTCCCCTGGTTTGTGCACTTTCTCTCCCTCCCTCTTGCTCACTCTCTCTCTCCTTACGTAAATAAATAAAATCTTAGAAAAAAAAAATAAATCACTTAAAAGTTGTGCCAAGATGTATGAGTATGTAGGAGCGTCACTCTTATGTAAGAGTGTTACCACTCTTACAGTCCCATTTAAGGCTTTAATCTGAAGGGGGTCCTTCTCACGGTATGCTATCTGCCCTAAAAACAAAACAGAAACACAAAACAAAACAAAAATAACTCCCAAATCCCAGTTGGCTTAAGGCAACAGAAATTTATTGCTCACATGAAGTCAGGTGAAGTGTTCCTGATTGACAGGCTGCTCACCATGTGTCATTCTGGAAATCCAGTTTCTTCCATCTGTGGCTTCACCCTTTTCTTGGTCCTTGGAATTTTCTGCCCTCAGCCACTAAAAGGGAAAAAGAGAGAGACGATTACATGTGGAGTGTTTCTGTGGTCCAGGCCTAGAGCACTGTACGTAACCCCGACGTGTTTCACTGGTTAGAGAATTCTAACATGACCACCTCCACCTCTGTGGAAGACTGGGAAGTACAGTCTAATTATGTGCCCAGTAAAAAGAGGACATGAGTGTGAGGAACACTCAACCTTGCTCGAAAAGAAAGAGCAAAGATAACTTAGGTGGAACACACATTTTCTTTCAGGTCAAGTGTGTGGCTAACCCTGTCAGAAAGGAAGGGTTTGCCAGATCCGGACTTGTAAGAGTTGGGTTCTAACTCTAAGTCCATCATTTACTGGGTAAGAGGCTTGGATAAGTCCCCAAACTGTAAGATATCTAGATCCATGAAGTACTGTTAGCATGTTTCCTCCAGCCCTAGCCCAGTGCCTGGTACACAGGTGGTACAATAAACAATCATCCAATCATTGCATGAATATATGAATAATTTTTCTGGACTTTTTTATTTATTTCCAAATTTTCTCTACCTATTATACTGGTTGTTTAAAGACCATGGCTATAAAAATGGTTTGAAAACTAAGAGACATTATAAAAAATAGAGAATATGAATTTTACTCATATTTATATAAATTTGTACCATTTGTTCATATTCTTTTTTATGATTTCATTTATTTATTTATAAATATTTTTTAAAGGTTAATTATTTATTTATTTATTTGTCAGAGAGATAAAGGGGGGTATAGAGAGTGCCCAAGCAGGGGGAACAGAAGGCAGAGGGAGAAGGAGTTTCCCCACTAAGCGAGGAGCCCGGTGTGGGGCTTGATCCCACAACCCTATCATGACCTGAGCAGAAGGCAGACACTTAACCGACTGAGCCACCCAGGCATCCCATTTGTATTACATTCTGTGTTTGACCTCCTCTGCACAGTTTCTTACTGCACACAGACAATCTCCAAAACCAATCAAGGTAAATCTCTGCGCTAGTTGTTTCTCCTGTGGCTTGAAGTCCAATCACCAATGTCTCCTGTCTTATTAAATTTAAGAAGCAGGTATGAGTGCCTGTTGGGGTCAGGGCATGTTCTAAGATTTGGGGTGATATAAGGACTAATCCAATTTGCACTAAAATAGATAAAAATACTTGTCCTATAGTTGAGGACCCATCTGATAGCTTCATATACGAAGTAGTACTCACCTAATTTTTTTAAAAGAATGGTCAACTGTTCAAGAGAGAAAAATCAAAAACATCACTAAAACCAATAAAAAATATATTTAATTGGAGGCCAGATTACAGATGACCTTAAATGCAAGGACAGGGAATTTAGACTTTATTCCACAGACTTCATGGGGGCCATGAACAGTGGTTAGTTAAGTCAGATAATCATGCAGTCAAAATGTTCTTTTAGAATGATATAACTGAGAGATGGTATCTTAGACAACCCAGAGGAAAATACATGCAAGGGCTAATGCAGAAGTCCTAGCAAAAGTCATAAAGGTCTTGATCTAACAGTAAGAGGGGAAAACACAAAGCATAGATGAAAGGACTTCTAATTCTGATAATATGGCAGACTAACATAACTTGAAAACTCTCCCTTCAAGTATGCCTATATTAGCAGAATAAAATATAACAAAAAAATGTTTAAGATTTTATTTATTTGAGAAAAAGAGAGTGTGCACAAGCACACGTACAGGGAGGGGCAGAGAAGAAGGAAGAAGGAGAGAGAAAGAATATCAAGCAGACTCTGCACTGAGTACGGAGCCCCCATATGCAGCTTGATCTCATAACCCTGAGACCATGACCTGAGCAAAACCAATAGTCAGGACGCTTAACCAACTGAGCCACCCAGGCATCCCAACAACAACAAAAAATTTTAAGCGAAATTAAGATTATAAGAAAGAAGGGGGAATCACAGGAGAAAGAATGAAACCAAATAAGTCAGCATATAAAGTTATGCTCCATTTGCCCTCAGAATTGGAGTGAGTTACAGATCTTCAAAAAACTTAGAACTTGGATTTTAATGACCACAGGAGATAAGACCTTGAGCCTGCACAAAATAGGGGGAGAGATGAGACTACTACATGAAGTCAAGACCCTTGCAGGCCTGAACCCATCCTGAAGAATACTAACCCTTCCTACCCACCCCCATTCAAAAATTCCCTAACCACCACAGCAAGATGACACAGAAACTCATTTGTCTCTCTTTGTGGAAAAAAGCCTTTCCTGAGAATGTGAAACCCCACACCTGGTCTACACATGAATTTGGTTTTTGAAATTTCCCTACTGGAATGGCCCAGAAACTTTCAAGCCAAGAAATTAATGTAAAAACTGGTCCCTGGCTAGTAATATTTTGGGAGTACCTGGCAGAAGCAGTTACAGAAACACTCTAGAGAGACATTCCACAATGCAGAATACAGTTAGTTCCACAAAAATAAGCAAGCCCCACACGAGATGAACTCACAATAAAAGAAATGGCAAAACACTGAAGGGACAAATCCATCATGGGCAAGAGTCAATAGGAATTCACCAATGTCACCCCTCCCACCTTCCAAAGAATGGGGCTACTACAACAATCTGAAAGAGAATATAAAATAAGAATGTTTAGAATAAAAACATTACAAAAAGAAAAAAACACACACACAAGAAAAACAGAGTGCCATGACCAAAAAATGCAGAAATTCTAGAAATAAAATACATAGTTATTGAAATTAAAAACTCAGTGGGCACACTAAACAGTAGATTAGACATGTCTGAGGGAAAATTCATGAACAAGGAGCTCAAGCTAAAGCATCACACCAGAATGTATCCCACAGAAATAACAAGATGGAAAACTTGGAAAGGAGGTTAAGATAGAAAAGTAGCAAGAGAAGGTTCAATGAAGTCTAAAAGGATTTCTAGAAATGAAGGAGAGAGAATGGAGCTGAGGCAACATTAGAAAAGGTAATGGTGAGACTTTTCTAATTTGATGAAAATCACAAGTGAAGCAGCATATATATGCATATACACACATATAATACATATGTATTTATGTATATTATATGTATAATATATATTATATGTATGTGTAATATATATGTGTATATACATATGTATATACATATATTTAAAATATAAATATGTAAGTATATTATCACATTTACTTATTTATAATATACATATTTTATTTATTAAAATATGTAGTTATAATATACTTGTTATTTATAACATGTATATTTATAATGTATTATATATAATTTATAATTATAAATTACCTATAATTTATATATTTATACACTTATATTTATATGTAATTTATGCATTTCTAATATATACTTCTATTTATAATGTATTATATATAATTATTGTAATTTGATAAAAAACATAAATCCTCATGATGCAGTATACATATAAGTATAAATACATAAAATATTATATACATATATGTGTATGTATATATATATATGAATGAATGAATCCTGGGCAATATATATAAAAATTTGTCAAGGACCATCTTTTTTGGTGGTGACGTACTCTCCCATCAAACACACCACCAGTGTTAGCACTCTAAGGATTTATGGCCATCTTGGCGCTGTTGTCATTAGCCAAATCAGCTGCCATAGGCCAGACAGTGTATTGTTTAGCTTTGTTCTCTAAGGGAAGGCACTCTCATAGGCACTCATTTTGTCTATGTATAAGATAGAAATTTCTCTTCGAAGTGTCTGATGAATGAAAGGAAGGATCAGTCTGGGAGTAGGTAGAATGTGGAGTAGCATGAGGGCAGTGGAAGGAGCTGAGGTGTGCATCTAGCGGGCTGAATTTTTCTACAGCTCTGTACCCACATGTACATATGTATCTGTGCAAGAGCTTTAAGTAGTACATAAATGTGCTATCTTCTTTGGAAGGGTCACATTCTAAACTGGAATTTGAGACTGCCCTCCTCGGCTTTCACTGATCTTATGCCTCCATTAAGAGATTTGGGGACTTCATCTATCATAATCCAGTTACAATTCTCTCCATTTAAGGGAGATGTTTGTTTCAGGTTTTTGATGTTCATGGAGATGGTTCTTATGGCAGAAAGTGACCCCTGTCTTCACTCCTTTTCCTCTATGAGGCACACAGAAGACAAGGACTTACATTACATTTCCTATGGAAGGCACTGTATGCAGGAAGCCAAAAGCCTCTCACAAAGGACTTTTTAAAAATATATGACACTGTATCTGGTCATCCCTTTCCTTCCTGGGATTTCAGGTATGAGTAGCTTTTCCAGGTTTCTAAGTCAGCATCTTTGTGGATTTTTTCCTTTTAGTAGTCATCTTCATCAGCTTCCCAAGACATTTCTTCATAAGTTACTGCCGCAGGACTTCTGAAACCCCTCAGAACCTGGACCCCAGCTGGGCTCTCAGGAACCACCAGTGCACTGAGCTCTTTCAGAAGACTGTAGAGAGCGTCCAGGTTTGCACACTGCACTTCCCCCATAAGAAGCTCACTCCCCCACCCCATGTACCCCAAGGGAAGAAGCACAATGCCCACAAACACTGTCTTATCTCAACAGACATTCCTTATTACTCAGCGGTTTCCTCTGAGGGGCTTGGTATTTATCTACCTCCCAGAATGGTCTCAGGTAGCCATAACATTTTACCAAAAGTTCCACACTCAACTTTCAAGTCTCTTAGAATAGGTAATAGGATAATGTGTTAAATTAAGTCCCAGGGCAATCCCAAGGACCCCACAGCACTTAGAATAAGTGTATACATTTATTTCCCCTAAGAGCACTAAGTTCTACCTACACACACACAGAGAGAAATACCATTCCTTTAGGAGTGTTTGACTGTTATCCAAATAAGTGTCCTGCACGACACACACACACTCGTCAGATTATAGGCATATATGGTATTACTACCCAAGTTTAAGTTCTAAGGTTTATGTCAATATTTCACCCACCCAAACTCAGTTATTCGAATATCCTGGATGGCATTTGTTAGTGTATTTTTCTATCAAGACCCCTCCAAATAAACGAAGGCGTATAAATTTTGAATTATGTGCTATGAGGAGGTGATGCATCAATACTGAGGCACTTCAAAGAGAAACACTTGTGCTGCATCTACTTGACACCAAATATCTTAATGAAAATTGAAAACAGTGACTCTCAAAACACTAATTTTCTACAGATCCAGATGGCGGGCATCACATGAAGTTTCTGGGTGGTACAAAATGATTCACTCTTGAAAAATAAAATGAGTATGTTTTCTCATGAATTCTGAAAGGAAATAAAAATCTAGCAGCTTGGATAGGATTTTAAGAAATTATTCTTTATGGGAAACACTGTTTTATTTGAGCATTACCTTTGGACATGCAAAGAAACTAGAACTGTGTTCATTTTCTCTATGTGTCTCTCCCCATGCTATGTAGGCCCAAGAATAATTTGTTCTCCTGTGCAAAAACGAGCTTCTCCTCTGTAAATCTCTGGTAAAGCCAGTACTACACACTGGCAGCCTTTTGAATTTGTCAAATTCAAATAAAAGTAATTCAAATAAAAGTAATTTATTTATATAACTGCATAGTATGTTCTAAATCTATGGTATAACATTGTATCAAATGTATTATATGCTAATGTGATGGTATATAATAACAAGTATATATAATAAGTTATATACATAACTTATAATAATAATTATGGTATATAATTTAATTATCTGACATTATTAAGCATCTGTCACCAAAAAGATGTATACAAAATATAGTCCCTGACGTCAGAAGTCCACAGTTTTATCAGAAAGGATTCTGACCTCTTCTATTATATCTAGAAGAGATGTTCTTTCCTAAACACCCCTGTGCTGTTCTCCCATGCCTTACCCCTCCCTGTGGAGGAGCGAGTTCCTGGATGGAACTTACAAAGATCTGCCAGGGATGGGCATGATCTGCCAGGGATGGGCATGCTCTGCTCCACCAACTACAGGAGCCCAGTGTGCTCTAACCCCACCTGTGACTGCAGAGGAGTCTGTCAAATTCTGGTATGTCCCTCTTAGGGAGCCTACTGTTGCAGCACAACAAGGCACCTTTCTTCAGAACCAGTTTTATCAATAAAAAAGTATTGTTTTGATCTTATCTGCCACTCCTCCCTCTCAAACAGGGAGAAGGGTATAATTCATTATCTTATCCCAGCAGGAATAAGACAGGTAAGGGGTAATTATAACACAAAGCACACTGTGATCAGTGCAGTGTGAGCTCCAAAGAGGAGGAGATCATTAGCAAAGGTGAACTCATTTCCGTGGACAGAATTACAAAGTAGCAGAATCACAGTGGAGACCTTTCTGCCCCAGGGCCCAACCTGGTTCGGAACTTGTCATAATTTTTTATATATGGCATATAATCAATAAGCTCAGTTATCAACTAAATCATAAACAAATATGGTCACTATTGTCATTTTTGAGTTAGAGTTTTTGTGTCTTGCTGTTGGACATAAAACTACAGCATGTGCTTATATGTTGGTGTTCAAAGTCAAAACTGGTGGTGCGGGGAAACCTCATGGGAAATAAAACTGGAGAGGTAGTTTGGAGCTAGAGGTAGAGGGTCCTACTTGTGTTGTGTGCATCTGAGTCTTCATGCGTTAGGTATGAGGGAGCCAGTAAAAGTGTCTGAGCAGGGAAATAACCAGCTTCGAAGGGTGCTTCAGGAATTAACATGGTAGTGCTGTATCAGAGTATAAGGGGCAGCTCAGGAGAGTAGGACCGGAAGCAGCAACACCTTAGTAGGTGACTATCCTTAAAGGAAGTGGAAGGAAGCCAGGTCTTGAACTAGCAGGTATGAGCAGGAATAAAAAGGAAAGAATGAACACAAAAGAAACATGTTTCAAACAAAATTAATAGAACTTGACCGCTACTCAGATGTGGGACAGAGAAGAAAGGGTGGAATTAAAGATTCTAGCAAAGTTTTGAGCTGGCGAAATGGGAAAGATCTTAATTAACAGAAATGGGAAGAAGTAAATGTTCAGGAAGGGAAATACTGACTTGGATTTGAGTCTGCTAAGAGCAACACCCTGGTAGATGGGTGGAAACTTCCAAAGAGGAGCTGTCAGGACTAGAGACAGGCTTTCAGAAATGAGTCACCAACAAGGAAGAAGTAAAGCCATGGGACTGAATGGGCTCCCCAAGAAACCACACAGAAGTGAGGATGGAGTAGAGGGCCAAGGACAGCTTCTAAGGGGAAACATTTCAATCTGGAACAGAAGACAAGGAGACACAGGGATAAAAGGAGAGGTGAGAAATTATTATCAGGGAAGCCTAAGGAGGTGAGAACTTCACAGGCGTGGGGGAGGTGATTAGGATGAGGGAACAGGGTCAATCATATAAAGGGATTAGGCAAAATAAAGGATAAAAAGGAACACTGCATTTGGTAACCAGGTGACTAGTGACCTTTAAAAAATCACCGAGTGGTAAGAGCGGAAGCCAGTTTACAATTAAGGAACGAGGGAGTGGTATCCCGATGGAAGCAGTTGACAAAGAGGACTTTTTAAAGAAGCTCTGTGATGGATGGAAATAGGGGAGGCACTTGCTTAGAGGGGCCAGCAGAATGGAGGGAAAGTGGTTGTGTGTCTGTGTGTGTGGTTGTGTGTGTGTCTGTCGGGTTGGTTTCTTGTTTGGTTGGCTAGTTTTGGATAAGAGGAACTTGAGTATGATTACAGTCCGGGAGCAAGGGCCAGTGGTGAAGCGAAGGAGAGGAAGAGAGGGAACTGGCGTGAAAACGACAGAGCAAAGCTTCAGGGCTGGCAAGAGCTCCCAACGAGAGAGAGGGAGACAGACAGACAGACAGACAGACAGGAGAGAACAGCCGGTGAGCAAGCAGAAGGAAGCTGTAAAGGGTCCATTACGTGGGCGGCGCCTCCTGCTACCACGAGGTGTTCGGAGGTGGCCCTCGCCTGTCCTCGCGTCGCTCCAGCGCTGGGGGCCACGGCGGCTCGCAGTCCCTGCCCCGCGGCGGCGCGGCCTCGACGCTCCGCCTGGGCCTGGGTTTGAGCCTGGCCTCCGCCAGAGGCCCTGCGGCGTTCACAGGCGGCTGTGCACACCGACGAACCCAGGATCATCCGCGTCCATGGAAGGAGCAGTTGGAAGACCTGAGGGCCACTTTCCCCGCGGAGGTGCACCCGCCAGAGACTGAAAAGCGCGCGCCAAGCCGAGGTGGTGGCGCTGGGGAAGCGCCACACAGGCCCGTCGCGTGTCACGGGCTCTTCCGGCGCCAGCTGCGTGCGCAGCAGGCGGAGGCGCGCTCGGCGCATGCGCAGGCCTCGCTGATTCCACGGCCTGGGGAGAGAGGTGCGGCTGCTGCGGTCACACTTGGAAGAGGCGAGAGTGTCGGGCCCGTTGAGCGTAACGTGGATGGCGCCTGGGTGGCCCTCCTGGACCTGAAGAAGAAGCTGGAGTCTCTGCTGAACTGGCTGGCCTTCGTGCGCCGGGTGTAAGAGGCGGAGGTGGCCAAGCCGCTGGCCACGCGGCAGGCGTCATTGCAGGCCATTGTGGAGGTGGACATGGCCATGGCCAAACCAGACCTGAGCTCCGCATGGGGCGAGATCTGCGCTCAGTGTGAGTCCCTGGCTGCTGGGACAGTGGAGGAGTGTACAAGTCCAAGTTTGCCAACCTGAACTAGCAGGCACTGCGGCTTTCGGGACCACAGGCGCCGCGAGATTCACAAGTACCGTCGCTAGCTGCAGGCACGGCATGCCCGATGGGGACTGGGGCCAAGGAATCGCTGGAGAGGCAGGCGCTGGAGCCGGAGGGGCGGCAAAGCGCAGACGTATCTACCTACCGGGATAGCACTGGGCAGCTGGGGGGGCGATCTCAGGAACACCGAGAGTGTGAGAGGGCCGGCCCCTTTCAGTAATACCGGGACTTGGTCAATGGCAAAATGGCTCTTGGCATTGAGATAGCAGCTTACAGGAAACTGCTGGAAGGCGAGGAGATACGTTTTAGCCCAGTGAATTAAGCATGGCAGGGCTGAACTCAAACCTCCCAATCCCAATCCAGGTTATCTGTGCTCACCTAGAATTTTCAGTTCTGCATCCTCCAAAGTCTCAGCCACTGGGCTATTTCTTAGCAGAAGGGGCTTCTAAGACAGCCTCTAAGAAAAATCTAGGTAGGGAGGAATTTCGAAGAAATATTGGAAGAGGCAGTAATATCTACCAAGAAAACCTTCAAATATAGAAGGAAGCACTACTTCAAGCCAAAAAATATAATTTTTTATATTTAAATAATGCTTCTGGGGTACCTGGATGGCTCAGTCTGTTAAGTGTCTGCCTTTGGCTCAGGTCATGATCCTGGGGCCTGGGATTGCGTCCTGGAGTCAGAGTTGGACTCCCTACTCAGCAGGGAGCCTACTTCTTCCTCTGCCTGCCGCTCCCCCTGCTTGTGCTCTCTCTCTGTCAAATAAGTAAATAAAATCTTAAAGAAAAAAAAAAAAAAGCAAAAGGTAATGCCTAACGGGATAATGTGCAGGGGCATCTGGTTGGTTCAGTTGGTATAGCGTGCAACTTTTGATCTCTGGTTGTGAGTTGAGTGTAGAGATTACTTAAAAAAATAAATCTTTAAAAGTGGGGGAGAGAGGGCACCTGGGTGGCTCAGTTGGTTAAGAGGTTGCCTTCGGCTCAGGTGATGATTCCAGGGTCCTGGGATCAAGTCCTGTATCAGGCTCCCTGCTCTGCAGAGAGCCTGCTTCTCCTCCCTCTGCCTGCTGCTCTGCCTACTTGTGCTATCTCTCTGTCAAATAAATAAATAAAATCTTTTAAAAAAATAAAAGGGAGAGAATATGCTTTTGATGTATTAAAGAGCCTATTCCTGAATCAAAACACCTGTCACCACTGTAAAATGTTTTCAAGATGTCAGTTTCCTATTTAATATTGAGTATTTTTCTCTACTAAGAAAACCACCTCTTGGGTTGGTGCAGACTCACAAAGAAGTTATGGAAGAATCCAACTTTCTCCCCCAAAGTGCACGCTTCAGAGCAATGGATGATTTGGGTACAGAAGTAAAATGCTAAACCTGTGCTTGTTATCATTTACTGTGAATTCAAAGTAAAACTTATATCCACTCACTATACCCAGCCATCAGCCAGCTATATAATGTCACTGTAGGTACCTAAAACATGAGATCACTGTCAAAGATAAACCAGCGATCCCTGCCTTACTCCACTCTGACAGAACTGTTACACAAATGGTGGGTGTTTGTTTAATGAACACATTCCTTCCCAACTTGTTCAGTTCCATATATCCCTTTTTTTTTCCCAATTCAGGGGAAAAAAGGCTAGTGTAGTATTTCACTTTAAACACATTTAGGTTCTTCTTAAAAGAACTTACCCCCTTTAGCTGTCTTTGCTCAATGATAAAATTAGATAAATGTTGACTATTTCTATAATTCGTGTAATGACTTCTTGTCCATTTCATCCCTTACAATTTTGTAAGTTAAAAAAAAAAATGGTGGTAAAAGTTTTAAGGGTTGCCCCCAACAAAACAATGAAAAGAGTCCCTAGTTTTTAGGCTTTCATCTTATTCAAATCCATTTAGTTTTGGGCTGGGGGGGGGGGACCTATTAAGAATATAGCTTCTCAAAAAAATATATATATATATATAGCTTCTCACCTTAACTGTGGAAACACAGTAATAGTATCCCAACCTGTGATTAAGCTGACCTTAGATTTAGTAGTATAAGCTAGGAAATTAGGGGTTTTATGTGAATGGAAAAGGCCAAGGTCTCATTTATCTGTGGCAGTTCATTTGTGGTGGTATAGAATTAGCTGTTTTGTGCCCTTACCCTGAGATAAGAACCCACATAGTACTCTTCCTACTAGTCTATATCCTAAAGAGGCCTTGTCTTCACTCTCCCATGCCTTTTAAGAGTTTTGGGTATAGATTATGTTATCTCCAGGATACAACGCAGTAGCCCCAAAGTCGAAGAAGTCACTCTGGTTAATCAACCACCAGCAAAAACAAACAAACAAACAACAACAAAAAACAAAAAACCTTTCTCTTCTTAACAAATCTTGCCCAACAGTTTTACCATCCCTGCATGGTATGTAGGGTTGCCCTTCCCTACTGGGGAGGAAGCACACTCAGGCCAGAGAAGGGGTATACATATTCCTACTCATGTGCCAGGAAGTACATTCTGGAGATGCAACTTTTCATCTGCCCAACTGTGTAGCAGCTACATTGCATGGTGTATGGTTAATTTTCTGTTGGCAGTCACTTCTACCACACCTAAAGAGCTGCCCTGTCCCTGTCGCATCTTTCCACTAAGCACCCCCTGGTAATAGGGACATGACACTTTTACTGAACTTTCCTATTCCAGCACATTCTTCAGTAGATCAAGGAACTTAAAGGATGCTTTTCTTCCTTTCCCTTACTCCATCCTTGTCTTTACTCTCCACACTTCCTATAAAACATTAATAAAATAAGAATTTAAATCATGCAGTAGGGTTATGGACATTGGGGAGGGTATGTGCTGTGGTGAGTGCTGTGAAGTGCATAAACCTGGCGATTCACAGACCTGTACCCCTGGGGTTAATGATACATTATATGTTTATAAAAATTAAAAATTAAAAAATTAAAATAAAAAGAATTTAAATCCTGCAAATCTCACCAACATTTAAAAAAAAAAAAAAAAAGAATGGCTTTCCTTTGGGATTATGCACTCTAAATCTGCAAGTCTCCCCTCCCCACCCACCCTCGCACGAATGCCAGCCTGTCTGCACACAAAATCTTATGAATCTTGAAAGCCAAAAGTCTATTTTAATCCCCAAATTACCTTCCACTTTGCTATTTTGTAACTTGTGTTGTTCCTAATTATGGTATTAACCAGTCAATGTTTTAATTTTTTTCTTATTCTGGAAGATGAATAAGGCCAGAAATTTATAAATAGACTACACCACATTACGAGTTTCTGTGCTTCTTCAAAAGACAGGATGCCAGAGAGAAGACGTTTTGGAGATAGAATCTGTTATCAGTCTAAGTGCCGTAAGTCTGGGTTTTTTAAGAGGCTTAAATCACAGTGCGGTGTTTGCATGACTACTTGTAAAGCCTATTTCTGCTGATAGTACCCGACCGACTCTCTTCTGATGATGAAAGAATTGGGAAACTAGAGTCATGGCGTGATGGATTTGGCAGAAGCTTTTCTGTATTTCTCCACCATTGTCTGATCTGTTGGGAAAACCAAAGGATTGCTCGATGCTCTTTTGTTTTAGTTCCCCCTTACTTATCGTCCAATGTTTCTGGTTACTTGAATTATATTTAGAATCAGACACTGTGGGTGCTGGAGAAAGAGAGAGGGAGGGGGGGACAGAGAGAGAATCAGGATGAGATTGGAATCCTGGTTTGGAGTCTGACCTTCTCTGTGAAAGGATTGCCCCCAGAACTAAATGTCATTATTAACTTTCGGGCTAATAAATTCCCTAGCAGAAGCAGCAGTGGTAACATTTGTGGCTTCACATCTGTGAATATTTGGGCTTATGAATATTAATTTGTGGAGATTTGTGAATCTGTCTCTCCAGCAAGAAGGCTCTGGGGCTTATGTTTCACAGAAATCACCTTCCAGAGACATAATCCCCCAGTTGGATTCTCCATCCAGACATCTAGACATAGCTAGCAATGGCACCAACAGCTTTCATCCTCTGTCCTCAGGAGCTTGCCCCACCGTTATGCATATTGCTGACTTTGCTTTCCATAGGTAGCAAATGATTTTCCTTATCTCCTTAAGGATCACTCGTGTATCCTCTTGATACTGCTCTCTTACCCCCACTGTATCCTTGGATCTCAAGGTGGCAGACAAAGTCTGCCAATTTTATTAGGTATGAAGGTAATTGATAGAAGGCAGAGCCCTGAAGTCAGAGCAAGTCTGCATAAAAGGGTTAAGGTCCACTAGCCAGGAAGAAGGACAGCCCTTGGCCAAAGGGCGATGTATGCTGCACCAGCCCTCCAAATCCTTCCTCTGTGTCCCTTCAGAAGAGTTCCTACCTGGACTTAGGCCTGCCTTCCATGGGCTATGTGCCATGCACTGGACCTGGGCTCCCCCCTCCCTTATGTCAGCATTTACCAGCTCTGTGTCCTATTTCTGTCACTGCTCGCCTAGAAGATAAGCAGCAAAGGACATGGGCTAAAAGGTGGGTGTTGGGGATGGGCACAGGGGGGGTTGAATCCCAGCTAAACCACTTAGTATCTGTGCAACCTTGGGCAAGTTATTGACTTCTCTGTCCCTCACTTTGCTCATCTGGAGAAAAGGAACAGCATAAGATCACCCTATGACAGGGCTTTTGTGAGGAATGATGGGATGAATTGTGCATAAAGACGTGTTAGTTACTACTAGAAAAATTCACTCCTTGAAGGTATCCAAAGTGACAACTGTTTTATATGTTGTCACTTATGTGATTTTGTATTTTAATGAGAGCCTTGTGGAAAGGGTCCAAGGAATTAACGTCAAAGGATAAAGCAATAGAGACAACGTAGAGGTCTTCCATCACTCTTCAATCATAGTAATGCAGCTGTCCAAAACACTGGCCTTTCCAGCCAGATATTCTCTAATCTAACACTTCCCTTCAATCAAGGAGAATGAGAGGGCCTGCTTAAGAATCATCACAGATCAAGGACTTAATTCATCCAGGAAGCAAGCTGGTCAGGGCTTAAACAGGGTCAAAGTCATTCCCTACACTAAATACCAAAGTGCAAAGGAAAGAACAGTACATTTAACTACCTGCCACCCTTTTAGATTTTATTTTTCCTTCTCTTGGACACAAAAATAGGTAGCCAATAGAATGTCCATAAAGGAACAAACATTAGTTAAAAAAAAATTTAGCCAAAGTAGGAAGTTAGTGACACAGATTTAGATGATTTACTTCCTAATGATCTCATAATTCTCAAATATATCTGACTACAAAGTATTCTTTACTAATGAGACGCAAAGAAGAGCTTAGATGAGTGGCAAAACTAGGTCCTTAAGAGTAGAAGATGGGTCACTAATGCCAAGATCTCCCCGTTGCCCTGTTCTCATGGCTTACTAACATTGGTAGACCTGAAGGCATGGAATGGATCCTTGTCAATTACTATCATCATCATCATCATCATCTTCATCACTATTATTATTAGGCTGTTCACATTCTGCACACTCCCAGTTTTGAGAAGACCTATTTTCCTGTACATCTGGATGCAAGGGAAAACTTGCTTCCCGTCGCAGACTGAAGACACTCTCCCAACCTCGCTTGCACTTGGAGCTCACACTGCGACCTAGACACTGTCAGTCAGACGCATGCTCGGCAGCCTAGAGCTAGGGATACAAAGAAGGAGAGGTGAGGCGCATCCTTGCTGGTGGTTGGCAACAGCAGTGTCATCAGTTCCAACTTCCTAGGGGCAGCCGCTGCACCTGTGACTTGTGCCTCCAGAGTGCAGGCTGTGGCATCCAGCACTGTCCTCCCTCGATGGGCTCTGGAGCAAGATCTTGGCTGCGGTCCTGACTGCGGCCAGGCCTCATTTGTTCCTGCTCGATTTCTAAGGCTGGTTCTGTAGTCTGTGAAATACACAATATCCTTTTATTCATTACTTTTTCTGCTTAAATCGACCACATCTGTTTCAGTTGTTTGCAACTATAAAACCCTGACTAATACAACGGGTGAGACAAGATTTTTACTACGATGGCTGGGACTGCCAGCTGTCTGCCAACGTTCTCCATTTCATCCTTTGGTAATAGAGCTTGGATGTTAGCTGTATCCTCAGCAGCATCAGGTCCTGATCTGAAAAAGAAAGGGAGTGGGGCTGCGAGTTTTCCATTTGTGTCTTTTCTGGGTCAGTTGAATTGATTGATTTTTCTTCTCATTATGTGTTGTCTTTCTCCCCCCCCCCAACTCTTTTGCATGCCTGTTCACTTTTGATTGGATGTTAAACACTGTGAATTTTATCTCATTATGTGCTGAATAATTTTGTAATCCTATAAATATTCTTGAGTCTCGTTATGGAGTATGGTTAAGCTACTTGGTGTAGTATTCTCCTGGTGCCACTATAACAGATTATCCCAAACTTAGTGGCTTGAAACATAGGCATTTATTCTTTCACAGTTGTGGGGGCCAGAAGTCTGAAACCAAACTGTCAGCAGGATATCTCCAGGGGCTCTAAGCGAGAATCTTTCCTTGCCTTTCCAGCTTCTGGTGGCACTCAACATTGGCCATATCACTCCAATTGCTGGTTCTGTCTTCTTCCCATTGCTTTCTCCTCTGTGTGAATCTAATCTCTTTGCTTCCTCCTCCTCTTTTTTTTTTTTCCTAAAGATTTATTTATTTACGAGAGAGGGAGAGAGAGAGAGAGAGAGAGAGAACTCACGAGCAGGGGGAGGGGCAGAGGGAGAGAATCCCCAAGCAGACTCCCCACTAAGCGTGGAGCCAAACACAGGACTGGATCTCACGGCCCTAAGATCATGACCTGGGCAGAAACCAAGAGTTGGGTGCTTCACTGACTGAGCCACCCAGGTGTCCTCTTTGCCTCCTTCTTAAAAGAACATTTGAGATGGCATTCCGGTCCACCTGGAGAATCCAGGTTGATCTCTTCATCTCAGCATTCTTAAATGTCATGTAACGTCTGCAAAGATCCTTTTTCCAAATAAGGTAACACTGATAGATTCCAGGGATCAGGACTTGATATCTTTCATTCATCCCATTCCATTTGGAAACAATTTGATCCTTTTATGTCTTATTTTAAGCTTTGGTCAGACCAGAGCAGTGTTTAACCTAGGGCTCATTTTGCCTCACTAAAGTCAGACTCCGTGAGAATTCTACCAGAATTCTACCCACTAATTGGAAGATTTTCTGCTCTGGCTAGTGGGTAGAGGAGCTAATTCCTGACTGAGCACTTGAGAATTGTCTTTCTGCGATGCTTAGGTGATTCTTTCCCAGGCCTTGGCTGGTTTCCTTACCTACATGCAGTAATCAGGGCTGAGAGGAGACCCAGGGAAGGGGAACCCTCTGCAGATCTCTGGAGTGGTGTCCGCGCAGCACCGTCCTCTGCCATACTTTGCCTCTGAACCCTAACTACCTGGGCTCCTGGGACTCGCAGCCCAACCCTCAACTCTGGATTGCCCCATCTGGCACCATGGCCTGGGGCAACTCACTCACTTGTTTCCTGTCTCTCAGGGATCCCTTTGTCACCCACGTCCACCATCTTGAAAACCATCATTTATCATTTAATATGTTTTGTTTCTGTTGTTGTTTGAGTAGAGATTATAAATCTAGTTTGTTACTCCATCTTGGCTGGAAATCAAAAGCTGTGGTTTCTTTAAACTAAAAATTATAACCAACTGTGCCCTCCTTTCACCCTTCTCCCTTCTTGATGACTAGAATTTGGGTGTGACTGTGGGAGGTAGAGCAGCCATCATGGACTATGAGGCAAAAGCCAAGGTTGACAGGAAAACAAGGTAGAAGGAACGTGAATGCCAGTCCCTCACTGACCACCGGACACTTACAGGGAGAGAGACACACACATCTGTATCTTGTTAAAGCCATCATAGTCTTACATCTCTTCGGGTCTGTAGTTTGGTACCTATTTAATAGAACTTATTTGTGAAATATTGTGATATATCATAGTGTCCTCTAGTTTTGCCCTTTCTGGCAGAGTGATTTGGAAATGGATACAGTTCATCACTGAATGGTGCCAGAGGGCCACAACAGCAGTATGTAGTCACAACCTCCTCAGGAATTCAAAACTAATTTCCCATGGGAAAAGATGTATATCTTACATATATATATGTATATATATATATATACACACACATATATACACACACACACACACATCCACACACATCCATGTGCATGTGTGTGTATGCACACGTGTGCTGCATTAATCAACAAACACTGTAACTTGTTTTTACTTCTAACAAGGTTTTGGGCACAATAAATAGCACTTACTTCGTGGCATTTTATGACATCTAACTTCTAGTCCAGGGGCCATAAAACTATGACCTGTGTGGAGCACCCGGGTGGCTCAGTTGGTTAAGCGGCCGTCTTTGGCTCAGGTCATGATTTCAGGGTCCTGGGATGGAGCCCCGCATCAGGCTCTCTGCTCAGCGGTAAGCCTACTTCTCCCTCTCCCACTCCCCCTGTTTGTGTTCCCTCTCTAGCTGTGTCTCTCTCTGTCAAATAAACAAATAAAATCTTTAAGAACAAAAAAACCCTATGACCTGTAGACTCAGTGCAGCCCATCGCCCAGTTTGGTGCAGCCCACAGCTAAGAATGGTTTTTACATTTTTATATAGTAGAAAAATCCCCTAAAATAATTCCTTTGACAAGTGAAAATTATACAAAATTCACATTTTAGTGTTCATCTGTAAAGTTTATTAGAACATAGCTACATTCAATCACTTCATATTGTCTATGTCTGCTTCCATGCTTTAACGGCAGAGAGGAATGGCTGTGACAGAGACCAAAAGACTTGCAAAGTCAAACAGGTTTCCTATCAGACCCTTGCAGAGAACATATACAAACCCCTATTCGTTCTACCACTTAACAGGCACTTGGTTGGCATTGTTATGTGACATAAAGAGGATCTTCACTTATTGCAGTAGCAATTGATTAAAACAAAACCAAAAAACCCCAAATAACAAAAAAACAAGGCCACAGACACCAAGTTCACTGACAGTTCTGGAGCGATCGAGTGTCCACACCCTACAGCCAACACCTGCAGGACACGGCTGTTCTCCAGGTCCTCCAGTCCGCCAGGAAGCACACAGCCTACCCAAGGTTTTGTACTTACCCAACCCACCAGATTCAGAATTCAACTACTCTTGAAGCTTTCCCCTCAGCTCGGCCTCCGCGCCAAAAAAGAGGAGCTTCAAATTTTTACAGTTTTTATTTATTAAATAACATATTGGAATATTTCAAATCTTCAAAATTCAAATTGACCAACAACACAACCATATTGTATGATAAAAGTGCCTCTTTCTCTAGAGAAATATTTTCCCTCTGTTGCCTGCTTTATTTCACTGGCTAAAACTTTTGCAGAGCTGCGAACTAAGGAGAGAAGTCCTGTTCCCTTTAGTACCGATTCCAGTGGGGCCCTCAGTTAAGAACCCCTAAACTATATGATCTCTCAGGCTCTGTTCATGTCTAAGGGAGGGGGGACATTTTTCAAGCACCAATGTTTCACCATAGAAGTACCACAGAATTAAGGGGTGATGCTAATGTCATATGTGATCTAGAAACTGAGGAATAGCTAAATCCTGCCCTAAATCAACCACTTTCGAAAGTCTCCCCAAGAGAGATAAGTGTACAAAACCTGAAACGAGACAAAGTAGCATTTTGTTCCCAGCAGAGTTCCAGTCCCACATGCAATGTAGAATTCGGAAACCGAGGGCGAACCCATGGAAGTTTCCTTTTGTTCCATAGAAGAGAAGCCTGAGGAGGCCTGTCTCTGTCAGTTTCTGCACCCAGGTCCACAAGTGGTGGATTAAGGAAAGGCTCCACAGAGCAGAAGAAGACGACTTTGCTTTGAGGCCTACGAGGGGAGCTGGCCTGGGCTTACCACACCGGCACCAAGGCCAGGCTGAGGAGTGGGAAAGAGGCGACAGGTCTTCCCAGTTCTGAGGAGCAAGGCCTTTGCCACCTAACTCTATTATCCCCAGAAGTGGAACAGAAAAGGGAGGGAGTTGAGTGCACCCCCTTCCAAAGCTCCCTAGGCAAAGGGAGTTGACTCGTTTGGCAGAGAGATCTAGAGGACCTGGCAGGGGTCTGCCCCCTGGTTGGGCACAAGGCCTTTAGCTCAGCACACTGAGGCCCCCAACAGGGGCGATGGCTGTGAATGTCCTTAAACCACCAGCCACAGCAGGGGAGGGGAGGGAGGTGGACAGGAGGAGTGTTGAGTCCCCCCTAGAGGCCAGCGCCAACTACAAGCCAGAGGTTATCAAGGATGGTTCTTCCTTTGACGGGGTCCGGTCTGAGGGCATCCGTTCAATAAGGGAGGAAACCAAGGCTTAAAGCCGCCAATGATTTGAGGAAACTGTGATACCTTGGAAAAAACAAGGGCTTTGGAGTCAAACAAGTCTAGGGTGATTCAACCAGCTACTGACTCTATATGATCTAGCCGAGCTACTCCGAAGTGTTAAAAGGAAAAATACAGTGAAAGCATATTGCATGTGCAAGACTCGCGTTCAGTGTGGCGTATGAGAGGTGGGCGGTAGCTCGAGTTATCTGCCTTTTCTGTCCCAGCTCACAGAGTCCGTAAGCAGCAGAAGGGCGGGGAGGTGGGAGTCTGGCCTTCCTGACCGGAACCTCAGGTCGCTCCTGATGGCTTCCTCTCAGCTGCCCCTGAGCATAAAACCCAGGTTCCCATTTCAGACGTTTTGCCTCTAAACCAGTGACGCAGGTTGATCTTCATGTCTTAGGCACAGAGGATCGTTCCCAAACAACCCCTTTTTAGGTCTAGAGTCCAGTCCCTGCACCACAGCCTCTTCACTCTCACCTCCTGGGAAGTGTAAACACCCCTCCGGGAGGGCTGCCGCTGGAAGGCAGGCCAGACTTGCCCTTTCCCAGTGATTTGTCAGGCTCACAAGGGAAACCCTTGAAGGGAATCCCTCTGGGCAGCAGAGTCCATCCCTTTTATGGACAGATTCTCCTGCCCTGCATAGCAAACCCTGAGCACATTTTTTTGGCACGTAAAAGGCTACAGATCTTTTTGCCCGAAAGGCAAACATGCCTCTGTGATTCATAACAGCGACTCCTCCGTTTAAAGGTTTACAAATCCCCCTGAATGCCTCCTCTATCTAGACTTTTCTCAGGCTTAATAGTAAGATACTAAAGCCAAAAGGATCCCCCTAATAACAAAACGACTTTGTGTCACTGGCTACCTCTAAACCAGGGTTTCTCAACCTCGGCACCATGACATGTTGGCTAGGGGGATGCTTCACACTGTGGAATACTCAGCAGCCTCTTTGACCTCTACCTATTACATGCCCCACACCACCCCCAAGTTGTTACAATCAAAAATATGTCCAGACATCATCAAATGTCTCCTGGGAGGCAAAAATCATCCCCCAGTGGCGAACCACTGCTCTCAACAGATCTGGTATGAGATTTAAAATGGATTTGGAGCTGGCAATTTATTTTTATTTGTTTGTTTGTTTATTTATTTATTTATTTTGAGAGAGAGAGAGAGCACAAAAGCGGGGTTGGGGAGGGGACAAGGAAGAGGGAGAGAGAGAACCTTAAGCAGGTGTGGACCCAGAGCAGAGCCCGACACAGGGCTCCAACCCACAACCCCAAGATCAGGTCCGGAGCCAAATCAAGATACAGATGCTGAACTGACTGAGCCAGCCAGGCGCCCCTGAAGAATCTTTTCGATCATGCAGGTAAGATTTCACAGTGTAGTGGGGCCGCCTGTTTCGTGTGATTTATGGAAAGCAGCCTCAGGACCTCGTGATGGGGATCCCATTCGGCGTTGTCCCTGTGACTCTATACTGAAGATCCGCCATGGGGGCTCTCGATTGACTTCTTAACAGCAGCTTTTTACTCTGATGATGGTTTCCATTCTTCTCCTAAACAGAGAGTACAGCTGAACCCTTTGGGCTAATGTCATAGTCTAGAAGGGCGGGGTTCTGAGAGGCGGAAGTTTTTACTATAAGCTGTGCACAGACATTTTGTCATCGGTTGGCGGGTAGGGTGGGAATGAGGAGCTCAGCAGAAGTCAGCAGCCACAACGATGGCTTTGGAGCCGATTCTATTCACTGTTCCTTTCCTCCAGTTAGGTTTCCCTCTGGCCCTCCCTTCCTTGCTCTTTGTTTCTCATCTTTTGTCCTTTTGACTTTCTCCTTTTGTCTTCACTCTCCTCCCCTGCTGACTGCACTCTCCCCTCTGTCCTACTCTGGCCTGTGCATTCGGCAGTGTGTTGCTTTTCCTACTGCTTTACCACTTTCTATTCCATCCTCTTTTCCTTTTTATTTTCCTGGGCTTGAACTTGCCTAGGATTCTCTCTCTCCCTCTCCGCCTTCGCCCGACTCGCTCACACAGTCTCTCTCAAATAAACAAATAAATATTCTTCCAACAACGGATCCAAAATCATAAAAATATGATAGTTGCCACTTATTGATCATTTGTAATTGTTCCTACAGCAATGCTGTAAGGTGAGAACCATTAACTCCATCAGGGATAGAGACATGGCCAAGAAATGTTGAGCAACTGGCCCAGGCTCCCACAGCCAGTCACTGGAATTGGCTCAAGACCTCTCAGTCACTCCCCCAAGGTACACGTACCCCTCAACACACACACACGATCACACACACACACAATCACACACACAATCACACACACGCACACAATCCCACAGTCACGCACTGCCATCTGGTTGTATTCAATGCGTAATTTTTGCTACAGCAGAACAGTAAATGGATAAATTCTGAGATTTTAGCCACAGAAGCTGAAACAGAATCCTGCTTTGTGCTCATTTCATAGAATTATAGAATTCCAGGACCCGCAGGGACAGGGTCATACAGTCCCCTTCTCTTTTTGTTTGCAGATGACCTAAACCAGCCTCAGTGAGTTCAAAGGGCCAAAGTCACAGCGTTAGTAGCTAACAGTTAACTAGAAAATTCAATTAACTCAAAATCCTCATTCTCAAAAATACTCTGTTCCTGTAGGGTTTTCTTGGACCCCAGAGGGCACATTCTTCTCTCTTAGGGGGCTGCTTTGCTGCTTTCACACCAACTGTGGGGCCTTCAGAGGGCCCCCCCAGGGCACCATTTTGCCCCCCTCCAGTGGTGGGTCGGGGCACCCGAAGAGCAGCCCCCAACTTTTGAGGGGCAGGTAGGGAGGAGACCCAGGAGGTCTAGCTCAGAGACCACAGCTTTGCTAGGAAGCTATGTGGCAAGAACAAAATCAGCACTTTCCAACTCTTTGCTCCATACTCTCACTTTTATCATCTATGGCTCCCTTTAAATACAGCGTAACATAACAGGCTTATAATTCAAAACACATTTGGAAAAATGTAAAATCCGTACTCTACAAGCCCATGAATGTAAGAAGCAATGTTCCCTTCAGGCCTCCTATTGAAAGCAGACAACACTTCTTCAAACAATCTGACATTTTTTGTCTGCTTCCTTTCACGCTCCGCAACATCCACTCACTGTTGTTTTCCTATCGATCAACTGCTAAGTTTCACATGGGTCCTCTTGCTGGTATGCGAGTGCACGTTAAGCACTCTTTTTTTTTTTTTTTTTTTTTCCAGGACAGACATTCCCTGCTGTGCTTTTCCTGGATTTGGACTATTTTTATTATTTACTTTATGTTGCCAGGGAGACGGGGAGATCACAGATGTTAAGAGTTGGAATCTAGGGCCACAGGAGACATTTATCATTGTACTTTGTATGAAGTGGGCTCTTGTTCCCTGTTTCTGCAGAGCCTCGTGTTTATTTTATATAAGAGCTACTAATGAGGACTCAAGCCTAATGAATAATAGGAAACTCGGCTTCACCCCCACGGCACACTATTTTTTCAAAAATGGTAAGTGAGCCTGTAGGAGAGCAAGGTGGGGCTCAGGAAAGCACAGAGATGAGCAGCTGTCAGTTTCTTCCCTTGTAGGAGGCAGAATGATGCATCAGAACAAGGGAGCCATTCATCATTCTTTCCCAGCCCCCTGAAGAAGAGAAGCTTTCCCAAATTATTTCAACCATGCTCTGTAAGGAAACAAAGAACAGGGGGCTCACCAGCATGCCACCATCATCACTGACAAATGTTTGCAGAGTGTCAGTGAGCTAAGTGTGGTTCTGAACACAACAAAATAGGGTGGGCAGTGCTTACGAGGCTACATGCTAGAACCATATTGTTTAGTTACTACCCAAAGTGGGGGTCAAAGAACAGCAACCTTTATTATTTTCAAGGCCCTTCATGGCTCAAAGCACAACTCAATTGAACAAATCAAAACAAGGGCACAAAGAACTCACGGCAGGTGTCTTCGGTGGTTGACTCCAAACATTTTGGTTTTTGAACAGATATCTGACAGAGTTCATTGCCCTAAGGGACAGCCAAAGGTAAATGGCAGTTGCTGTTGTTTTGTCCAAACCAGATTGGGGTCCTTAACAGTTTCCTTCTGCACAAAGTCAATAATAATGATAATAATAATAATAATAAAGCAGACAAACACCCAACAGTGACAACAGACTGCCCCCATCACAGTAATCCAGTGCTTTGAGAAATCTCCCCTATCTTCTCTCTCCAACTACCAAGGCCTTGATATTCTTCCCCATCTCTGATGAATGTCTCATTTGCTTGCTTACTCAACTTTTGGCTCCTTCTAGAGCTTACTGTGGGCTCCATGTTTGAGATTCTCCATGGATCAACACCAATTCCCCTTAATCATATCCATAATCCCCTCCTAACTCCAACCCTTGCGTTAGGGACCTTACTCCACCATTTGCACTAAAAGGTATTTGGACATATTCTTCATCCTCTCTCTCCTCTATTTCTTTCACACCCATTCTTTCTTCACCTCCTCCTGTCCTTCTAGTTGAAAGTTCACATATTCTCTTTAAACAATCAGTTTATTTCCCAGTGGCATTTATAATTTAATTTGAAAGTTAACATTTCTGAAGCTAAAATGTTTCAAGAGGCAATAGTGGCAAAAAGAACATTGGGCTTGTTTCAAGTTTAAGTTCTAACATTTACTAGTTGAAAGATATTGGGGGAAATACTCAGTGTCCCTACTCATCAGTTTCCTCATTTGAAAAATGAGGCTAATAGTCTATACTGGACAGAGCTGTTATGAGGCTAGCATGTGGGAAACCTCCAGTAGGTTTTCACTAAAAGGTGATTCATTTGTTCCACTTACCTCAAAGATTCCTTTGACAAGTGTTATTGATTTAGGTGGTGGTGATGGTATTTTCATAAGATAAAGAATATAGATATAGGTGTCAAGAACTATGAAAGGTCTGAGGCTTTACCCTTCCTGCAAACCAGCAAGGTAGTATGGTATAGTTGCATGAATGTTGGCGAAGACTTGAGGCTCCTGGGTCAGAGACAAAGGATTTCATTATTCATAGCAATGTCAGTAGTCAACATGTTTTGGCATTTTTCTCATGCCACTTTCCTGAACCACAGTAGCCACAGAACGACACGAAGAGGGCCAGGTGACACCTACACACACAATCAGTGGTTAGAGGAGGGGAACCCTGAGCTTAGGGAACCTGAACATTTTATAATGGTTAGTAAGCCATTATAAAATAGTAAAGCATGCCTGCTCCAGGAGAAGACACCCATCTCTATCTTCCAAGGCTATTCACTGTATGAACACCCTTGGGAGGTTGTCTAGAAGAAAGTCAGTGCCTCTTCCTGCAGGACACCCAGAAATGCAAGAGACCTGGAGAATTGTCTCCCAACAAGACCATCTTGTTTGTCAAGCAATAGCATAATCCTAGCAACAAATGGACAGCACATTTGAAATTTGGACACAAGTTCAAGTCTGTTAGGTCCATCTGCATTGTAACCAAATGTATATTAAAGGATGAAGAGTTCATCTTCGATTTGCAACGTCAGTTTGAACAGTAATTTATTACAATTTAAGATTCATACATTCCTAAGTACAGGACAAGTGTTACAGACTATATTTGGTCACTTGTCTTAGCTACTCTCTTAGATATATTGTTATATTACATTTTCCTTCCTTTCCCAAAATATATAAATACATAATTTATAGCAGTGTAGTATAGGGGTTAAGAACTCAGCCTCAGGAGTCAGCCTGCCTAGGATCAAATCTCAACATAACCATATAGAGTGACCTTTGGGCAAGTTAATTTAACTTCTTTGTGCTTTATTTCTGGTTCAGCAAAATGGAGATTGTAATAGTGTTTACTTCATAAGATTTATGAGTGAGTAAATGTTATAATCCATGTAAGGTGCTTAGAACAATGTCAGGCTTAAAATAAATGTCAGCTATTTTTAATAGTAAATATTCACACCAATCCTTTGGATGCAGTGCTCTTCTCTAAGTGGAAGACTTTTAAAAATGTCTTCAGTCTAGAACCTAGGATTTCACAGTAAAGCCACAGGCACTTATAAACAAAACTACTGTCCCACTTTTCTGCTTCTTACCACTAACCAACTTTAGTTTGGTTCTGTGTAAATAAGAAGAAAAGACAAATTGACACCAAATAAAAGGGCCACCTTCTCTGAGAATTCATACACTTAGTATCAAGTTTTTTTTTTTTTCTATTCCAAGAAAAACGTTCCTGTATTGACTTTGTTCATGTACTAAAGGGGAGATGAGGAGAGTCCCACTTACATGTTCTCATCTAGAAATAAGCTGAATTATTAGTAATTTCTTTTCCTTTTAGCTGTGGCCCAAACGTACCATTTAATGACAAAATTGGTAAAATCCCAAACAGCAATTTATGTTAAGTTGTTCTTTTATTTCTTGAATTCTCCAAAGGAAATCAGCACAAGAATCCTCAGGCTCCAAGAAAATGTTTTTCAGTTCGCTAAACACATACTAGCCCTGGGTATAATTATCTATGGCCCTCTTTCACTTGGAGCTGGAAGGGCATTGGCGAGCAGGACTTCAAACCACTCACTTTGTGGACCAGGAAAAGGAGCCAGCAGCTGCAGGAGAATCTCCCAGGCATTGAGTGGCAGAGTTAGAAGCTGGGTTCCAGGGATGTTTGCCACTCTGTATCATACCTTCCCTTCTGCCCCAGCACTTTCTATCCCCTTCCTCATTTTTCATTCTCAGGCCCCAAACAGGTAAATTTAGTGGGTCCTGCATGAAATGTGTCGAATGTGCTGTGTTGAGCTGAAATTAAATTAAATTAAATTTAATTTAATTTAATTCATCTTAGTTGCTAGAGCTCTGTCTGCACTTGGAGGCAAGGTAACAATGTTACTTTGATATCCCAACTGAGCTCTTTCAGCTTCTTAAAACCACCATGATCCTTACAGTGATGATACCGTTCTGTTTGACACGGTCATGGCAGATACATGACATTATACGTTTGTCCAAATCCACTGACTTGTGCAACACAAAGAGTGAACCCTGATGTAAACTACAGTCTTTAATTACTAGTAAGTAGTATATCAATATAGGTTCATTAGTTCTAACAAGGGCACCAAACTAATGCAACATAGGGGAAATTGTTGGGGGGGTAGAGGAAGGAGTATGTGGGAACTCTATACATTTTGCTCGGTTTTTCTCTAAACCTACAACTGCTTTAAAAAGTAAAATTTATTATACATTTTTTTTTAAAGAAAAGAATTTTTAAAGATTTTATTTATTTATTTGTCAGAGAGAGAGAGCACAGGCAGACAGAGTGGCAGGCAGAGGCAGAGGGCAAAGCAGGCTCATCACTGAGCAAACAGCCCGATGTGGGGCTTGATCCCAGGACGCTGGGATCATGACCTGAGTTACTCAACCAACTGAGCCACCCAGGCATCACATACACATATATTTTTAAAAACTATATAGTGGTTCACCCATGTTATATTTGAGAGATGGTGTGGTAACAGTTTCTTAACTTACAAAAATAACCACATATAAACACCAGTGATTTTTTTTTTAAATAGGTAATTTGCCATAGATTTTTGGTGTAAAAAAATGAAGAGTCGAGCAGCTCAACTGACTGAGCCACCCAGGTATCCCGATATTCAGTGTAGTTTTGGGAGAATTTGTCGTCTTATCAATAGCTAGCACACATCCAGTCAGTGTACAGTGAGCATGTAAATTAACTTTGGTAATTGTTTTGAAATGAATGACTCCTTCTGACTTTTCCCCCTGCCATTGTTTTCATACTGTTCATACAACTAGCTTATATTTTTGCCAGTTTATTTGATGGTGTGTTAAAAACTGATCTAAACACCTAAAAATTTCTTCCTCTGTTGTGCACATGTCAAAAGTTTTGGAAAGTAATAAATCTTTTTCATATTTGTCTGCATAGACTTCTAACACAAAGGCAAACAAAACAGTTTCTCATTCACCAGATCTGCAAAGATTTCATAAAATCTCAGCCTCTGAATTAATTCATCAAGCACATTGGGTGATAATTCTTGCATTCCATACTATGCTCTTGTCAGATAATTTTAATGGTTTCATTTTTTCTTTTTCTTTTTCTTTCTCTTTTCTTTTCCTTTCTTTCTTTCTTTTCTTTTTTTTTTTTTTTGTGGTTGAATTTTTATAGTAGACAGTTGCATTGTTAGTGACAGAACATTTAAAAGTGTTTTCCCTGGTGGAACATTCCATTCTCTCTCATAGAGCACATCTACTTTGAATGATGCTGCATGTGAATTTTCATTGCCAGATTTAATTTTAGTTCATATTCAGTTTTCTAGGAACAGTAATCTCAAGACTGTGAGAGGTAAGATGTCAATAGCCTTATTTTTATTCTCACTATATTCTGTTTCAAGATACCCTTGTAACTTGGCAGGAGTCATAGAACTATTTTGCAAATTTTTACTGCATGAAGTACATCCAGTAACTTTTAGCACCATAAAAGGTGAACCCCAGTGACAAATAATTAATACCTTTCTTCACGTCTGTAGACACTTTATGAGAGAGCTTTCCACACATGGCCTTCGTGTTCTGGACAGGTGCTTCATCTGGTCAACCTTGTCTTTATTATCTCAATTCTTTTCTTGTTATCAATATAATTATCTCACCCCATGAAGGGAAGCGATAGATATAAATATAAACATAAATGATCTCTCACACACATATACATGTGTATACCACCTACTAATGTGAAGGTCAGAAGCACAGAAAACTTAATTCACTAAAACCGCTGTAATACGCTACTATTGTCATGCAATGCATTACATGCCCACGTGTTTTTGAACAACTGATTTCCACCCCATGAAGAGAGAGCATGTGCGGCACATATGCCCCCAGGCTTTGCCCAGCACTTAACGGAGCAGGCTCACCCCCTTATAAATGGAGGGGATGCACTTACAGTAATTTACCCTAGGGGACATGCACAGGCCTGAATTCAGGAACAGATCGGGGCAGAGTTAAAGCTCTGCTCAAAGGCACATCTATAAGACATTCAAATATACACACAGAGACATCAAGAGAAATGCTATTTCCAGGTCTAAACTAAACTGTGCTCACCCAGCAACACAAGTCGCCATGGTGGTGGTCTCTAAGATGTTAAAATCTGGTACATGTCAAATTAGAGTACGTGTTTATTATCCTAGTTTCTTTTTTCAGTAGTCGAAGTATATATATATATTTGAAAGCGAAGCTAGAATTCTAGCCTCGGAATCTTTGCAACAAGGCATAAGCTTGGTCCATCAGTAATGTAGGACAATGCAGGGATGGAAGTGAGCCAAACAATCAGAAAAGTGGAGCCCCCTCCTCTCACTAGGCAAACATGAAACCTCAGCTGGGACCAGCATGTGGAGGGGCAGAGAAAAAATGGTCTGCCGAAAGGAGCAGCTAGGATGGAGTGAGATCTCTGCGGAATCTTCGATGAGTGAGAAGTGGACAGAGACTGCAAGAGGTGGGACCTGAAAGGACCGGCAAGACCCTCCCAGAGGAGGAAAAATCAGCTGAAAGATGAAGGGAGACACTGCATACCCGTCACCGTGGCTGGGTGGGTCCATGTCACGGGGCTGGAACACCCTCCAAACCAGTCCCCTCCAGTTCTAGACATCTTATCTCTCTGCTATTTGGAGTCATCTGAAATCTCTCCATTTCTACTTCATTAGCTTGGGGTGTGTTTTCCAAACTCGTGTTCTGGGGACCATCATTCCTTGGTGGGGGGCAGGGAATTTCCACCTGGGATTATTATTAAGTTAAACTAAATTTAGTGAGTTTCTTTCCTGCAGGATATCAAGACTTTACTATGCTAATGTTCCTTGGGAATTTCCAAGGAAGGATAAAATATGTCATGTTCCCCATATTCATTCGATTAAAAAAAAAAAGTCTTTTCATAGAGTACCTGCAAATATCTCCTGAAAGTCTCGCTCCAGAAAAGGTGGTCAGAGAAATACCACCATCCCCTGGGGGCCTCTGCTCTCCGTCCCATGTACAGTATATCATTTCACAAACCCCTCCACAGTCCTGGGGGACTTGGATGTGGGGGAGCCAAGGACATTGTCAGCCAAAAGGAAATTGTCTACTGTTGTTGTTTTCCAGGGGAGAATGACCGCGACGTAGGGCAGGTAAGACTGGACTGGAGTGGAATGAAATTGACAGTTGGGTGCGTGTCGTAGGCAGGCATTAGGAAGAATCACCGAAGAGCACCGTGGCTGTGCCGGGACCGATCCCAGGCTCAGCACTCCAAAAAGAAGATACTACTGGTTAGACCTCTAAGCGATAGAGGTAAAAGAGGTGTCTGGTGTAGCAAAAGATTTGGGGAGAAATGGTAAGAGATTTGGGCTTGTTGCCTGATTTTACAGCCTGTGGAAAAGGAATGCTTCAGGCACTGCGTCAAGGATTACAAAGAAAAAGGACAACTAGAATGGTCCTGACTGGAGCCTTCCTTGGGGCTTCCCATTTTGCCTCTTTTCCCCTCTCCTGCCTACTCTCCTTCCTCTCCTCCCTTCTTCCTTTCTTTCTTCCTTCTCTCTCTCTCTCTCTCTCCCTCCCTTCTTTCTTCTTTTCATTTGATAATATGCCAGGGACTGTGAGAAGTCTACAAAGGTAAATAACACAGGGTTCCTGCTCTGAGCATATCTCATAATCCCCTCCCTCTGTCCTTCATTGACCTTACCTGAACATTAACTTCCATTTTACCTTCTTCTGTGTTTCTGTACTTTACAGAATAGCCTGTATTAGTTAGGGTTCCTCAGAGAACCAATAAGACACACACACACACACACACACACACTTTTTTTTTTTTCCCTTTTGAGAGAGGTTTTTAGGAATTTGGTCATGAAAGAATATTGAAGCTCATGTCAGGAGACAGAATTGCCTCTTCCTTAGGGAAGGTCAGTCTTTTTTCTCTTAAGGCCTTCAACTGATTGGATGAGGCCCACCCATATCCCTCACTGTTTATTGATTTCAATGCTAATCACATCTAAAAAAAAAATACCTTCACAGTGACATCTAGACTGGTGCTTGACCAGGCAGCTGGTTACTACCACCTAACCCATCTGACATGTAAAATTTACCATCAAATAGCCCTCCCTACCACTACTGCCAGGATCCTCCCTAGATTCTTCCTTCTTGTGATTCTTTTCTGTACCTTATCCCACCTTGTTCTCCCATCAAACTTCCCCCATGGTCATGGAACACTGAAGCAACAATGATACTAACATCTATGGGCTCTTTCTGTTTGATACACATGGTACCAAGCTTTGCATAAATTCTTATTTCTGATAACAACTCTATGAAGTAGATACTATTATGTTCTTCTCTTACCAGACACCTTACCCAAGCCTCTATAGCTGCTGCATCGTAGGATAGCGATTCGAGTCCAGTGAGCCGGACCCTGAAGCATGGGGCATGAACTCCTGGCTGGGCTGCCTCCCTTAATATACGAGATGCTACAACCAAAGGCATCCTTCCCTCTTCCGACGCTCCAAGGGGCAGTTCCAGATTGTCAAGGTCCTCAGGGATCAGAGGCCTGTGCTGCTGATTCTGCTGAACCCCATGGGAAAGCACAGGGAGTGTGATGGTGGGCACAGCAGACGAAGACAGATCGTGTATGCATACCATGTCCCCCACCAGAATACGGGTTCCTCTAAGAAAAAGAGGGGGAGAGAAATGTTGACCCATCCTGGCCCCAGGAAGGGGCTCCCCGAACCCTGTGGCAAGATCATATCCCAATCCCACTGCCATGGGCTATACTCCAACCATCTATAATCCTTCAGTAGGAGAATGTTAAGTGACACAGGTAAATGTTCATGATAAATGACATTAAAAAGCTAGTTCCTAGAAGTTTGTAGACATAAGCTCCTTAAGAGTGTGTACTGTACACATTATACATACATAACATATATGTAGGTGTATATACGCATGTAGATACATAGAAGAAAGAATAAAAATATAAGCTTACAAGGAAGCATGATTTCTATTTTATTCTTTAGGATTTCTTGCATTTTCTAAATTTTCTACAAATGAACATATTTTGTAGAAATGTATAAAATATGGTACTTTTGAGATTTAAAAAAACCAGGGTGACTATGCAGACATTTAGATATTTAACTCTTTCTGGGCCATTTAATCCCACATGAATCCATTTTTAAAAATCAAATCCTACAAATACTGGGCTCAGACAGATCCATACTGAGATTATTAGTTACAGATGGGACGTCAGCCCCTAAAGAGATAAGGTGCCTTGCCCAGGAGGGAGCTTCAGCTCTCCCAAGAGGAACCTAATCCAACAAAGGTGTTTGGCCTAATGACAAGAATTTTTATTGCAAAAATATTTTCCATTCTTTAATCAGAGCCTAATCCAATAGGAACTTCAGATGCCCGTCATGGTACTTTCCATGTAAATTTCTACCTCCCTCCTCATTTCAGTCTCAATAGCATTCCTGTGTTTTGCAAATGGCCAAGAAAAAGCAAGGGATTGCAAAAGTCTTTGCCCAATTTTCACCCATTTTATTAATCCCTCAAATTAAAATGGTGTGACTAGATTTTTGACTAGCATTCCTGGATTAATGCAGCACATGAGAACTGTCTACTTTGTGAGGAAAAAAACTTATTCCAATTCACTTCCATGTACCCAAACAAAATTTTGGAAAGCTTATTGTGAAATGACTGTCACAGGCTATGGATATCTCTTTGCATGACAATACTGAACAATGATCCGATGTATTGTGCTATTTATACATTACCCCATTCGCCCTCAAATACCTCCAATTTTGTTGGTCGGTTGGTTTGAAGACTTGCCAAGTCCATGTTGGATAGGGAGACAATTGGTGATACCTGAATCCTCAAAGATCAGGGACTGGTCCCGGTGTTGGGTCATAGAAAGTGATGTGCACACTTCCTCTAACCCATTTGTTTCCATTCCCCAAACACTCTCAGAATAATAGCTCTCACGTTTTACGAGTTTTCCATGTTCGAGAAAAAATAGTGGGTGTTCAACACACACATGTTATCTCATTCAGTACTCAAGACAGCTCTCTGAGTGGGTGCTGGCACCCCGGACTCGCAGATAAGAAATCTGATGTTTGGCAAAGCACTCCTCGACAATGAAAAGCATGATGTTAGCTTCGTAATTACTTGAACATGTCCCCACAGCGCGATCATATACACAGTGAGATGAGACTCATTTCCAAAATGGATGTCCAGGGCCCATCTCAAGTGAAATGCATCGGGGAGAAGGTTCTATAGCCCTTGGTGTTAAATTGCATTAGGTTCAACCCCTCTACCTGCTTATTAGTAAAGGGACCTCTCTGCTGGGTAGTTAGCCCTGCATTTGGGGTATATCCCAAGGCCCTTGGATCCCTGGCCGCATTCAAAGCATCACCAGACAGTATTTACTGAGGTGACCCAGGAAGATTCACTCATTATTTACAAAAATGCTGCTGAATGGGTTTGCAGTAAAAACCAGCCAAGGGCTTTTTGAAGTCCGCATTACTGTATCAAGAAGGTCTCTACAGAAACATTGCTCCCATAGGTTGTCGGCCCTAAATATTTGGAAAGTCCAAGCGCACAGAATGCCAAATTTGTCTGTCGGGCTCTGCCAATAAAACTACCTATTATTTTTCCATTCAATACTCCACACTTCCTAATTTATGCATGACAGGTTCGAACTCTGCTGGGGCCGCATGGGCGGGGGATCTGAAGGGGCAGCCTCTTCTGGAACAGGCCCTCCTCCTCTGAAGAGTAAGGGTCTCCTTTCTCAGGAAGACTTTCTCCTCACCCTGAGGCCACGTGGACAGCAGGGCTACCCCGTTCTGGGAGGTGGGGGTGGGGGGCAATAGGCCAAAGGGCATCCAATCTACCTTTCTGGAAGCCTCGAGAACTGTCTGGCTCTTTCCGGCCCACATTCTTCCTGGTGCTTCCTCGCCAGCAACCTGAGCGCGGTGGCCTTGGAGAAGAAGCGACGTGGCATCCTGCTACTCCCCTGCACTGAACAACTTCCCTCTCGAAGGAGGCACCTGAGGAAGAAACAGCGGATCCTCATTTGTAAGCAAGGGGGGAGGGGAACCGCATCGGTGCTTCCAAAGCC
The DNA here is from genome assembly GCF_022355385.1 of Mustela nigripes. Classification (NCBI taxonomy): domain Eukaryota; kingdom Metazoa; phylum Chordata; class Mammalia; order Carnivora; family Mustelidae; genus Mustela; species Mustela nigripes. The sequence continues at coordinate 17,983,197 of NC_081560.1, forward strand.
CACCCTAACCCTCGCCCAAGGTGCTGGTGTCGGGTCCCTGGGGTCCCTCGGAGTGGGTCACCTGACCTGGAACAGGTGGCTTCCAGCTGGGGTAAGCCGGGTGACCACTCGGTGCACCCCCGCGGATACATGCCGGTGCTCCCCTCCCCCACGCTATCTCTTCGCTGTCCCAGACCCCGAAATCAGCCTCCACCAACCGCTTAGCCAAACCCTGCCTCACTGCCCTCCGACCGAACCTTGCAAGGCCCAGTCCTGACCCCGCACACGGTTTTCCTCCATGACGACGGCTCCGAGCGTCCTGTTCTTCTGCCCCAAGGGCCTACAAGCAAGACCAAGGGAAAGAAGAGAAGCTGATTTTCGGCTGAGCAGAAGGACTGGAACTTTCTTCCACCACTGCCCATCCTCCCCCTCCCCAATCCATCCCATACTCTTATCTGCACCCTTGCCCTTCCTTAAGCTTTTTTTTTTTTTTTTAATTTTATTTTTTATTTATTTTCAGCATAACAGTATTCATTGTTTTTGCACCACACCCAGTGCTCCATGCAATCCGTGCACTCCCCAATACCCACCACCTGGTACCCCCACCCACCCCCCCCCCCCGCCCCCCCCCCCGCCCCTTCAAAACCCTCAGATTGTTTTTCAGAGTCCATAGTCTCTCATGGTTCATCTCCCTTTCCAATTTCCCCCAACTCCCTTCTCCTCTCCATAAACAGAGAGAAGCACAAGCGTATCAGGGCTAAGCGGCACCTTCGAGAAATCCCGTTTCTACGTCCTGACTTTCCAGGTAAGGAAACTAAAGGACAAAAGAGGGGCAGGGTCTTGCCCAAGGTCATGGAGCCAGCAGCCGCCTTGGTGGGGCTTGAATCCAGGCAGGCTGGCAGAGCGATATGGGGAGGACGCCCAGGGAGTCTGGGGCTGCGGCTGTCCCCGTGTTGTTCTTGTGATTGTGCGCGGGCAGTGACAAGGGTCATGCCACGTGCTGTCTGGACACTTTGCAAACCCCGAATTGGGTGCTTACACGGGAGAGGGGATTCAGGCCCAAAGTGTTTGGATTATCTGGCTCCTGTCACTTCATTCTTTGCTCTAACGCTCTGGGAGAGGCAGGCAGTATGGGCAGGATAGGGAGCAGCCTGGGCTAAGATTAGACGTGTGTCCCCCAATGGATTGAAAGGGGCGTTTGTGTAGGTCGCTATACCCCTGAAGCTAATGGCAAATGTCTTTGTTACTTGCATTTCTACTGACCGGTTTTCTGTTGATTCATATCATGACCCTTCTTTTTTTTTTTTTTAAGATTTTATTTATTTGACAGGCAGAGATCACAAGCAGGCAGAGAGGCAGGCAGAGAGAGAGGGAGAAGCAGGCTCCCTGCTGAGCAGAGAGCCCAATGTGGGGCTCAATCCCAGGACCCTGAGACCATGACCTGAGCTGAAGGCAGAGGTTTAGCCCACTGAGCCACCCAGGCACCCTACCCTCACCCTTCTGAAAGGGGAGACCCTTTGCAGCCCTTGCAAGTCTCCTGAGGTTCTGGAACAGTATTCTGTAAATGACAGCTATTTAGTAAATACTGCTGAGGGGCTGTGCACGGGGCCAGAGTCAGCTGGGGACCCGCAGGTGCATCAGGGCTCCTTCCTCTCCCTTCCTATCCAGGAAGCCACCCGAGAGTATATAGGGGGCTCCAGGTTTCAACAGCAGATCTAAGGGGCCCTGTGCAGCTGTGATCTCCCGAGTACAAGACAAGAACACAGTCTATCTCCCTGACTCTTGTGAGGCGGGGCTTCCCAACTCACGCAGATATCTGGCTGCAGGCAAAGTGTTGGTCTTTGCGCTTCTTGCTTGGGTTGTCTAGGGCGCCTCTGGGTTTCCTTGATAAAATGAGAAGTGTTCTACTTCTTGAAAGTATCCCCATCCCTACCCGTGACAAACAACGCCTTCATCACCAAAAGCTAGTCCATTCCATTTCTTCTGCAATGTTCGTATTTCCCATCGTCCGTTCCATCCCGGTTTCTAAAGCTGCCAGATGGCCTCCACGATGATGTTTGGTGGTGACTCCGTAAGAGGAGATGCACATGGACTGCCACATAGGAGAGACTGCTGGTCAGACATAAACCCCCATCCTCCTGGAATGTTCTGGAAGCTGTGCTACCTGAGGCACAGGGTTGTTGGAAGCCAGACTCAGAACTTTGGACCTCGGATGCCTAATTCAACAGTGAGAATGTGAGCTAAATGCTTTGAGGTCTGGATGGGCCAATAGGCTTGGCTTAATTCGGTGGCCCAGACCCCACCACTGGCTCCAATGTGGTGAGTTTCAGCGTAATTATTCAAAAGGAAAACCAAAAAGAGAGATTGCGCCTTTAATTTTCTCAGGTTCCCCTTCAACCCCAATGCAGTTTGAAATGCTAATACTGACTCCGTAATGAGGTGAGTGAGGGAGGAATTAGAAGATTGGTGGCAAAAGCTGAGTTTGTCTAGAACTTTGAACACATTTGCTCCAAGGGAAAGGATACTTCCTTCCTTCTGTGTTCTCTATATGTTCATGTCCAGGTAAAATTCTGCTTCAACAATATATTAAAAAATGGGTAAAATTTGACTGCTCAAAATAAAAAGGGAGGCAGAGTTGGAAGTAGAAGGCTTTGTAAATATGCAAGCTTTCTGCATAACCCAGCTGTATCCCTCTTGCCTGCATGGCCGGTCTTTGCCGACTTGTTACAACATGCTTTCACCAAGAGTTGTCTTTGTTCAGGCTGCAATTAAAAAATGCCACAGACTCGGTGGCTAGAAAACAACAGAAATGTATTTCTCACAGTTCTGGAGGCTGAAAAGTTCAAGATCAATGTGCCAGCAAATTCAGGCTCTGGTGAGAGCCCACTTCCTGTTCATCGATGGCTGTATTTCTGCAGAGTGACGGAAGCGGGGAGAAGCTCTCTGGGGCCTCTGTTATCAGGGCACTAATCCCCTTCATGAGGGCTCCACCCTCATGACCTTATCACCTCCCAAAGGCCCCACCCCCTAACGCCATCCCATTGGAGATTAGGCTTGAACATATGAACTTTGTGGGGATGCCAACATTCAGTCTAGGGCAAGAGTCATTTAGTGCAATAAACTAGTTATGTTCCTCTTTTAGAACACTTTCTTTTTCTTGCAAAAATAACCAACCTATGGTATTTGCCTTACAAGAAGAGAAGTAGATCAGAGTTCAATGCAGTTGTGTCTGAACTCAGAGCTCTCATCTCCAGAAAGCAGCCATTCCTTTAAATTATATATTTATCTCTGTTCAGGCCCCCAATCTCACAACACACATTAAACTCCAAATAATACAGCCAGATTCATGTGTCTGGCTGTTGCAGTGGTTTCCTCTCCCGAGAGGCTGAGCACAAAAATCTCTTTCATTCCCTTCTCCATTCACACGGTGCAATATCTGGTTGTGAGTTGCTTGTACATGCCACCAAAACAAGTGAACGTAAAATTGAATAAAGTTGGCTCATTTTTTGCTGTATGGATTCCAGAATATTCCATTATGTTGGTGATTAAGCTTCCAAAATGGATAAACAGTGTCCAAAAAATCTAAATGGCAGCATTATGTAGAGGAATAAGCACTTGTCAAGAGAATAAATTTTTCTCTTAATTTTTACCTGTTAGGTATATGACCTTAGGACACACATAGCCTCCCTGGGCCAGGATCCTCATCTGTGGGCTGGATGGTCACTCATGTCCCCCTGATACTGTGCCCTTTTGCTCACTGATGATTTAGGAAGCTTTCCGTTTTGGATAGGGTATCTTTATTCTTCTGCTTTTCTAATATTTCAAGACAGTAAAAACTATTTTTGGAAATTTTTTTCACAATTTGCCATGTATGTTATTTTTTTTAAGATTTTATTTATTTAGGGGTGCCTGGTTAAAGCCTCTGCCTTCAGCTTAGGTCATGATCCCAGGGTCCTGGGATCAAGCCCTGCTTTGGGCTCTCTGCTCAGCAGGGAGCCTGCTTCTTCCTCTCTCTCTGCCTGCCTCTCTGCCTACTTGTGATCTCTGTCTGTCAAATAAAAAAATAAAATCTTTTTTTAAAAAAAAAGATTTTATTTTTTTATTTGAGAGAGAGAGAGAGAAACAGAGCAGGAGCAGGAAAGAGGAGACAGAGGGAGAGGGAGACGGAGAAACTGATTCCCCGAGCAGGGAGTCTAATGTGGGGCTTGATCCGAGGACCCTGAGATCATGACCTGAGCCAAAGGCAGACGGTTAACAGACTGACCTACCCAGGTATCCCACCATATACATTATTTTTACTTAAATTTCAATTTCCCTATCCAATACTGAAAACATTCATTATTAAAGTCGACCATTCCTTTGATGTTACCACTTTATACTTAAGTTACTATGCAAGAGGTAACTTAAGTTCATGGTGAAGGAACCACTTAGGAGAAGAAGGAAGTGGAAGGGAGGAAGGAAGAGTTTGTGTTTGGCTCACTTTTATTTTAGTTTTTTTCCCCCCGCTCTGTGGGTGGGCCTCATCTAATCAGTTGAAGATCTTAAGAGAAAAGACTGAAGCTCCCGGAAGAGAAAGGAATTCTGCCTCCAGAGTGCCCTCAGATGCAAGCTGCTAACATCAGCTCTTGGAGCTTCCAGCTTGCCAGTCTGTCATGCAAATCTTGGACTTGTCCACCGCCCCCTCCCTTATTTCTTAAAACAAATCTATTTCTTTCTATTTCTGTCTCTGTGTATATAAACAAACACCATTGATTCTCTTTCTCTGGAGAACTCTGACTAATATAGTACACATTTATTAAGAGTTTATGGGACTACAACTTAATAACAAAGAAAGGCATATGGCAAGTGGAGCTAAAGGCTGGCTAGGAAAGAGGAAATGGCTGATGACATGTGGGTTGGTAGACAGAAATTGAACAACCAAGGAAGAACTATGTGTCACTATTTTTAAAATAATTATTTCTCCATTTATTTTGCACCTGGGCACCATATGTGCATAGAAATATTTTAATGCAACTGGATACCCTTGAATTTTAGAGATTCCCATGTAAATATAGAATGGGATTAAGGTATCAAAAAAGGGATTGAGACCAACATAAAGCACACAAAACAAAGTGTATTTACATTTTATAGGAGATTTTCTGAAATCTTTAGGACCTTTGGGGACTGGATTAAGTCCCTGAGATTCCTAAACCCTTAGGAGTCCTCAAACTATTTTCAGTATTTTTAGAAGTTACCGTTAAAGCCCTGCCCCTGCCTGCTAAGCCTGCATAGGCTCATTAAAATGTCAAATTTTGTTTTCTTTGGGACAGAATTTTATTAGCCCAGTGTGATGACATTGGTTACCCTTTTCTGCTTGTATCTCAGTTTGATCATTGCACATAGATTTGATTCATTTCTTAAAAATGAAAAATAGCTCAGCTGATTAACACATACAAGATTTTGATGGCAAAATCTTTTGGGAAAAAGGGAGCCCAGGGGGTAGAGAAAAGAAAAGAAGTAATGAAGGAGTTTCTGCTGATGGGAATGTAGGGACCCTTGCATTGGATGATTGCTGAGCTCCTTTGAAAGCCCAAGAGCTTAGTGAAGCTGCTCATTAACCACTAGGCTTATGATGGCCCAATGGGAAGTGCCTCGGGACTGCTTCTGTGTCTGGCCTCAAGTACACACACAGGTGGCACCAGTGAATGGCTCCCAGCACGGCCAGCCAGAGGGTCCCGGTGGGCGGCAGTGTGCTGGAATAGCAATGGTTCATGAAGTCTTGACTCTGGGAGGCTGGAAGCAAGAAGTTTCATCCCAGGGCACCTGGGTAGGTTCATCTGGTTGAGTGACTGCCTTCGACTCAGGTCAGGATCCTGGAGTCCCGGGGTAGAGTCCCACATCGGGCTCCCTGCTTGGCAGGGAGTCTGCTTCTCCCTCTGACCCTCCCCCTTCTCATGCTCTCTCTTTCTATTCTCTCTCGCAAATAAATAAATAAAATCATTAAAAAAAAAAAGAAAGAAAAAGAAGTCTCAGCCCAGACTGCCTAATTTTGAGTCCCAGCCCTGTCCATCACTAGATCTATGACCTCTTTGTGCCTCATTTCCTCATTTATAAGATAATGGTGGGGAGGTGTTCTAGTGCTGTTATAATGATCAAATAATATAGTATGGAATGCCCTGGAACAGTGCCAGGAACAGAGAAGCCTTCAAGGCTTCTTACTTACTTACTTCTTACATTCTTACTATATGCCTGGCACTGTCTCAATCGTTTTGTAGACACCTTCGCCCAGTCCCTAGAAAAATCCCTTAAGTTAGGTACAATTATTATCTCAGTCATACTAAGAACACTGATGCGTACAGAGTTAAAGGAATTTGTCTGAAGTCACTGACTTATAAGTGGCAGAGGGAGGACCCAAACAGAACGTTAATATGGCCAACTGCCCTTTGTCTCAGTGGAATGTACCTGCTGGGGGACACCAAATTTCTTCATTTACCATGTGCCTTTTGGTAAGTCACCCAGCCTTCCCAAGCTTCCATTTTCCTCACCGATAAAACTAGAGGGTTGTTTCCAGCTTTGATAATATATTATGGTTGTGTATGATGTTATCATTGGGGAAAGCAGGATGAAGGCTACATAGCAAACCTATGTGCTAATTTTGCAACTCCTTTGAAACTTCTAAAATGATTTCAAAGCAGAAGGTTTAAGTACGACCGTAAGGGTTTGCTATTTGATGTCAGGCACTGCATTTTGCACATAACTGAGCTCAGTAAATGATCTTTTGATGCGATTTATTTGACTTTTAGTAAATCAAATGTGCCGGTCCTGAGCAGCTTGTTCTGTGTAGCATGAAAAGCAGACATCTCTCTATAAAGTCTCTCAATTTAAATAGCAAAAACAAAGAATTTGAGGTCATGAATATATATTATTCTTTTTAAAATATTGTATTTATTTATTGGAGAGAGAGAGAGAAGGAGTGAAGGGAGGTGCAGAGGGAGAGGGAGAAGCAGACTCCCCACTGAGCAGGGAGCCTGATGTGGGGATCTATCCCAGCACTCTGAGATCATGACCTGAGCTGAAGGCAGACAGACACTTAATCAACTGAGTCATCCAGGTGCCCTGGAAAATATTTTATTCTTTTTTTTTTTTTTTTGAAGATTTTATTTATTTCAGGCACAGTGAGAGAGCATGAGTGGGAGAGAGGGGCAGGGAGAGAAGCAGGCTCCTGGCTGAGCAGGGGGCCCAATGTGGGGCTCCATCCCAGGACCCCAGCTTCATGCCTGAGGCAAAGGCAGACACTTAACCAACTGAGCCACTTAGGTGCCCAAAATATTTTATTCTTAAAAGTAACATTTTTTCATAGCATTAAAATTTTATCTTAAAAATAAATTAAATATAATATAATATAAATATATAAATATAATATAAAATTAAAATTTTATATTAAAAATATCAATGTACTAAAAAACAAAAATCATATGATCGCATCAACAGATGCAGAAAAAATTGCCAAAATGCATTTGGCGATAGAAAATATATTTGAGGGCACCTGGTGACTCAATTGGTTAAGCGAATGCCTTTGGCTCAGGTTATGATCCTGGAGTCCTGGAATCGAGTCTCACATCGAGCCCCCTGCTCGGTGGGGAGTCTGTTTCTCCCTCTGACCTGTCCTCTCTCATGCTCTCTCTCTCTCATCCTCTCTCTCTCTCAAATAAATAAATAAATCTTTAAAAAATGTTATAAAAAGAAAAGAAAATATACTTGACAAAACCCAACCCCCATTTGTTATTAAAAACTCCCAATAAACTAGGAACAGAGGGAGTTTTGTCAGCTTGATAAATGCCATCTACGAAATTCCTACAGCTAACGTCACACATCATGGTGAAAAAATTTGGAGCTTTCCCACTAAAATCAGGTACAAGGCAAGGCTGATTACCAATTTTAAAGTTTATCGGGTGCGGTAAAAGACCCAGAATAGCCAACACAATATTGAGGAAAAGAACAAAGTTGGAGGATTGACGCTATCTAATGTTGAGATTTACTATAAAGCTACAGAAGTCAACACCAAAGTGTGGTAATGGCCAAAGAAGAGACAAATAGATCAACGGACTAGAACAGAGAGCCCAGAAATAGACCCTCATAAATTTAGTCAGCCGATCGTTTACAAAGGAATAGAGGCAACAGGATGGAACAAGGACAGTTTCTTCAGCAAATTGTTCTGGAATAACCACACGTCCCCATGTGAAAGAATGACTCTAGTCACAGACCTTACATCCTTCACAAAAATGCCTTACATTCAAAAAGGATCATAGAAATACAGGTAAAATGCAAGACCATAAAACTCCCACAAGGTAGCAGAGGAGAAAAACCTAGATGACCTTGCTGGTGCCTTTCTAGACACAACTTCAAAGTCATGGCCCACAAAAGAAATTATTGATAAGCCGGACTTCATGAAAATCAAAAACTTCTGCTCCGTGAAAGACCCTGTCAAGTGAATTAGAAGACAAGCCACAGATGGAGAGAAAATATTTAGAAAAGACACATCTGATAAAGAACTATTATCCAAAACAGACAAAGAACTCTTTTAAAAATCAAGTATAAGAAAACAAACAACCCAGTTTAAAAATGGGGCCAAAGACCTGACAAGTCACCTCGCCAAAGAAATTTACAGATGGCAAATAAGCATATGGAAAGATGCCCCACCTCATATGCCCTCCGGGAAATGGAAATGAGATACCACTATACACCTATTAAATTGACCAAAACCCAGAACACTGACACCACCAGATCACCAGATGCTGGTGAAGGTGCGGAGCATTGGGATCTCCCATTCATCGCTGGTGGGAATGCGACTTGGCACGGCCCCTTTGGAAGACAACTTGGCGGTTTCTTATAAAACTAAATATACTCTCACCACGTGCTTCAGCAATCACTCTTCTTGGAATTTACCCAAAGGAGTTGAAAACACGTCCACATGAAAACCTGCACACAGATTTTTATAGCGGCTTTATTCATAAATGCCAAGACCCGGGCAACCAAGAGGTCCTTCAGGAGGTGAAGGGGGAAATAAATTGCGGTACGTCCAGACTGGGAACCGTTAAAAAGCCATGAGCTAGCAAGCCATGAAAGGGCATGGTGGAAACTTAAATGCTTATTACTAAGTGAAAGAAGCCAACTTGAAAAGGCCACATGATCTGTGATTCCAACCATATGACATTCTGGAAAAAGCAAAACTATGGAGATGGTAAAATGATCTGTAGTTGCCAGGGGTTGGGGGGGTTGGCGGTAGGGAAGAAGAGATGGTTAGGTAGAGTACAGAAGATTTTTAAGCCAGTGAAAATACTCCATGTGCTATTTATACTAGTGGACATAGGTCATTATACATTGTCCAAACCTATAGAATGTATGATACCAAGAGTGAAGCCTAAGACTTTGCGTTCTTAGATGTTGGGTGGTAATGATAATAATAATGTAGGTCCATCCTTGGAAACAAATTTATCTCTCTGGTGAATGATGTGGATAATGAGGGGCATGTGTGGGGTCAGGGTATATAAGGGAAATCTCTGCACCTTCCTCTCGGTTTTGTTGAGCCTAAAACTGCCCTTAAATATTAGTCTTTTTTAAAAAGCAACCTAGAGGGCTGAAGGCAGGGATGTCTAAGGGCCCTTCCTGGGGTTGGCCCGCTGCCTGCGATAGATCAAGCCAGCAGAGGCAGAGGTGTCCCGTGCAGGCCTGGCCCAGCGCCTTGGGCTGCCGGTCACATCTCCTTGTCTCATTTCGGCTTAAACTCTGCCTCCAGCGCTAGCTTGCCCGGTTTCCATCCTTGACGCAGCCCTTCAGAAGCAGCTGGAAACCCTTTCTGCCAGGTGTATTTTGTCTGATCATGCATGGTCCATGCAGAGGTGAGAACAGAACTAAAAGGCCCTCTGTCTTGGGGAGCAGTGAAAATCTGGGGCCGGGCAGGTGGGCTCTGAGCAGAATTTCCAGAAATAGCAACAGTGGGATTCTTTACAAAGTTTGGTGTTTTGCTTTTGATTTCATACTCTCTTTGCTTCCAGAAGTTCTGTTCTGGGCACAGAGACGTCCCTGTCTTTGTTATATAATGGTTAATCCGAGCCAGGGCACACCTCTTGACTGCTCTGTGCCTTGGTTTACCCATCTTTGTAAATAACGCCTATTTTGCCGGAAGCCTGTCATTTACACAAGTGGGGGTGGGGGGGGGTGGGGAGAAGCTGGGAGGGAAGTAGAGATGGAATGAAGGGCTTCTTCTCCCCCAGTTTACTCCATGGCCAGAAGGTAAATAGCAGCCCATTGGGAATACTCAGCTGCCGGAAGAAAACCAGCGAGCCTGTCAACCCAAACAGAAACAACTGATGTGGTTCCGTTTGGGTCCCTCGCGGGGAGCTGCCCCTCAAGTCCAGGCCTCCTGGGCCGTCCTGGACGTCAGCTGGGAATGATTTGGGCACATCCGGTATGGGCCAAATCTGATCCTTTGGGTAAGGTCTGAAAAAGCAGAGAGGGAGAAGAAAGAAGGCAAATCTATTCCCTTAAAAACTATGCATACCGAAAGCTTGATACTTCATGCTCACCCCTTAGAGCTGTTCGCCTAACTCTGGGTTTGTAAGACACAACATGTTTTTTCCCCTAATCCTTTCCAAAAATGCGTTCCATAAATTGTTAGCATCCCTGCCAGCGGCCCCAGTAAACTCACATACCAGCTTTAAAGTCAACCCCTTTTAAACCAATGCATCAGTCCTTTGAGTTAAGGGGGTATTATTTCCAGATTCCTGTAGCTGCTAGCTCCTTTGTAAAGTGGCAAATGATCATGTTTCTTTGTTGCTGTTAATTCTCAGAGAGAAGCAGATACAGTGGCAGCAATGTATGTCTACACTAGCTGTGACATCCTCCAAAGCCCCCTAGTACACTCGGAGATGTCCCGAGGGGCCCCACCCACCTCCCTCCTGGTTGCACTGGCTCTCTTCCAAGGGCTCAAAACTTCCCTTATTCAGCATGGTCAAGAAGTTCCCATATACGTTACTATGTCACTGCTATTATGGTATGTTTTATAAGGGAGAGGTAGTGAAGGTGGTGTTTAACACATGGGCTCCAGAGCCCAGCTGCTTAGGTTTCAAGTCTAGCTCTACCGCTTAACAGCTGTGTGACCTGAGCAACTCACTTAACTGCTCTGTTCCTTGGATTCCTTACCTATAAAATCAGAAGGATAATAGTAGTTACTTCATATACAAATCCAAAAAGCAAACTGAGCAGGGCTTGCCAGAACAAGTTCCGCACAAATGTTGGTTACTGTTCCATAATTTTTCCAGGTGGCACTTCCAGCCATCAACATGGAAGGTGTCTAGAAGGATCTAGGGACAAGCTAAGGTACATGCATAGAATGCAGGGAGACATGCCCTAGCGAGTGTGGTCTTTCTGAGCCACAAAGGCTGACAAAGGCTGTAGCCATAGACTGTATAGTGCAGGGAGGTCCTCATAGACTCTGGGGATACCCCCCCCCCTTGTTTTAAAAGCCTCTCATTGACAAGGTGAGGGCAGGACTGATGGCAACCCTGCCCCTAGATTCCCCATCTCCAATCCCAGACCAAGTTCTCCACACTGCCCCGGGGCCGCTCTCAGAAGGGAGAGCTGTCCTTCTCAGCACAGAACTGCCCCACACCCAGGGTCTGGATTCATGCCGCCATCATTCTCCCTTTCTTGAATTTTCCCTGCTCTGATCCCTTCACCATCTCTTTGCCAGAGTAGTTTCTCTCAGATACAATTTTCTCTCTCCCCACTCCAATGTTCAAGGATCTGCAGGGCTTCTTTCCTGTATGTGATGTGGCATGGGACGTGCCTTTGATTTTCAGGGAGAAGTAAAGAACCAGTTCCATCGCTTCGCATTTTTTATGTCATTTCTTATTTCCTCCAGTGCTTCATAATTTTCAGGGCAAGAGCACAGAACTCCTCTCTGCTTCCTCTGGGTCTGGTGGGAGTGGGGTGTGTGGATGGATGGTAGCTTGGTCAGGGAAGACAGGAAGTGTATCGTTCGAACCATGTAAATTATCCATGACACGTGGTGGGACATTTGTCATCAGGACCCAGCAGGATGGCAGACATGAAAAAGGACAAGAGGTAGCCTAGGCTAGCAAGGAGGGGCTGACCTGGAAGGCAGATTACAGAATTGTTCATAGAAGATGTAATGGGTAGAGCTGTTCCAAACAAAAGGATTATTAGTAAGAAATTCCTAGACCTTCCATATATTCTGGCAGCCTGAGCAGCTAAGGAAGACATTATCTACCTTTTGGGGGGGCATCCCAAGGCCCACTAACAGCACCTTCCTCTGACTCCCATGAGCAGAAAAAGGCTCATAGAATATGTGACTTATTCTAGAACAGGATTGCCAGATTCTCTGTAACAGTCCTCCAGCAGAAGATTCTCTTTGACAAACTCCTAGAGATGTTAGTGGCTGTCTCAGGCAGGGCAGTTCAAACTCTCTGGGGTTCTGATGAGGTGCTTCAGGGGGCAGAGGGTGGGGGGGCGGGTACTGGGAGCTGGGTGGGCAGGCTTCTGGGACCCCTCCTCTACTTCCACGGGGGCAGCTCTGCATTCAAAGAAAGCATCCCAACTTGGAAGGAAGGAAACCCTGATCTGGGACACTTACTGAGAAAATGAAGCATCAGGGAGGAAGTGACTGGTCCCAGGTTGGTCATTCAGTTAGTTGGTGGCAAGGGTCTGAGGTAGATCACAAATCTTGGGCTTCCAATGCCAGGCCCTTTGCATCTCACTGTGCTGGGCCACCAACTGTCTCCTGTACATATCATATCTCAAATAATGATGCTACGGAATGCTCAAATAAGGCTTTTGAGAAAGCATTAAGAAAGAAAGTGCTCAAATCTCCATAAAGCATACAAAAGATTATCTATTGTCAACAGCCCCATGGGACAAGGATATATTCCCGGCCCGCTGGAAAGGGACTGTTCTCTTTCCTCCCCCACAACTGAAGAGGAACAAGGCCAACCCTTAGTAAAATCAGCTAACGTTGTTTTCTCGGTCTTTCTTCAACATAACCCCCTCTTCTTTAGCACCTCTTTCTTCTATCAAAACAGGGAAATCTGCTGCCAGTCATTTTCACCTGTCGTTCAACTTCCTGCCTACCTTTCCATGACAGATGAGTGTCTTCCATGTGCTCTGTTCCTTAGTGCTATTTGCTTTTAAAATGTTATCTTTAATGATTTCATTAAGATTTTTTTGTCCTGTATTAAAGGAATGTCAGGCATCTGGGATGGAAAAGAGGGGAAGACCCTTTTTCTTAGCGGCTGGAAAGATTTTGTGATCATATTAGGTATTCATTCAAGGTACAGCTTAAGGTGGCCTGAGGGCAAATTATATTCTGCTCTTTCAAAGGAAGAAATCCCTCCCTGGCAGTCTGGTTCTCTGAGTAAAACTTAAAGCATCCCAGGCTGATTTTTTTTTTCCCCCAGCCATAGGCTATCTCAAAAGCCGTCGCATACATTTTGCCAGAATTCTGTCTGGTAGGGAGAGATACATAGGTAGTTTCAGTGCCCTCTCTCCCTGCCCCCATTCCACCAAAAAATCTTAACTTTCCCCTGCCTCTGCCAACTCCCCTGTGGTCTCGAGTGTTCCAGGAAATGAGGAGTCATTCTTTATTTCTTGCTCGGTGGGGGGAGGGCACCATGTGACTCCTTGTGGACCGGGCGGCAGGCTGGGGAGGGAGAGTGGCTCAGCCAGAGCTACAGAGATCCAAGCTCAGGACTTCTGGGGCGCGGGGCGGGGGGCTGGTTCTGTCCCCGGCCCCTGAAGCATCGCCAGCCTGGAGACCGGCTTCACTTGGCAGGGCTCCACAGTGCCCCTCACCCTCCCCACACGTCCGTCCGTCTGCCTTGCCTAGCTCTCCCCTCCCTCCGCCCCAGGGCTCCTGCTTGCATTCCTTCTATCTTCTGGCATTTTTTTTTTTTTTATGTCATTTTACTTTGTATTTAATAATAGCTCCGCATTTTCTACTTTATCAAGAAATCATGTGTTCACTTTGGGAATAAAATTTATGGCCAGGTTTGCCGTTGGACTAATTGCTTTTCATTAGCTTCATACTTCTTAATGATTACAAATTGTTTGCCTGTGCAAGAAGCAGTTCCATTCTGTTCTCCACATTTACTAGCCTTCAATTGCAACCAGAAACTGGAAGTCTTGAGTTGCTTGTGCTTGGGGAATGAGGTTCCTGGCTTTTTGCATCAGGGTCTGGCCATACTGAGGGTTGGGGAGAGGGTGGGTAATCCTAGATCTTTAGACTTCAAAGCCCAGATGATGGTCCCTGGTCCAAATAAAAAGCAAAGTTAGCTTTTCTAAGCCATTGGCTGTTCTTTGTCTCAGTTCTCAAATCCGTAAAGTGGAGTGAGAAAGACAGAGGGACGAGATATGTATATTTAATAACAAGCAACTTGAAAATCAGTTTGAAAAACCTATACTTCATATAATGAATTGGGGTTTCAAAGGGAGGACGGAAAGAGCATACCCACCAAAAGGGAGCAGCCGAATCAATCCCAATGGAAAATTTGTGCCTCTTTGTGGTCAGAGTCCTTTGGTCAAGAAGTGATGACATTACACATTTCTGAAAAGGGTGTGTGTTTTGGACTTACTGAAGTCCAGGTCTCAGCATGATATTCGGGCAAGGCCAGCATTTAACTGCTCTGCAGAATAAAGAGAAGGAAGTGGTCAAGACCAACATTCTTTCCCACCACAGCAGCGCATCCCAGGTCTGACATTGCCCATGAGTGTTTTCAGCTCATGGACTTGGAATTGGGCTCTCAGCAAAGCCTGTGCCCGCATCGTGCCCTGGGAGATAAGTCGTTCTTTAACTCTCTCTGGGAAGGGGTGGTAGCTGGAGGGTGGGGTGGGGGATGAGGCAGTCTGACCTGCGCAGAGGACTGGTGTATGCAGCAGCAGCCCTTGGAGCCCATGGCCTGGCCCTGGGGAGCCATGGAAGTTTCTCTCTGCAGAGGGAAGGGCAGGGAGTGGGAGATGGACTGGGAGCAGCAGGCCCCCCTGCTGAGCAGGGAGCCAGACATGGGACTCCATCCCAGGACCCTGAGATCACAACCTAAGCCCAAAGCAGACGTTTAACCCACTGAGCCACCCAGGGGCCTCAACAGGCAATTATTGAGTACCAACTGAATCAGCATGGGAGCTAAGCTGGTTGACAAAGAGGCGTACACCACACTGACAGTGGCTTAAGAGAGCTGCCATCTGTCTTCCCTGTTACAGAAGATCATTTCCTGACTCAACTTACCTCCCTCGCGTTAGTCTGTTTCCCTCTAGGGCAGTGCTGTTCAAAGAATGGCCCAGGCACGGGCGGCTGCAGCATCACCTGGAAGCTTGTTAAAGATTTCCCCACTTTGGAACTATTGAACCTGCACCCTTTTGGGTGAGGCCTGGGAATCTGTATTTTACCAAGCTCTCCTTGTCATGGGATTTTTTTTTCCTCCCAAAAATGTATTGTGGTCAAATGGAATAGAAATTTACTATCTTAACCATTTTAAACTGTATAGTTCAGTAGAATTAAATCCATTCAGAGTGCTATGCCGCCATCCCCAACACTCACCTCCAAATTTCTTTTCATCTTGGGAAACTGAAAGTCTGTGCCCATTAAACATGACCTTGCCTTTCCCCCAGCCCCTGGCGAACGTTATTCTTTTATCTGTCTCTACGCGTTGACTACTCTGAGTTCTCATAAGTGGAATCATATAGTATTTGTCCTTTTGTGACTAGCTTATTTCACTTGGCATAGTATCTTCAAACTTTGTCCGTGTTGTAGCCTGAATAATACTTCTTAAGGCTGAATAATACTGCACTGTATGTACATACCACATTTTGTTTATCCACTCATCTGTCAATGGACATTTGGGTGGTTTCCATGTTTTAGCTATTTTGAATAAGAACATGGGTGTACAAATGCCTTTTCAGGACCCTACTTTTAATTATTTTGGCCACATGCTCAGAAATAGAATTGCAGAATCATATTGTGATGCTATTTAAAAAATTTTTAAAACCACCATACTGTTTTCTCTAGAATGGGGCTCCCAAACCATTCTTGATGATGGGTACTTGGCAAAGGTAGTCTTGGTAGATCCTAGGAAACATTGAAAGTCAGGCTTCCCCACCGCCAAAGGAGAGGAAAAAAGTGGGGTAAGGAAATTGTTTATTCTAAGTATGGTAATTTAAACTTTCTTCTGTGGCCAAGCACTCCACTAGACATGTAGACATATTATCCTATTTCATTCTCACAAAACTCTACAAGGTAGAATCACAGCTGAGCCCATTGGCTTCCCTTTTGTGGTCCAAGGCTAGGTTTTTAACTGGTCACAGACATGCCCATAAAGATAATCTACTGATACTTCAAGCCCAACATATTCAAAATGAAATTCATCACGTTTCCCTACACCAGCCCCCTTCTTTCTTCTTTAGATTCTAAAGTAATACCTGTTTCATTGATTTCTCATTGCTAGCAAATCCTAGAACTGGTGCATTTATTAACCACTTCTCTGTTTCAGTTAAGGTTATTCTGGTCATTCCTGCTTAAAACCTACATTAGTCTATTTGGGTTTTCCCATTTTCTGAGACTCCTTTTAGCCAGTCTCCTGCCAGACTTGTCTACCTCCTTGTCCTCCATCCTTCTGCTGCAGTCCCTAGAGTCCAGCTCCAATGCTACATCCCCCATGAAAGCTTTTGTGAACCCTGCTAACGAACACCAACAGTATCTTATTATTCCCACATCATAACACTACTGTGCACATTCCTTCTAGAACCATGGCTAATAACAAACTTGAGTTAAGCTCCTTAATAGAACCAAGAGCTTGCCTTCATATTAGTACTGACCCCAAATTCCATCCTAAGATCTTTGCCTATAACATGTTCGGTCCTCTTAGCTATGCTAGCATCTGTAAGAGCTCATCGGTAAGTGGGAGACCAGAGCAGAGCTCCACAGAGAATAAGAAATGTTGATGTCCTCCAAAGTATGCGCCTCACAGGAGATATTTCCCTGCTTATTCCCTACGATCCCCTGAAACTCTAGCCCAGTCCGGCTACTACTTGAAAGTTGCGTCTACATGATGGAACAGATTTCGACAGAGGGATTCCCCTCTTGAATTTTCAGAGTTCAGATGATAATCAGAGGAGAGAGGAATATATTAGCAGAACCACTGGCTAAGCTGAAGCCATATGGCACTACTGCTTTGCCTCAAACAGAACAGTATGGTCAATGTGTATATTTTGACTGGGGATCAAGGTAACCTCCATTCTAAATCTACCTTATTTATTTATTAGCAGTTTGACATTTGGCAAGTTACTAAGCTTCTGTGAGGTTCAATTTCTTCCTCCTTGGCACATGTAGATAAGGTACCTGTTGTTTTGCCTTAGAGATTTGGGAGCAGAGAGTGAGAAAAGGTATGTAAAAGAATTTAGTAAACTAATATCAGGTACCTTTTGCTGCAGATACCTCAAACTTAACTTGTAATAGCCATCATTTATTTAGCTTGTGATTTTGTGGGTTGGCCAGACTGTGTGGTCTGTGCCAGCTTCGTTGATCATGGCTGGGCTCACTCCCGTGTCCTTGGTGAACTGGCAAGCCGTCTAATAGGTGGGAGATTTAGGTCGGCCTCAAATTACATGTCTGGTGGCTGACAAAGCTGTAGGTTTGGGTGGCAGGGGTGACTGTGCCATGTCTGTCTCATCATCCTGGAGGTCAGCTTGGGTTTCTCCAAGCTTCCAAAGTTTTTCCGGGTTAAAAAAGAAGACAAGCTCCATAGGGCACAGGCTTCACAAGTCTCTGCTAGCATCACTTTCCTGACATCCCATTGGCTGAGCCCTGAATCAGGTGGGAGGTCATTCAAAGTATCCTGGTAAAGGAGCATGGATGGATGGATACAGGAGAAAACAAGAATTGATGGCCATTTTTGCAATCTACTAGACCATTGCCAATTGGGATAGCAGCAGCAGATGTTCTAGAACCGTGTCCAAAGTCATGGCTGGGAGCTACAGGGTCTGTGCCCAACGGCAGGGGCATTGGAGTCGTTGCTGGAGCCATTCCACTCTGTGCTTTGGGTGTTATTCTCAGTGGAGTGGAACTTCCAAGCTTAATTCTCTGGCTTTCCCAAGAAGTCTGCGAGGCACTTGACATCCTTTAAGAAACTTGTGTTTTGTTCAGGCTAGTGAGAATGCTTTCTACTGTTTCTGACTGAGGATCCTGACACTGATAGTTTCCAAAGGCTGGAGCACGATGGCTTTAAATTCCCCATAACTGAAGAAGGCACAATGTTTGTTTTACTTTTCGGCAAATAAAATGTTCAGCTTGCCCATTCCTATGTGTGTATTCATATAATACAGCTAGACATTAACACACAAGGTCCAGACTCCCCAAATATCAAAGCAGATGGTTTGAGAAAAGAAGGAAAAGTGAATTCTATTTGTCTCACAGAGAAAAGCAAACCCTGAAATTTTGTGTGAAAAATCTAAGCTCTCTAGCTCCACTCACTGTTCTGCTGGACTTCTTGGTGGCACCATATTCGTTTGTAAGAGAATGCGAATGGGACTGGCTTCACTGGACTACCTTTGGCCAGTTTTAAACAGACCTCTCAATTAAAAAAATTTTTTCAAACTAGCAGCAGTATGGTGTAGCAGTCAAGGGCATGCGCGGTGGAGGTAGTGAGCCCTGGGTTTGAATCCTGAGGCAGTTGTATACTAATTTTGTGACTTTGGGCGAGTTCCTCAGCTTCTCTGAGGCTCCTCTGTCACATTAGAATGTATCCTCCCACTATTGCTTGGTGGATTTAATGAGATCTAAGACCAGGCTTACTTTGCATTGGAGAATCCTTTTGGGAAGTAATTTATGACACCTGTATGATAAAATTCAAAATCCAAATTTTAAATTCGGTACTTTTGCAAGACTTTGACGATCATAAAAATAACCATCGTCCTTTTCGTTTCATGCTGATGCTTGTCATGACATCATTTCCCTTCAGAAGTTTAGAAGTCTTGGGACTCCTGGGTGGCTCACCGGGTCGAGCGTCTGACTCTTGATTTCAGCTCGGGTTGTGATCTCAGGGTCCCGGCATCAAGCCCCGCATTGGGCACCACACTCAGCGGGGAGTCTGCTTGATATTCTCTCCCTCTCCCTCTGCTTCTCTCCCCCACTTTAACACATACACACTCTCTCTCTAAAATAAATCTTTTAAAAAAGTGTAGAATCTTTCCCTTCATCTCTTTTTTATCTTGTGCTAAAAACACATGACATTAAATTTACCGATGTAACCATTTTTAAGAGTACAGCTAAGTGTATTCACAGTGTTGTGCAGTGGGATCCCTGGAACTTTTTCAGTTTGCAAAACTGAAACTCTCATTAAATACTCATTAAAAACTCATTAAATACTAGTTCCCTCTTCCTGTAGCCTTTCTAATTTCTACTTGTATGATTTTGGCTATTTTAGATACTTCATATGAATGGAATCATACAGTATTTGCCCTTTTCTGACTGGCTTATTTCACGTAGCAGAATGTCCTCAAGGTTCATCCATGTTGTAGCAGGTGACAGAATTTCCTTCTTTTTTAAGTCTACATAATATTCCATTATATGTATATATCACATTCTCTTTATCCATTCATTTCTCAGTGGACATTTGGGTTGTTTCCATCTCTTGGCTGTTGTGCATAACGTTGTAATTGACAGGTGTACAAATATCTCTTCAAGATCCTTGTTTGAATTCTTTTGGATATATACCTAGAAGTAGGATATCTGGACCATATGGTAATGCTATTTTTAATTTTTTTTAGGAATTTCTATACTGTTTTCCATAATGGCAGTACCATTTTACACCCCCGCCAACAGTGCCAAAGAATTCTCTGCATCTTTGCCAACACTCTTTTCTGTTCTTTTGATAGTGGCCATTCTAATGGATGTGTGGTGATATCTCAGTGTAGTTTTGATTTGCAGTTTCTTTTCTTTCTTTGTTTCTTTGTTTCTGTGTGTCTGTCTTCCTTTCCTTTCCCCTTCCTTCCTTCCTTCTTTTCTTCATAGAGGAGGAGAGGGGGTTGGCAGAGGGAGACAGAGGATCACAAGAGGGTTCCATGCCCCGACACAAAGCCCAACTTGGGGATCTCAAGGTCACAACTCTGAGGTCATAACCTGAGCCAAAATCAAGAGTCAGACACTTAGCTGAGCCACCCAGGTGCCCCTTGATTTGCGTTTCTCTTGTAATAAGTGATGTTGAGCAACTTTTCATATGTGTTGGCCATTTGTATATTCTCTTTGGAGAACTGTCTTTTCAAGTCCCTGGCCCATTTTTAAATTGGGTTATTTGTTTTTTGTAGAGGTTGAGTTGTAGAAATTCCTTACATATTTTGGATATAACCTCTAATATATATGATTTGCAAATATTTTTTGCAACCATTTGCAACCAAATTTTGCAACCAAATATTTTCAACCATTCTATAGGTTGTCTTTTCACTCTGTTGAGTGTTTCCTTTGATGCACACAAGTTTTTACATTTCATATAGTTCTCTCTGCCTATTTTTACTTTTGTTGTTTGTGCTTCTGGTGTCCTACCAAAGAAATCATTGCCAAATCCAATGTTCTGAATCTTCATCCCCACATTTCCTCTAGGAGTTTCATATTTTTAGTTCTTATAGATAGGTTTTTAAACCATTTTGAGTAGTTTTTTTTTTTTTTTTTTTTTTTTTAGATTTTATCAGTTTATTTGAGAAACAGAGACCACAAGCAGGCAGAGAGGCAGGAAGAGAGAGAGGAGGAGGAAGCAGACACTCCACTGCGCAGAGAGCCCAATGCAGGGCTTGATCCCAGAACCCCGGAATCATGACCTGAGCCAAAGGCAGAGGCCTCAACCCACTGAGCCACCCAGGCAGGTGCCCCTTGAGTTGATTTTTATGTGTGATGTAAGGTAAGGTCCAACTTAATTCTTTTGCACTTTTTGTGGCAGTACTACAGAGTCTTGTTTCTTTGTAGTATGTTTTGAAATAAGGCAGTGCAAGGCCTCAGGATTGCTTTGGGTATTATGGGTCTCTTGAGATTCATTTGTAGGATATTTAATCCTGTTCCTACAAAGAATGCTATTGGGATTTTGATAGGGATTGCACTGAATCTGTAGATAACTTTGCATAGTACGGACATTTTAACAATGTTAAGTCTTCCAATGCATGAGCACAAAATATCTTTCCATATATTTGTGTCTTCCTTAATTTCTTTAGGCAATGTTTTGTAGCATTCAGTGTGTAAGATTTTCATCTTGGTTAAGTTTATTCCTAAGTATTTTATTCTTTTTGATTTTACGATAAATGGGTTGTCTTACTTTTCTTTCCAGATTGGTCATTGTTAGTGTATAGAAACATAGTTGATTTTTGTGTGATTTTCTATCCTATAACTTTGTTAAAATAATTTCTTAATTTTAACAGGTTTTTTTTTGGTGAAATCTCTAGAGTTTTCTCATAGAAAATTATGTTGTCTATGAAACAGATATAATTTGACTTTTTTCTTTCAAAATTGGGTGGCTTTTATTTCTTTTTTTGGCATCAGAGTAATTTTGGCCTCATAGAATGAGTTTGAAAATGTTCCCACATCTTCAATCCTTTGGAAAAGTTTTAGAAGGGTTGGTATTAATTCTTCTTTAAATATTTGGTATAATTTTCCAGTGAAGCCTCTGGTCCTGGACTTTCCTTTGTTGGGAGGCTTTTGATTACTGCTTCAATCTCCTAGTTATAAGTCTACTCTGATTTTGTTATTTCTTATGAGTCAGTGTTTGTAGGTTGTATGTTTCTAGGAATGTATCCATTTCTTTTAGGTTATCCAATTTGTTAACATATAATTGCTCATGGTAGTCTTTTATAATCCCTTTTACTCCCATGACATCAGTTGTGATGTCCCTTCTTTCATTTCTAATTTTAATTATTTGAGTTTCATCTCTTTTTTTTCTTTGTCTAGCTAAGGATTTGCCAATTTTGTCAATATTTTCAAAAACCATTTCTTGGTCTCGTTAACTTTTCTTTTGTGTCTATTCTCTGCTCCATTTATCTGTGCTCTAATCTTTATTCTTTCTTTCTTTCTTCTTTTGGTTTAGTTTGCTTTTCCTTTTGTAGTTCCTTGAGATGCAAAATTAGTTATTGATTTAAGATCTTTCTTCTTAATGTTAAGCATTTGTCACTATATACTTTCTTCTTAGTACTGTTTTTACTGTATTCAATATCTTTTGGTATGTTGCATTTTCATTTTACCTCCAGATTTCTTCTAAATCCCCTTGTGATTTCTTCTCTGATTTATTGTTTCAAGTAAATTGTTTATTTTCACATTTTAGGTGATTTTCCCATTTTCTTTCTGCTATTGAATCCTAGTTTCATTTCAGGTGGTCCAAGAAGATACTTTGTATGATTTCAATCTTCTTAACTTTGTTAAGACTTATTTTGTTGCTTAGCATGTGATTTATGTGCACCTAGAACTTGAGAAACTTGAGAACTTGAGAAAAATGTGTATTCTGCACTTTTGGGGAGCAGTGTTTTGTATATGTCTCTTAGGTCCAATTGGTTCCGTTGTGTTGTTCAAGTCCTCTGTTTCCTTATTGATCTTCTGTCTAGTTGTTCTAGCCTAACTGAAGGGGAGGTATTAAAGTTTGCTATTATTAATGTATTGCTGTCCATTTCTACTTTCAGTTCTCTCAGTGCTTTATATATTTGGGAGGCTTAACCTCTCTTTAAAGATGATAGGATTTATGATTCTCACAAGGATCATATTTCACAACAGTGAAAAGTAAAACATTGCTTTGGGGAGACTATGCTCAAATGGCTGAAGCTCTTTGTGGCCAGAAGGGCTTGGGCCGCTGGACCACTCTTCTGCTGAGAAGACCTTCCCCATCCCTCTCTTCTTCCATCCCTCTCACCATGGCCCAATGTAGCATCTGTCTACTTCTCTAATCCTATCCCATGATGCTTCACTGCTCATTATTGTGCCCAAGCTACCTTAGCCTTAGCTTATCTACTTCTTAAATACCCCTTTCTGCCTTAGCACTCACACAGACATATGCGCATATGCACACTCTGACATATACACTGTATCATTCAAGGTTTGGTATGTATGACATCTTTTCAGAGAAGACTTCCGTAGGCATTCTTGATGTTTGCTGGGTTTCAGTCATATAAAATGTCTATGTATTTTAAAATACTTTTTGTTTTAAAGGTATAATTGTCAGGTTATATAAAACATACAAAACATTCTATGTATGTTTGTTAGCTTGATTGGTATTTTAAAATATTTAGACAAGTAGCATGTGGGCCACCACTGTGCTCTTGTACTAAAGCTCACACTCATTCAAGATGGGCCTGTTATAGAAACAATTATTTATTAGAGCAGAACATTGAAAGCATCTAATTTTTTTCCTTGTTGGGACATTTAAGTTCTATCCAAATGACGGGACAATATTTATCCATATATTAAGATAGTTTGAAGCCCATGAACCATGGAGAAATATTTATGATTTTAAAAAACCCACAATGGAATGTAAACTAAGAATGTATCTATGTGAAAAAATGCATATAGGAAGAAATAAATGAAATAGCTCTCAGGATGGCAGGATTAAGGGATCCTCTACTTATTTTCAAAATATTTATACTACTACATTTAATTCTATAATTTGATTAAAAGGCAAGAACACGAGTCATTAACCTGTTTCCACACCATGATGGCAGCTGCCCATGGAGAAATGCTCTGAGCTGTCGGGCCACTTGGCTTCATTTGGCTCTCTGACAACCAGCAGCCGGGTTTCTCCATCTGTGTGGACTGACGGGAAGACAGCCACAGAGCACGGTACAGATTAAGATCAAATATCTGCTAGACGACAAATATTTTGAACCTATAAAAATGAACAGTCCAGGACTCAAGGGGTATATGTTTTTGAAATGTTGGAGAGTAAATATTCATGACCTTGTCTGGCCCTCAACTTCAGGAGGCGGGGGACTTGAGATTCATTCAGTTCTCCTGACACAAAGAGAAGGGACAAGGGGACAAGTGAGGTCCGCATAGGTAAGTCAGGGACCATAAGGGAGCCTAAGAGTCCCGAGGGATAAGCAGAGACTAGGCAGGCAAGGAGCGGGGTGATAGAGAGATGATGAGGGCAAAGGCAGATCCTTAAAAAGGTGTTGGTATCCCTGAAAGCCTGCATCGTGTTCTGTGTGGCAGAACTTTTGTAAAGTCACCCGACAAATTTTTGGAGAGGACTGGAGAAGAGCAAAAGTAGAACGAGGGAGCTCGATGTCCGAAATGTTTAAAGAGAGCAAAGCTGAGGACGTGACCCAGAGCCTGAGCGGGGAGGATACAGAAGAGATGGATTTGAAAGGAACGAGGAGAGAAAATCAACAGGACTCTGTAACTGATCAGAACGAAAGTCAGGGTGACGGCCAGGATGCTGGCTGAGCATCTGAGTGTGTTGGCAGGACCACGGTTGCCAGACACCAGCAAGACTCCAGAAACCAGCAAGGACTTGGTATTAGTTTATATTTTAGATTAAAAATCTAAGTTTGCATTTATTTATGTCTCTTTCCCAAGTTACAATCCCATGGGGGACCCTGAGGTCTCTATTTACAGTTCGTGTTTACATCCGCTGAGCTCTACGCTTACCGGATCAGGAAAAGAGATCCTACAATCCATTCCAGGCCTCATCGGCCATGACCTCTTGTAAATAGAACTAGGTTTACAGGCAAATCCAGAGGCATTTATGAGCAAATACTGACCCCCAGTGTCTGGGTGTAGAAATAAATGTTAAGGTTTAAAAAATCAAGATTTTAAAAATACCAAGACTCTCCCAAGAGAGTACCTGGAATTCTGCTACAAATCATGTTCCCTACCATCCAGTTCAGAATCCTAGTGTGCTTCAGAAACTAAAATGCTGACCAGCTAACCTATGGCCAGTAGCTGTCTGGAGAACTCTAATGGACATTCTATAGAACATGTGTCAGAATGGATTAAGGACCTCAATCCAAGAGGCCAGTGGGCACTTAACTGTGTGATGCACTTTACCCTCTTTGTTCCAAGGTCCAGTTTCAATCACTCCAAAGAACCTTCTCACTAACAGGGTAGGTTTGATGCAATAATTTTACTAATAACCCTCTGCTCCCTCACTGAGGTCAATGTTATGTCAAATGAGGTTTCCTTGCAAGTGGACACGAGGCAGCATGGTTTATGGACATTCCCTTCGCAGTAGCTGTGTGGCTAGAGTGAGTTCATGAAAAATCCTTGAGTTAACTCTGAGGCTGCAGGTGCCTTATTGAGAAAGTGACCACTTAACATTTTGGCCAACAGTTGCTAATGTTAATCTCGGGCATCTATCTTCTGCAGACTGGAAATTAGGTTTAGTTCTTGGAAGGTGTGTTTGTATCACATCCTGGGCTATGCTGAAGTCTTTAAAAACTTGGCTGTTCAAAGAATTAAATGAACAGGTTGAGCAAGAAAACTGTCTTGGGGGTAGGGCTTCCTTCATAAAAATAGGATATTTTCATGAACTTTGTTTTGTGAAACAAAGCCTTCAGTGGCCAATCACAACATAAATAAAAGGCACATCTTAAGTACCAGCACAATCCATTTGCGTGTTGTTTGGGCAGTGAGAAGTCATTGCTGGCCTCTGACCCTCAGCGGTCTTAGTAGAAGGAGGCACGGAGGAACGGTAGAAACCAAGGCTGCTTCAGAGTCACATGGATTCAGGGCGGGGCTAGGCCACTGAGATGACTGACATGAGGAGCACTGGTGACCTTGCTCCTGCACCAAGCTGAAGGTCAACGAAACATGGGTCCAGACCGTACATATTGGTTTTGGAGCCAAATGGTGACAGTAAGAAGGAATGGCACCCTCAAGCAGTAAAGGAGATTAAACTAGAAGGGTTTGCATCAGGAGGAAGAAATTCCATTTACTCTTTGCTCGGCTACAAGGGAATGGCAATCAACACTCTTCGTGAGTTGCTCTATCAACAGAAAAGCTAATTGTTGGTATAATGCCTAACCGTAGCCCCAAACAGAATGAGGGTACTTGTTTCTTGACAATACAGACCCGAGAAGTTCCTCTCTTCCCTAACAAGGCCTGAGATTTCAGGAAGAGTGAAACTGCACAGAAAGCAGGACACCTTTATCCAGTCAGTACAGAGATGGTTTTAGCTGCTCCTTTGTCCATTCTTTTCCCCCCCTCCTGTCACTTTAGTTTTCCTGGTTTCATTTTGAAAAATTTCAAACCCACAGAAAAGGTGGAAGAATAGTACAATAGTACATTATACATTCTTTGCTCAGTTTATGGATTGTAACATTCACTGCATTTGCTTTCTGTCCCTCTCTAAATATACAGCAACATTGTTGGCCAAACCATTTGAATGTGAGTTGCAGACATGACATATCACCCTTAAATTCTGCAGCCCCTAAATGTCCTTTATAACTTTTAATTAAAATATTCAGTTAGAGTTCAAATATTGAGGCCTTGATCCCCAGCGTGCTGGTATTTGGAGGGAAGGCCTTTAGGAGGTACTTAGATTTACATGAGGTCATGAAGGTCGATCTCCCCCATGCTGAGATTAAGGTCTTCGTAAGAGGAAGAGACCAGCGCCCTCCCCTCCACTCTAGAGTGAAAAGATATCTGTCTGAAAACCAGGAGGGTTCTCATCAGGCACTTGATCTTTGGTGCCCAGTCTCTGGCACTGTGACATATGTCTGTCATTTAAGCCACCTTGCCTGTGGTTTTCCGTTACTGCAGTTTGAGCGGACTGAGACAAATGTCCCATTATCCATCATCATCACTCTTTACTTTAATGGCAAATTGTCCCAAATTTGGCACTTGAAGCCAATTTTTGTGTCCCATCAGTTTTCGGGCATTTTTTTCTTTTCTGACTCAAGATGTTCTAAGCTCCCCTTCTCCTTTATCTGTCTCAAACCTGGAAATGACCATTTCCCCCAAACAATCCCAGGTTCTGTGGAACAGTAATTAGAAAGCAAGCGCAGGACTGTAGGTGTGCTCATTATTAGTGTATTTACTGCTTCTAGGTCATTTCAGAGGACAGGGGCAGAGCTGGGGGTGAGAGGAGGTGGTGTTAGGGAGAGAAAACACACACACACACACACATACGTTCATATAAATAGCTCCAGTTCGGGGCGCCTGGGTGGCTCAGTGGTTTAAGCCTCTGCCTTCGGCTTAGGTCATGATCTCAGGATCTTGGGATCGAGTCCTACATCAGGCTCTCTGCTCAGAGGGGAACCTACTTCCTTCTCTCTCTCTCTCTGCCTGCCTCTCTGCCTACTTGTGATCTCTCTCTGCCGAATAAATAAATAAAATCTTTTTTTTTAAAAGTGCTTATTAAATAGCTCCAGTTCAAAACTGATAAAACAGCATTCTTCTTTATCTGCTTCCTTGTTCTATCTCCCTTCTCCCATAGTGAGTAACCTGATTTACAAGAACAACAAATTTACTCATTTCTTAAACCTATGCAATTGGTTTCAGAATTATTTAAAATAGTCTCAGGAACATTTTCATCTTTAAAACAGTTGAATTTATCATCAGAGTCACCAAATCATCTCGCATTATTCAGCAGAAATCACATGTAACAGACTAACAGGTCTCCAGACAGCAACCAGAGGGAATACAGATTGTATACAGCCAAGACTCAAATTGGACAACTTAACAAAGGCTGCCGTGAGGTTTCTCTGAAGTACCGAGAAAAGGCAAAGTTCAAAACAGAATACTAATGCTTCCATTCGAACTGTGCAAAGACTACTTAAGCTGTTTTCCTTTTTGGAATCTATCCCGCTTGATGTTTGGCATTTATTCCAGAATAATCCAGTGCCAGCCGGGGAAGACGGAGGGCATCTATACAGAACAGGAGTCGTAAGTGAATGAGGTGGCAATTGGGGGCTAGACGGGCATAGGAGTGTTCTTTGTGCTATTTATAGTCTCTGTTTTTGTGGCTCTTTAAAGCTTTTTATAATAAGAAGAATTTTTAGATGACTGTTTAAAAATGTATTCCTGCCAAATCAGAGTAAGTGTAAGCTTAAATGGCCAGCTCTGACTTAAAAAGCAAGAGCTATGTGGCTGTATTATGGATACATAGGAAGAGAGGGTGACACTCTAGCTTACCCCTAGAACATTGTCCAAGAAAGTTAAAATTTATTTTGGCAACTTAAGATCCCAGTGTCTTAAAGGCTAGACTATACAGCCAGATCATCCTCCAGTAAATAAAACGTGGCAACCTGTGGAAAAAGAGTGACTTTCATTCTTCCTATCACTTGGCCAACTAACTTTGTCATAAGAGGGAGATTGAAGGATTAAAATATTCTAATATTTTGGATGTTTCATTTTTCCTCTTGGAATCGGTGGTTTAAATTCCCTTCATAGTCCAGTGTGTTAGACTCTCAGGCCATAGCCAGATCTGCTTGTGAGGTAAGCCATGATTTAATACTACAAACAGTATTATACAAGTCAGCCAAAAACTTGCAAAATTCAATTATGCAAAACACAAAAGCAGGAAACATAATCAGGAACCGCAACATTGAGGCAATTTGAGTATGTTTCTGAGGGAAGAAGAACCTAAGAAAGGCTTGTCGGGTACCAGGGAAGCTGAACTTTGAAGAGACTGTGGCTTGCAAAAGCAAGCAAATGAATTAAAAATGACACCAGGGAATGACGAAATCTCTGTCTAGGAAAAATGCTTCCCCTAGCCCATTCTGTCAAAAGCGGTGAAGGGTCAGGGGAAAAAAAAAAAAAAAAAAAGACCTGTAGCTACATGAAAGAAGGAGTGGGGAAATATTTGACCTTTTTCTTCTCTCTTCCCTTGGGGCGGCAACATGACCAGTCAGGTTTCTGCGTCTGGCCACCAAGCTGGCCAAGTGCTGCCCCCTGGGGGTTGGTTTTAACAGGCTCATGCACTGACCCCAAAATACATAAATACATATATACATAAATAAATCCCACCCCTGAAAATCTTTAGAGCATAGGGAGGCTTCCCAGACCAGAGGACCAATAACCACCACCATTCCTGTGCACGTGCAGTAACAGCATTCAAATAAAAGCGATCATGCTCCCACACAAGAAATGGCCTACAAGTCTTGGGCGAAACCATCGCGTTGAGATTGCATTTAGACATCTCTCTTGCACATCTTAGCGAAGGAAAATGTATGACACGGATGTATTCTCCTCCAGGGATGCTTTGTTGTCGGGGCTCCAGTGTTAGATGACACGCAAACCTCCATTTTTCTGGAGAACTCCTGCTCTTTTGGAAAAAGAAATTCATGGTGTACAGGGATATGGTACTCGTCTGAGATATTTAAAAGTTAATACTCCAGGAGGAGCACCTTGCTCTTGCCCTCATCTTACCACACTCGTTCCACACTGGGACAATTATTTCAGCCTGGGCAGAGGACATATGTCTCACTGGCTCCAGGACGAGCCCAACCGGGCAGCAGGACGGCGTGCCCTCTCTCATGGCCAAATCTCTAGACAGGCTATCTACCACTTTCTTTAAAAAAAAAAAAATCCCCCTCTTTTTGTCCCAACTTCACAAAGAACAGAAGGATGCCAACATTAGGATGCAGGTTTCAGTCTTCAAGATTTCTACATCAAAAATTCTGGATATCTTGTAAACCATGTGAAGAAAACAGGTATATTAGGTGGTCTAATACAGGTGAACTGTTGGAGTTGTTAGAAATAATTTTGCATGTTTAAAAAAAAAAAAATGAGGCGCCTGGCTGGCTCAGTTGGTAGAGTGTGTGACTTGAGGTTGTTGAGTTCCACGGCTGTGCAGGGAGTAGAGATTACTTGAAAAATAGAATCTTAAAAAAAAATCATTTTACATGAGGTTTTCAGAAATGTCTCATTTATTTCAGCCAAGATCTCAAAAACAATAAGCCAAATTATAGCAGAAAAGTGTGGGCAAAAATAAACCCTATCAGAGGAAATCGGCAAGATTCCAAACTGCCTGGTTCTGAGTGTAGCTTTGTGTGTAGAAGTATATCATCCAGCCAGGGGGTACCCTGGGAGTGAACACCTCACTGCAGGACAAGGAAAGACTCCAACTCTAGGGTCTCGAGCCGCATTAAGATACGGTCACCGGTTGGGTTAGAAAATTCAGAGGTCAGTTCCAGAGATGAAACTGTTAAAGAATGGTATTCTAGGAAGACCTGATCTCTGAATTCACTGGTTAAGCAACTGGACTAAGATGAAGGGCTACAGTAGACACCACGAGTCGGTCAGAAACGTAAAGCATCCACAGTCCAGCTTTTCTTCCCAGCCATGTTCATTGCCAGTGCGGGAAGAGTCCTACTGTAAGGACTAAATGAAGGCCAAGCTGTAGCAAGGGTTCTAAATTAGTTTTCTTCTATGGCCATTTACCATACAAACAGATTAATCTGCCAAGGGAAAAAAAAAACATGAAAAACTTATAAATAGCTACAATTTTTCCCACATGACTTTATCACTGAAATACAGGTCACCTGCCTTGAAATAAGGCAAGAGTTTAAAGAAAGAGGACTTGCATACCTATGATGGTTAAAAATATGATCTAGAAAATAGGGTCATTGAGATTGAGAAGTAATCCCGTCTGCTCATGGCCTACCCACGCTGCTCTATACTATGTACCATAATTGTTTGCTCTCAGCTGGTGAAAAATTCATGTACATGACAAGCCCCAATGTACCATATTTTCCCTGCTCACGTGATAAAATTACGTGCACTATATTCTACTTTCCCTCCGATCCGGATGTTCAATTTGTAGAGAATTGTGAATGTCCATGCAACTCTGTGAGGGTCCCAGGAAGGTTCTGAGCCAAAGACTAGTTCAGATGCCTTTGCTTAATGTTCATCACATATATGGAGATGCTTCGGGGATATTCATTTTTTGGTCACAGACCTTTATTTTTAAACCAATTTTAAGTACCCAAAGATTGAAGTTTAACAGAACGAAACAAAAGGAGAACACAAACAGCTAGGGCTGTGTCCATGCTGCTAATTCTAGCAGCCAAAGGGCAATCCTTCCGAATGTCAAAGAAAGGATGTCTCTGGCCTAGAGACAAGGCAAAGGGCCTTCTAGTTTGTTGTTGGCTTTCTTGAAGAAGCCCATCTATGATAGCCCCCATTTAATGGGCCTCTGGTTTTAACTGGAAAAGCATCCCTTTTCCCAGAGGAGAAGCCTGATAATAAATACTTACGTAGAGTATATTTCTAATATACCTTACCATCATCCCAGAAAGTCTTAGTAAATATAAACGTGAACTACTTACTAGAATAAGTAGTGTCTCTCAATAGTGACTCAGTAATGATGTATTGAATGATGAAAGCTTTAAACTTCACCTCTACTTGTTACTCTCCTATCTTGGATATTTAGGACATTGATTAAGCCCTTCTGGTTACTAATTAGCCCCACAACACTAACTCAAATAGGACTATCAGGAGAGTTCATCCTACTCATGCCTAGTGAGTACTCATGCCTACTCAGGCATCCTAAAGCCTTTTTCTGAGCAACATAAGTTACGTAGTTGCCTATATACACTCTACCCCATAGCCCAGTTCTGGAAAAACAGGGGGAAAAAAAGAGAGAGAGATCAGCACCCATAAAACACTGCATGCCACTTCTTTTGCAGCCATTCCTAGCCATCAAATGGGAAAGCCTTCATTTTTCAGCTCGTTTTTTCACTTTTCCTTGATCATCTATTTTCTTAATGGCAGCTTGGATAGCTTCTTGGTCACCCAGGAACTGGTGGGGCCCAACAGCATGCAGGTTCTCATCCAGTTCCAGGAGAATGGGGACTCCAGTGGGTAGAGTAATATTGATAATGTCTTCATCGGAGATACCTGTAGAACAGACAAGACATAGAAGGCAATGTAAGAGGAACTTCTCTTCACTTGTGTAACTGCACATGGGTTTGTTTTTTTTTAAGATTTTATTTATTGGGGCGCCTGGGTGGCTCAGTGGGTTAAGCCGCTGCCTTCGGCTCAGGTCATGATCTCAGGGTCCTGGGATCGAGTCCCGCATCGGGCTCTCTGCTCAGCGGGGAGCCTGCTTCTTCCTCTCTCTCTGCCTGCCTCTCTGCCTACTTGTGATCTCTCTCTGTCGAATAAATAAATAAAATCTTAAAAAAAAAAAAAGATTTTATTTATTTATGTATTTGTCGGGGGGGGGGGCAGGGGGAGATGATCTCAAGCAGACTCCACACCGAGTACAGAACCTGATGCAGGGTTTGATCCCTGAACCCTGAGGTCAAGACATGAGTTAAAATCAAGAGTCGGACGCTTAACTGAGGGAGCCACCCAGGTGCCCCACTGCACATTTATTGAGTCCCATAACAGCTGCAGGTCTGGAAATATACCAGATACTAGGAGGGATTCGAGCTATAGGTCCTGGAAGGAAAAAACTTCCCAGAAATTAGAATAAAACACCTTAGACAGAGAGTTGCATCACATCAAATTGTAGTATAACAGATACCCTTCAGGGCAACCTGTTATTCCTTCATGTTTCCTATCTAACTCTTGTAGGAAAACCTTCATAATAGCATTAGTCATAACTGCCAAAAAGTGGAAGCAGCCTAAATGTTCCTCGAGGGATGAATGGAGAAATTAACTGTGGTATAGCCATACAGTGGAATATTACTTGGTAATGAAAAATAATTGAGTGTTGATACATGCTAAACATTGATGAATCTTGAAAACATTATGCTAATGAAAGAAGCCAGTCGCCACCAACTGCATGTTGGATGATTGCATTTATATAGGAAAATATACAGCGAGACAAAGAGATTAGTGGTTGCCTAGGGCTAGAAGAAATAGAGAAAGTTGGAAGTGACAGCTATGTACAGGGTTTCTTTTGGGAATAATGAAATTGTTCCAAAATTAACTGTGGTGATAGATGGACAATTCTGTACACATACTAAAAGTCACTGAACTGTACTCTTTAAATGGGTGAACTGTATATTATGTAA
This sequence comes from Mustela nigripes, assembly GCF_022355385.1. Taxonomy (NCBI): domain Eukaryota; kingdom Metazoa; phylum Chordata; class Mammalia; order Carnivora; family Mustelidae; genus Mustela; species Mustela nigripes. The sequence goes on from NC_081560.1 coordinate 18,016,149, forward strand.
ATTATATTTCAATAGAGTTGTTAAAAAAATACTAAACAGAACCAGAGAAGTTAAATAAAGCTTCTCAAATCACAAGACTGTTAAAGCAATAAAATTGGACCCGGGTTTTTTAATTCAAAATCCCAGGACTTCAACCCTGGTTGTCCAAGGCTACTTCATGACAGTTTAGGGAAAGAGGAGAATGTATCCCTGCTGTGCCCCTGTGAAGGGCTGGGTACTATCTGTAGCAGCTAGTGTTCTCCTGTTTTCAGGACTGGTAAAGGGCATGAACAGATTTGTCTGAGCTCTTTGAAACAGCTAACACAGTGGGCTCGTGATGGGTGGGCCAGGTTTAGGGGTTGTGGTCTGTGACCTTAGTAAAGCGTTCTAGCTCTCTGGAAAGGGGCTGGAGCACACATGGGGCTCTCTTGTTTGACCATGGCCCCAGATCTAGCCAGATCTCGACAGGTCCTCTCTTTAGTAGCACTGCCCTCAAGCTCATGCCTATGGCATTGATAACAATCCAATTTTGTGTAGGACCAAATCAAAGAGCCAACTCAACAAAAGCCACAAGTACTAGAATATTTCCCCTACAAAGGAAGGAGAGCTCAACAGAAATAGAAATGTTTCCAATAAATAAAGTTGACATTCCACTTTGATGACTACTCAAATCGTTCACACAGCAGACTAATTACTTACACATATTTAAAATACCTAGACTGGTTAATAATCAGTCCACGAGACTTAAGGACTGAAATTTTAAAATAGCAAATTAGGAAAAACCACAGTGAAGCCATTACTCATTACTTGATTTTGGCATAAGCCACTCTTTGTCCTGAGAAAAAGTTAAGCAAGCAGAGGTCCTCAGGCTAGAACAATGCATCTGCACTGAATTAAGCCAAACTGAATCAGTACTATATTATGCAATACCATATTATAAATTCATTAACTGGAACATCATATGAAGTTTAAAATGAGTGGACAAACAGCACAAGCCTGTCTGATAACTGGCTTAGATTTTTTATCTAGCATCCAAGAATGTATTGAAAGCAATCATTGGAGATCTCATTACTACCCCTCTCTGTCTCTCCCCCTCCACAACCACCCCCTCTTGAAGCCCCAACCATTGTCTTTAATTCTTTTCTTTTCTTTCTTTAAAGTAGGCTCCATGCCCAGCATGAAGCCCAACGCAGGGCTTGAACTCATGACCCTGAGATCAAGACCTGAGCGGAGATCAAGAATCAGACACTTAGCCGACTGAGCCACCCAGGCGTCCCTGTCTTTAATTCTTGAACCTTTACAAGAAGCAACTAGGAGTTAACTGCAATCAGTCTACATGACTGGGACATTTCAAGTAAGAAATAATGAACATTTATGGTAAGTCAAAAGGGTAACTCAATGCCACTATGGAGAGAAATTCAAACGATTTCATTTTCTGCATACAGGATTAACTTAAGGAAGTCAAATCTGCACCTGTGAGCCCCAGTCCTCAAGTCAATACAGCAAGAACAGGAAACACAGCCAGATATTAAGATCACTGTACATATACGACAGCACTCACACTTGACCTTCTGTTAGAGGTGGCTGTGCAAATGCTTGCTTCTCCTACCAGGGTTACAAACTTCCTTGAGAACAGGGACCATGTCTCATCCATCCCTGTGTCCCCTATCATCTTAGAACAGTGCCTTGGTCACTGTGAGAATTTAGTAAATGGTTTGTTCAACTGTAAAGAACCCTATTATGGTGCCAAGTTCCAGAAATCATTTAGCTCTATGATCCACTATTAGAAATGTTTACATTATATGAATCTACTTCTTAATATATATACAAGCAATAAGGAATGAAATAGTAACTAAAAACTCTACTGCATAAAGCCTATGCACGAAAGCACTCTGAAGACTTTGCCAGAGGTATGGTGTTGGCCAAATTTCAGAACAAGGTCAAAACAGAGACAAAATCTCCTCAAAAGTAAAGATTTCATGTGTCCAATCCTAGAGGCTGTATCCTGCACCAAGAACCTTGGTGAAAGATTATGTTTCCTTTCTAACCTTACTAAGAAAAGAAGAGAGCTGAGAAGGCTCTTAGCCTTGAAGAAAAGGTTGTTTATATTTAGAGCTAATAAACAACTCAAATTAAATTTGTCCTCCATATAATTTCTTTGATTTCCTCTAAAAGGTTTGCTTAAAACCTTTGAATCTTGGGAAATAGGAGGGAAGATGTTCAGGGAGGCAGATCTGTCACAGAATGAGAGTAAACCCCAAATACATAGTGCATATTTTTGGAATCGAGGAAAAGAGGGAAACCACTTTGATCAGCTCATTGGACCAGGAGGTGCCACCCCAGCCCTGAGGTACCTCTCCCAGGCAAGTAAGTCACAATTCAAACCCCACCAATGGGCGATTTGCAGGGAGAGGTCTGTATTCTGTTGCAAAAAATAAGAGCTGATACAAGAGACTCTCAATTTCATAGATGATCTGCCTATTTTAGTTAGAATTCCTTTAGTGTTGGAGGCTATTATGTGCAACTTAAAGATAGGCTGGGGAGCAACTGGAAAGGGGTTATTTGAATATTGTAATGTGACGATAGGATCACAGCCTCTAATTTAGAATAAGGCAGAAGGCAGAATCCACTCCACATTGAGCTTTATAGTGAAAATAGCCTACAGCTTTTAAAAGTGAAGGTTTTTGTAAATCAATGATGCTTCTTCTAATAAGAGAAAGCTTAACCATACCAACAGGCCAGCATTTGCTCCACCAGAGAGAGGCCCGAATTTGCTGCTGCTGAAAATATCCTGCTAAAATGCCAAAGGTGATGCACTCCTCAGCCCCGCCCCCACAGCTGGCCCCAGCTGACCTGCCCTCCCTGGTTCTCTAATTTCGCCTCAAGGCTTCTCTGCCTGGCCATGTGTACAGCTGCACACAATTCTTCAGGGATCAAGCCTGTCGTTCATGAGTCTCCTGCACGCCACTCTGATTCCAAACTTGAGACTGCCTAGCCCTGTGCTTGAACCCAGACTAAACAATCCACTTCCGCTGGCAAGAGGCAGACTACATCCAACGTTCCAGTTCAGTCCCTGGCTTTTCCTTCAGTGTGGGCCAGCAGGAAACAAACAGGAAGTGACTATGCCAACCACAGAGAAAGAAACACACGCCTGTCTGGAACTCTACAGAACAGGATGCTCTTAGATACTAAGCCTGCGTCAGGAGCTTTCCTACGGGGCTGCTCTGGGAGAAGTGGGTCTGGATGCTTTGGCCTGGACTTATTAGCCCAGCACTGATAATCGTTTACATGCTAAAAATAGGTAAAGCCGCCCCTTAGGTAGGCATTTTCTTACTATATAATATCTCCTGAGTCTGTCTCAAGTCTTCTTTCTTCTGAAAGTATTAAGAGCTACTTTCAAGTTAAAGGTCATGAAATCTCCCCAGTGATCTACAATTGAAAAACAGAGATTAAATAAGTAATTCACAGGGTAGAGACTGTCCCGATCAGGCAAGAAGTGTATGCTGGGTGCTGACCTGTGGGTCCTGGGTTTGTAATTCCTATACGAGAGTGTTGCCTTGCTCTGAACCGGTAACCCTTGCCTCACTGTACTGTGCGTTCTCCTACGTTGACCTATTATTACTGGGCTGGCTGGTTGTGAGAAGGATAAAAAGTCAGAAGACCCCATGATGACCAGAGAATTTGGTGGCAAGTAAGGAGAAATCATTCTGAGGCAGAAAAACCTTTACTAGAGGAACTCACACCCCTAAGTACAAAGCTTCGTGGTCCCACAGCTTATAGATAATTCATGAAGATGGGCTTTGACTGGCGATTTCCTATGCTGTCCATGGTTTGGGTGCTGAGTAAAGACAGTACCAGTTGCTCCCGAGAAAGCATACCGGTGCCCTCCAGGTTAGTTTTCAAAGGCAAAGGTAGGTGCACGTAGCAACCTTCCTTTAATTCTACTATCTGACAATCAAACTAATCTAGTCTATTATTTTGTGCACCAAAAGGCATGGTCCCCATTGGGGCAATGGTCATTTTGCTGGATAAAAGCAAGACTTTTAAACTGAGGTATAATTTACATACAATGAAATTCACCCTCCTGGGTGTACAGAATAGTTCTATGAACCCTCCAAATTTCCTTGTACTGCTTTGCAGCCTACCCCTCTTCCACTGATCTGTTTTCTGACCCAATAGTATTGCCTTTTCCAGAATGGCAAATAAATAGAGTCTACAATGCCTGGTTTGTTTGTTGCTTAAAAAAAAAAAAAAATAATAACAGATATTTATTTCCTCACAGTTGTGGAGATATCATGGTCTGAGGCCTCTCTCCTTGGTCTGGCTGCCATCTCCCTGTGTCTTTGCGTGGTCTTCCCTCTGTGTCTGTGTCCTGATCTTTTTTGGGGACACTCATTGTGTTAGCTTTGGGGCCAGCCTAATGGCCTCTTTTACTTAATTACCCTTTAAAGACCTTATGTCCAAATACAGTCATATTCTGAACCACCAAGGGCTAAGACTTCAGCAGGAAGGTATAATACAGCCTTTTGAATTCAGCATCTTTCACTTGGCATAATACAGCTTAGACTGACCCATGAAGTTAAGATAGATCAGTAGTCTGCTCCTTTTTATTAAAGCAGTTTCTTTAAGCAAAAGAGCTTAGTGATCAATGATTGACTGGTCAAATGAAATAAAAAATATGACCTAGATACACCAAACAGCAGAGTAAAACACAGGGTTGAAACACAGCTTTCCAGCCGGGGCAGAGCCTTGTGCTAGTTCCTCTATTAAACAGGATATGAGGTAAAATGCCTAGAACTGCGCTTAGCACACGGCATGCACTCCAAATAAGGCCACCTTTATAGCTGCACTAGGAAACACCACACACAAACCACAATGTTAGGGTAACAGCAATAATAATTGGAGACTCAGTTAGTTGCATCAAATTAACTTTTAATGGTTTACCTGCCATGGATACTCTTGACTCAGCTTCTTAAAATACAGTATTCCAAACAAGAAATAGATCAAGGGAAGGGCTACTTTTTAGGAAAAAAAAAGTTTAAACAAAAAAGCCCAGGGGGTAATCATGTGTGGAGACTCAGTGAACCGGGTTTGGGTGGAGTTCAGGACTCCAACTAATTATCATGATCATGGCTAAGTCATCTGAGGTCTGTCTGGGTTTCGTTTTCCTTCAAAAGCACCTGTGTTCTTCTTCACAAATGGAAGAAGTGTCAGTCAGGACTCCACTGCTTATAGGGTAAAGTTATAGCACAAAGAGCTGAGAAATAAAATAATGTCTTAACAAACCATAAGTGACTCTTAATCTCACAAAACAAACTGAGGGTTGCTGGGGGGAGGGGGGTAGGGAGAGGGTGGTTGGGTTATGGACATTGGGGAGGGTATGTGCTATGGTGAGTGCTGTGAAGTGTGTAAACCTGGTGATTCACAGACCTGTACCCCTGGGGATAAAAATACATTATATTTTTATAAAAAAAATAAAATAAATTAAAAAAATAATGTCTTAAGAACCAACACTCTTCATAATTGAGGTAGATACAATGTAGAATAGATGTGGAACACTAGGATACTTTTTAAGTAAAAAGATCATAAGGCACTTAGAGGTTTCAGGGTAAACCAATATTCTAAGTGGTTATTTAATAGGATCATCATCCTTCCTACCCCTAAGTTCTAGTCTTTAAACAATAACATATTTGTGTGATATGATGGTATGCTGTCAGTTGGATTCTACCAACTACCACACTCCTCCCCAGCAGGAAGTGACAGCTTTAATCTGTCAAACAGTTTAAAGACAACACATAGAAACATTGCCCAGTTCCTTCAAAGGATCCTGTTTATAGAGGAGAATTTGATATAAACATATCTAGAAAGCATGACTAGGACTCTAATGAATCTACAATCACAAGCATTCTTATTTTTGTAATCAATGCAAAGAATTCAGCAACTTTTGTGTTTATAGGAAGTATGGAATCTGGGCATAGCCAATTCAAGGATTCATTCCTTTTTTGTTTTTTTTTTAAAGATTTTATTTGTTTATTTGAGAGAGAAAATGAGAGAGAGAACACAAGAGGGGGAAGGTCAGAGGGAGAAGCAAACACCCTGATGAGCAGAGAGTCCGATGTGGGATTTGATCCCAGAGTCCCGGGATGGTGACCTGAGCCAAAGGCAGTTGCTTAATCAAATGAGCCACCCAGGTGCCTAAAGAGTCATTCTTAATACTAGTGAAGGCTAACATATTTATAGTAAGGTGACCACATAATTTATTAATCAAGTGGGGCACTTCTGAAAGTGAAAGGAAAGGCTATTAATAATTATACTGGGATGACAGGTATTAACCAGAAAACGGCTAATGGTGATATATATAGTCATATAACTTTACAGTAAGAATAAATTGGCAAGAAAGATGGTAAATTTTATGATACGTTTTTAACACACTAAACACATATAATCCCCAGTAAATTGCAAGTAGTCCTTACTCCTTACTGTCAGATAAAAATCTCTATTTTCCCCCCTTAAAGTAAAGGAGAGTCACCTAATATTTTGGAGTCTTAAAGAGTTAGCATCCAAATTCAAAGGAATATTTTCTTTTAGTTTGGGAATTTATCGATACCACGTTATGCCCTATAGCTTGGCTTCTGAAGGTCAGACATGCGTGGTAAGAGGACTCATGTTCCGATTCCAGTGATCATGTACATTCAGAATAAACTTTAAAAAACCTAAAATCCCATTAATAGAAATGACATGGGAGAAATAACACACGATTTCTTCTGATCTTGGGAAAGTCACTTATACGTAATTCTTAGAGCTGTGACACGGAATACCCGCATCTTATTTTTCTGTATACACCAGAGCAGATATCTCTTAGTGGAGATTGGTACTTAGAGAACTCCTAAAATAAGACACGATAACTAACTTTCCAAGTGATCCTAAAATCTAGTTTAGTCCATTTTATATACATGAAACAATTTCTTCCATGTTAGATGCGGAAGTCATTATAGGAAGTCACAGTGACATCAAAGGGCTCCATGAATCCTAACAGCACCACCACCAGGGGGTACTACAGGCCAAAAAGGAACAAACTTGTTCTCCTACCCAGGATGGCTGAGCCAAGATTACATACCAGCCTCTGGCCAGACCCCCATCTTCCCAGCCACTCCATTTGGTTCCCCACCTGTGGGCCTGTGCCAATAGCACATTCTGGATTTTCTGAATTTTTCTCCCCTGAATGTCTGCCATCCTTCCTGCTCACCTGCCTTCCCGTTTCCAGTCCCTGCCTGCTTCCTCGACACCTCCCTTGTCCTCCGCTGCAGACATCAGCCAACTCCACACCTTTTCCGCTTTCATACTTCCAACTAGAATCTCCTCATACCAGTTACCTCTTCCAGCATGAACACCGCTCTTTTAAATTAATTCTCTCCCAAATAAACACATTTTGTCTAAGGCCTGTTTATAGTGAGAGGGATAGGAATTATAATTTAAGGTTGCTTCGGTTTCAGTAAGCTCTGAAAGGTGATTTAGTTCTATACATTCAACTTAAAAAAAAAAAAAAAAAAAAAGACCTTCAGAAGAAAGTTAAAATGAAGCCTGAGAACTAATGTCTGCTAATTTCTCAGGAATCCCTATATCCTTATAAATCCATTTCTGCTGTAGTGGTCGAAGTCGTATTTTATTTTTATTTTTTATTCTGTACTCCACATCTATGCATGCCTACTTTGATAGCATTTCCATATATTTGCCCCGAAATCTTTTTTTCTAGGCCAATATCAAATCTTTTCATCTTTCAATCCCATTGATTAAACTATTTTTGCAGCTTTAATTAGATAAATGACATACCATACCACTTACCCCCATGAAGTATACAGGCCGATGGGTTTTCGTACATTCAGACTTGTGTGACCATCACCACGATCCATTTTAGCACGTTTTCACCACCCCAACAAGAAGACCTGTACCTAACTACAGTCACTCTTCATTCCACACCCCCCACCACCTCAACCCCAGGCCTAGGAAACAGTCTGTTTTCTGTTTCTAAAGATTTGGCCACACAGACACTTCATTTAAGTAGAATTGTACAATATATGCTCCTTTGTGACTGGCTTCTTTTAGGTAACAATGATTTCAAAGTTCACCCATGTTGAGCACATAAGACTATTCCATTTGTTTTCACTGCCAAATGATATTATATTGAATGGATATACCAAATTTAATTTATCTAGTCACTAGGTGATGGGCATTTGAGATGCTCCCATGTTTTGGCTCTTATCAATAATACTGCTATGAAGGTTTGTGTCCAAGTTTTCATGTAGACACATGTTTTCATTTCTCTTAAGTACTGTTATGGGTTGAACTGTATCCCTCCAAAAAGGTCTGTTGAAGTCCCAACCTGAGAAGATTTTATTTGGAAATAGGGGCTTTATAGAGGTAATCATGTTAAGAGGAGGTCTTTGGCCCTAATGTACTATTATTTGTGTTCTTACAAAAGGGGGAAACTTGGACAAGGAAGAGAGAGACGCATGGGGAAAACACCAAGCGAAGACTGAGGGCCACAATGATGCATCTACAAGCTGGGGAACGCCAAAGATTTCCAAAGAACACAAGAAGCTAGAAGAGGCAAGAAAGGACTCTCGCCTTGAGTCTTCAGAGAGAATATGACCCTGCCAACACTTTTCTTTAGGACTTCCAGCCCCCAGGAACTGCGAGAAAATGACTATCTGTTGTTTTAAGCCATGCAGTGATTGATACTTTGTCTCGGCAGCATTAGGAAATGCATACAGGTAAATACCTAGGAGTAGAATGAGTAGATCATATGGTAACTGATGTTTAATCTATCAAGAAGCTGCCCGATTGTTTTCCACAGCAGCTACCCCAAGTGATTGTTTTTTAAATAAATTATTAGTGGTTTCAAAACCTCCCTCAAATGCAGAAAGTAAGCTTTCTGTGGATAACTTTTCCCTCCACAGGTGGTTTGGCCTCCGCCCCCATCATGGGAATAGTCTTCCTCACTACCATCTGTAAAACTCCCTATTTTCTTTAAGAAAAGAACAGTAACAAATCGTGATGTCACAATGCACTAATAGAATGGGGGTATCTAAGATGAGCTATGGCAGGGGATGCAGAATAATCTTAAAGACATCGAAGCCTGAAGGCAGTTGAAGAATAAATGGTGCTAAACAGTAAGACGTCGCTTTTAAAGGGAGGATTTCCTAGCTGAGACAGGAACAAAGAACAAAAAGAGGATCCCAAAGGAGATGATGGTGTTTTCTTTAGGGGCGGGGGCTTGGCCACGAAGAGCTCTAAGGTCCACCTTTGGAAAAAAGGAACTGGTGTTGTGGGACGGAATACATCTTTCGGCAGAAACTCTGAAACTCTCAATTTCAGTTTGTCGCTATCCTAAGAGAAGGCTCAACTCTTCTTCAAACAATAAAGTACTATAGTCCAATAATGATGAAGTTATTTGTCATTTAATCCAGTATCTGACTATTCTGAAAGAGGAAGAATAGAACTCTTTGTAGAGTTGAGTAAATAAGATACATACACAAACATACACCAACAGACTGAGCACCATGTCTAGCCAGTAACGTTTTTAATAGCCAGTAAAGTCTGTAGAATTTAGATCTCTGCACAACTAATGGATGCAGGTACAGGAGTAATGATTTATGGCTCCTGGCCATGTTACTTAAAAATCAGGGGTAAAAACACATGCTAAAAAGTTTACAATGAAATCTCATAAAGATCACTTTGTTTTGTTAATAACCTATTTTCACTTATTTCACAAACAATGTCAACCTCTTCATTTCTCACCGGCTCTTAGAGAAAGGTAAAGCCGAATGGGAAGGGGATGCTGGAGAGAGGATTCTAGTATCATGGGTTAGCGGCTGAGAGTGCTGACAGACAGGAAAACGGTGGACGGAGCAGATCACTCAAAACGCACAGCTGCCTGGGATTACTTAGTGAAGGGAGAGAGGGGAAGGAGAGACCCCCCTGAAGGTGTCACAGGGCCATCACTGATGCCCAAAGTGGTGAGCGTAGGTCTTCAAGAGTTCATTTAGTTCATGTTACTCAAGAGGAAGATAACAATAGTGTACATTTTGGAGTATGTTTAGAATACAACATCAAGTAGTTAAAATAAAATGGAGGCAACCGATTATCTGTAATAAGCCATCCTTTTCTTTTCTTTTCTGTCTCCCTAACTTTCTCCCAAGCAATGACTCAGCCTGATCTGGAAAGAGAGGGCTGGAACAAAGGAACTGTTCAAGAAGGCCAGGTCCGGAACACCGTAACTGTTTAAAGTTGGAAGAGCATGGGCAAAACCAAAGTCTAGATAATTTTATTTATCAGGAAAGACTCAAATAAATCAACTGGCTTTGCATACCATTTCTACAGAAAAGTATACCCTTCCTAGCCTCCCTAAAAGTTACTATAACAAAAGCCATATAATCTTTTAGATCAAGAGTCCTCAAAGTGGAGTACCCCAAGTAGCAGTATTGGCATTACCATAAAACATCTTAGAAATGCAAATTCTCCAGCCCCCCTCCAGGTCTACATATCCAAAACTCCAAGGATGGGACCAGCAATCTGTGGGAGACCAAACCCTCCCTCCAGGTAATTCAGATGCTTGTTAAAGATTTAGAATCACTGCTGTCTATAATATGAATGTGAAACCCACCGGGGTTTTGATTTATAGAATGAAATGATTCTTAAAAGACTAAAGAGGCGAAAAGGAATAAGAAAGAAAGTCTGTCATGTCAGTTGTGTATTGCAAGCAGAAACCACATCTCTTCTAGGTTAATAAGGCTCACATATAACACTTAGCAACCTTTAGGAAGTAGTAGCACAAAGATAGTACCTTCCAGATGCTTCAGGAGAGCTCTGCTGCTATTTCCATGAGCGGATATCAGAACGGTTTTGCCACTTAATACTTCAGGAGCAATCCTTTCATTCCAAAAGGGAAGGAGTCTCTCCAGAACATCCTTTAAGCTTTCAGATCGGGGCAGCTGATCCACAGGGACGTCGCACACTTTATACCTCCGGTCATTGTAGATTTCATGGTAGAAAGGGTGCGATTCCTCAATGGGTGGTGGGGTCACATTGTAGCTTCTTCTCCAGAGCCTCACTTGTTCTTCACCGTGATTCAAAGCCATCTGCTCCCTGTTGAGGCCAATCAAAGCTCCATAGTGACGTTCATTTAGACGCCAGGAACTTTCCACTGGAACCCACTCCTGCCCCAGCTCTTCCAGGATCAGCCAGGCCGTGTGGATGGACCGATTAAGGATGGATGTGAATACGAGATCGATCTCCAAGTTTAGCGCTTTGAGTTGCTTTCCACAGTTCCGAGCCTCCTCCATTCCTTCACTGTTGAGTTTCTGATCCACCCAGCTACAAAAACGATTCTCTTTATTCCAAGCACCCTCTCCATGTCTTAACATAATCAGTCTGTACTTGGACATCCTGATGGCGGAGCTTCCCTTAGCACTTTCAGGTAGGCCAATACTCAATGACAGCAATACATCTAGAAAGAGAAGGAACAAAAAGTATATTGTTACATTCTTCATTCAACTGACTCCCGGGAACGGAAGCACAACTTTACCACAGTCGGTGTCTGAACTAAATTGAAGTCACTCCTTTTACCAGATTTGACATCAAGAGATCAGACACCTTATACGCTATGGCACATACAGGCATAATCCTACAAATAATTCATTATGGGGAACCTAGTCAACTTAAATTTTCTGACGGCGAGACAGTATGTTAATTGCATGATGTAAACAGAACACATCATTGTAATGGCTTGCTGCATTTCTGCCAGATAAAAAGGCCTTCCGTGCTTACAGAAGAGAGGATTTAATGGAATGAGTTATAGATGTCTAAAAGGATGACTAGTAGCTGGGAGTTCCCAGCTTCTAGCAGCTGACTCCGGGTCAAAGGCATCCTCCTCACTTTGTTTTTCTTCTGGTGAAAAAAGGAAGTATTTACCAGTCTCGCTTTATTATAGACGTTAAACACGTTCATTCAATGACTCCACCACACTGATCCAGGATGTAAATCACTACTAACTGGGGGCAGCTAGCTCTTCATTGCCATAAGCTCCATGACCTAGATGAAAATCTAAGGTTCAACATTCAAACAACACTAAAAGTGATTTAAAGCAACATTAACGCTGAACGCGGCACTCACCGAAATAATCTCACCGGGCTCAAGATCGAGCTTTCGGCAGGCATAAATCCGTAAGCCAAACAAGCTATCAAATGCAAGCAGCTCAGAGATGCTGCCTGTGGGAACAGATTAGCAGGAGCAGGTCTGCCGGAGTGAGAGGAAGCATGCTGATAAGGAAGCCTGGACTCCTCCTCCGTGGTCCTTAAACGGTCCCACGGAAACCAGCCACATCTCAGTGGGAGAGTCTGGTGGAGTGCCACAGACAACTTTAAAGTGTTTCGGAATTCCCTAAGTTAAGCTGCTGGCACGAAGCTCTGCTGATCCCACTCTGTCCCCTGGAGATTCTGCTGCCTTCGATGCTGGTGGAGCTCTGGCCGCCTCAGGCTGCCTCCACTCTCCTTGCTGTGGACATACTTATGCTGACAGATGCTGCTCCTTTTCCTTGCCCACTGCCTTCCATTTCCATCCTCGGGTTTTCCACCCTGGGGAGTAAAAATGATAGGAACATCGGGGCCCGGTCCTCTGCCATTCTTGGCAAGCCCTGTTCTGTGCCACTTACCCTGTGATTCACCCACGGTTACATAACCATCGGTGACAAAGTTAACTGGAATCTAGGTATCTAGTTGTTTCCTTTCTTCAGTAATTCCTAGAGATTCTGATGGGAAAAGAGCCTTTACCATATGGTTTCATCTTATTTCAGGTGAAGGCAACCCAGGAGGACCTCCTGAGGGAGGAAGCGGACTGAGGTAGTCGGCAAGTAGGTGAAAGATGAGGGTGGTTGGGCTTTGAACTTCCATTTTTTTTTTTTTTTTAAGATTTTATTCTTTGTTTGACAGGGAGAGACAGTGAGAGAGGGAACACAAGCAGGGAGAGTGGGAGAGGGAAAAGCAGGCTCCCCCGCCAAGCAGGGAGCCCAATGTGGCAGTTGATCCCAGGACCCTGGGACCATGACCTGAGCCTAAGGCAGAGGCCCAATGACTGAACACCCTGGTGCCCCTGGACTTCCATTTCTTTTTTTTTTTTTTTTTTTTTTTTT